>NW_018408864.1:2189297-2206842 GCF_002113885.1 Mizuhopecten yessoensis | reverse complement strand
CATCAATGTCTGTGATGTACTATTGTATTATTTACCATATCAATGTATGTGATGTACTGTTGTATTACTTACCATATCAATTTCTGTGATGTACTATTGTATTACTTACCATATCAATGTCTGTGTTGTACTATTGTATTACGTACCATATCAATGTCTGTGTTGTACTATTGTATTACTTACCATAACATCAATGTCTGTGTTGTACTATTGTATTATTTACCATATCAATATCTGTGATGTACTATTGTATTACTTACCATAACATCAATGTCTGTGTTGTACTATTGTATTACTTACCATATCAATATCTGTGATGTACTATTGTATTACTTACCATACCAATGTCTGTGATGTACTATTGTATTATTTACCATAGCAATGTCTGTGTTGTACTATTGTATTATTTACCATATCAATGTCTGTGATGTACTATTGTTTTACTTTCCACAACATCAATGTTTGTGGTGTACTACCGTATTATTTACCATATCAATGTCTGTGATGTAGTATTGTATTACTTACAATACCAATGTCTGTGATGTACTATTGTATTACTTACCATATCAATGTCTGTGGTGTACTATCGTATTACTTACCATATCAATGTCTGTGATGTACTATCGTATTACTTACCATATCAATGTCTGTAATGTACAATTGTATTACCTACCATAACATCAATGCTTGTGTTGTACTATTGTTTTAACTAGCATAACATCAATGACTATTTTGTATTATTGTATTACCTACCATAACATCAATGCTTGTGTTGTACTATTGTATTAACTAACATAACATCAATGGCTTTTTGGTACTATAGTAATACCTACCATAACAACAATAACTGTGTTGTACCATTGTATTACTTACCATAACATCTTCGACAGTGACAATATTCTTTTTTTAGAGTCGCTTACCGTTATTATCTTAAATAAACATTTGAATACTAACTCGTATGCCTTAATAATAATCTTATATTTACCTTATAACCTTGATGATAGTCACTCTTATACTTACCGTTATTACTTTGTTGATAGCCAGTTCAACACTTACCGTTACATGCTTGTTTACAACCACTCTTATATTAACCTTGATATTCCTTACTTCATTCAATGAACTATTTACCGTAATATTTATATTGTCAGTCACTGTTATTAACCTTTATAACATACCTGTGGTATGTCATTCTTACTTACTGTAATATCCCTGAACTGTTATAAACTTCCCAATGTTGAAGTCACCATCTGGAATAGAGACAAAGAAATTAACTATGCCTATGAATGATATTTCACCATAAACAATTGTAAAAACAAATAGGTTTGTTCGATAGCCCTGATTATGTTAGTTATCTGGCAAATAGGGCACAAACTCAACACTGAGTTCCAGCACTATAATATATACACCTATCTTAATGAAAAGTGATAATAATAATTCGAGGTTCTTATAGTAGGTCGTCTCAAAGCGCTTCACAAGTTATTATCTTTGGTTATAGGGCCATTGCATCCAGCCAATATCTCTCTCAACTTCCTGGGGAGCATACAGTCGGTGCTGCCATTTCGGCGCTTATAGCTAGCATTCAACAATTCTAGCACTGCCAAACCACGTACTCATTTATTGCTGAGTAGACTGGGATAAGTGGAGTTAAGTATCTTGCTCAAATATACAACACAGTGCCGTGACGTGACCCGACTCCGCAAACCTTCGGTCACGAGCCCCGAGTTCTACCACTACACTATCCTCCTTACTTAACATTCTTTGAATTTGAAAATATTTCCATGGTGAATATAGAAGGAATATATGAAAGCAACAACAAAAAATATTGAAAACAGTCATACCGACTTCTAGGAAAGTGACTCTGACGTTAACGCCCTGTCCGGTACGGCTATCACGTGCGTCTATGGTGATATTTGCAGGGCAAACGACGCTTTCAAATTTGATAGTGGACGGAACATCACCCTTAAGAAACCCATGGAACGATGCAAATAAAAGGAATTAATGTTAACAAGTTTTGTACATCAGTCTTACATATAGCTAAAGCAGATTCAAGATTACCAAACTATCTGAACTATCTGATACGTAAGCCTCCAACAATTCTCAAAGGATACATATGGTCACAACCCATTTGCATATGAATACCATAGACAACGGAATGTCGTAGTATAGGTGTTAAAGGGTACCATAATAGTCATAATTATGTTTTGATGTTATGATTTGAATATCAAACTAGCCTAGCATTTGGCAGGTCCAATATTGAGGTAGCCCAATATTTAGTAAGAACATACTACACGCTGGTCGAATGACATTGAATCGCTATTAAGATCACATTAGCGAAATATGTAAAAAATATATACATAAACTTTCGAAAATATCTTATACAGAAGTACGAGGTCTAGAGTCATATTTTGGTCCGAAATTTTGGAATGTCGATGATTTGTTGAAATAAATAGCATAGACTTTGTTTTAACGTCAAAGTTAAACAAATTCAATCAGTTAAACTTTTTTTCTTCTATGAGGCCTATCGTCATGATTGTAGTCAGTTACATTACTGTGGGCTATTATTATTTGTTCAAATGAATAAATTTGACATACCGATCCTTTCAATGTAACCCGCCATAGGACATCTGGTGCGTCAGTCGAAAGAAACATTCGTATGTCAATGGTAACAGCGGTCTCCTGACTTTGTTGGTCAAAATCATCTACATTTATTGAACGAATGCATTGGTGTTCGTTAATCTGGAGCTAGAATAGACAAGGTTTCTGTAATCACGATTAGTTCCACAGAGTCATTTTTGATATATAAATTTATTTTTTATTTGAATTGCTGCCTAAAGCACAGCACATGGTTACCCATATGTTTTCAAATCCATGCGGATTTATTTGACAAGACCACAATCACGGAGTCTTTGCTTGAACGGTATATATTTCGCATATAATAAAAGACCACAAAGTTGAAACAAGAGGCCCGATGGGCCTGCATCGCTCACCTGGTATTACTCTCACACTTGTAACCTTAAAAGTTATATAATATAAAGCTACAGGTAAAATATCAATATTTATGATTAAAAATGATTCAACAGAACCTATTAAAAGATTTTAAAACATTTCACCCATGTGACCTTGAAAGTAGAACAAGGTCATTAAGTTGAACAAATTTTATAGCCCTTCATATCAGGATGCAACTTTCAAAATATCACCATCTTATCCCCTTGTTTATTGAAATTAGGTCATTTTAATGTGTATACATATTTGACCAAATGTGACCTTGAAAGTGGGTCAACGTCATTCAAATGAAAAAGCTTGGTAGCGCTTCATCCAGGCATGCTACTGGCTAAATATCAACATCCTGGGCCTCATGGTTATTCAGAAAAAGTGGTTAAAAGATTTTAAAACCATTTGACCCCTGTAACCTTAAATTTAAGTCAAAGTCATTCACTTTAACAAAAGTGGTAATTCTTGATCCCATCATGTTATGGGCCAAATATTTCCTGCGCCTTTTGGTCATTCAGAAGTCGTTTAGAAGTTTCAAACATATTTGACCCATTTGACCTTAAATATAAGTCAAGGTCATTCTTTTTAACAAACTTGGTAGCCATTCATCCAAGCATGCTACTGACCAAATATCACCATCTTCTTGGTTCTTTTAGTAGGTTCTTATAGTAGTAGTATCTTTTTGGTTATTCAGAAGAAATTGTTTAAAGGTGTTTTTTTTAACACAATTGACCCCTGTGACCTTGAATATAAGTGAAGGTCATGCATTTGAACAAACTTGGTAGCTCTTCATCTCAGCATGCTACTCGCCAAATATCATCACCCTGGGCATTTTGGTTATTCAAAAGAAGCTCTTTAAGGTTTTTAACAAATTTGACCCCTGTGACTTTGAATATGTGTGAAGGTAATTTATTTGAACAAACTTTGTAACCCTTCATTCCAGCATGCTACTGACCAAATATCACCAAACTGGTCCTTTTGGTTATTCAGAAGAAGTTGTTTAAAGTTTTTAATATATTTGAACCCTGTGACCTTGAAAATGGGTGAAGGTCATTTACTTGACCAAACTTCGTGGCCCTTCATCCCAGCATGCTTCTTGCCAAATATCATCACTCTAGGCCTTTTGCTTATAAAAAAAGAAGTTGTTTAAAGAAAAATATTGACGCCGGACGTACGGAGGATCGACGCCGCACCACGGAATAAGCTCACTTTATCCTTCGGGCCAGGTGAGCTAAAAAAAATCCTTATTTCACACTTGTACAAGTACAACAATAAATACATGTAAAATCGCTACATCTGTTACATAACTTGTGATGTAAAATTGTTTTATAATGACTGTTTATGTCTATATTTTATGTTTTGTTCTGCAATTTATTATTTGTGTTTGTTGATAAAGGAACGGATGCCTAGAAAGTTTTGCAAATTCCTTTGTCTACACTGCAGCTATCACTTATCTGCTAACATGCTATTTCAGTATTAAAACAAAATTTAACAAATTTGCTAACATGTTATATCAGTATTTATACAAAGGGCCGGTTTCTCTGATTCAAATTTCCTGTTGGTGGTGCATTGCCCATGCCGTTGTGGTCACAAATCTATAAAGTATAAAGATTTAGGTCACTTGATTTGTTTTTTATGGCTCCTCAAAGTTGTACCTTTCAGAAGCTGTCTAAGTGTTGATAAAATGTGCATGTTATGTAAAATATTAATGAAAATCTAATCAAATGATGGTCACCGTAAAGAATACATTCATGGCATGATTGTGACAAAAAATCATGTTTCCATCGCGCCATTTGGCTGTTTTATGGAAGAAACAATCTCAAAAATGCCATTTTCGATGATAACATTTTAGACACAAAAACTGTGTTTTTTAGAGAATACACCCTTTTATGGGCGTTGGATGCAAACCAATTTTTATCCTATTAAACAGTACGTAATATGCTATTGATGAGAGGAAAAATCATCAAAATGTAAGTGGTGGAACATTTTCAAATGTTGGGTTGAATTAGCCTATGGTTGAATTGCCGATTTTCGACTTTCTTTAGATAATTAACAAAAAAACGAGAGTATTTGCTCGGTATGTTGAGAATATGTACACAGATATGAAAAAAAGTGAGAGAAACACTTTTTCATAAAAAAAATCCAAGATGGCTACTTCACAAGTCCCCGTGGTTGAAGACATTGGCTGACAAATAGACAGAACAACAAACAAAACGTGTTCCTTATGATTTTGGTTGGTTTTCGCATTTACGGGAGTGTTCATAGCTACGGGCGATTGTATAATACCTATATTTATAAGTTTGGTTAGTCACATGGTAACGGGGATCTTTCATATCGAGCCCCAAACATACTTTCGACATATGCACTCCGTTGCCGCATGGAAAACTATTTCAAGTTTTGTCGGAATTTCTTTACCTGTGGTTGTAATGGTCGAGGGTTTTCCAGCGTCCTGTAATACCCAAGGTAGTACAAGATACTGGAGATGTGCGCACACATTCCCATCGTTCTCTCTCCAACTGGGCACTGGCAGTAGTAGTCCTTTATTGGGGCCTCAACATCGGGTGAAACGGTGAACCGTATCCAAACGTTATATTTCGTTTGGCTTTTGTGTCGAGAATGTATTTGACATCGGAGAAGGTCTGGGGAGTGCTGGTAAAGCCACACCTCATAGTCTCCGTCATCACTTAAATGTTCGGCGATGTAACCAGGAGCCAGAGATATCTGATACGTTCCACACGTAATGGTTCTCAAGTAATCAAGATCGAGACGGGGAAACAGTACGGAAGATGCATCCATCTTGACAAACTCGGACCTTGCCCGTCTAGATAGATCCGGATCTGTCTTGACTCTCTGAGCTAAACCATTCGGTGTTGTCAAACGGTCCTTCATACGTTCAGCCATTAGCCTATCTTTGGCATCTCTCTCTGGAGATCTCTGGTAGATCGGTCCTCTAATACCATTCAGACAGGCTGTGACGGTTCGAAGCAAAGCCTCGATGACATTGATAAAGCTGTTAGACACCAATTGCGTTCGGAAGAACGTCCAGTGTTTCAGACGACCATGATAGGATTCCACAATCCACCTCGATTTGGTGATAGTTCTGTCAAGATTTGCTTGGACGTCAGAATGTTGACTTTGACCGGGTTTCAGGTATGACGGCATGCTAGCATTGAGGCCAGAGGCTTCGAGAACTGGTAGGACATCTCTAAAACCTCGGTCAACGACAACGTTGTCGTCTGGTTGTAGCCAAGTAACTAGCTTGTCCATGACTTTTTTTGTAATTGTAGCATCATTTTCGCTGCCAGTGAATGGTCCTACTGTGTCCAGAATGTAGCCATCTGGTAAGGCGATGCTCATGAATTTGAGATAGTTTCTCTTCTTCTGGCCACAGTAGGACATTCTCTGGAGCTTGTGGTCGGAGCTTTTCTGGATATAAATATAGGTGCCATCTAATATGGCAGTGGCTTTATCTCCAAAAAATGCTTCTGAAAAGACAGTATTGTGCCCGAGCAACTGTTCTCTTGTCAAGTGATCCGGACCTAGAAATTGTGGGACTATCGATGTGTCTAATGCCTGTACTATGGAGTGGAAAGTTTTGGACACACTTGACTTGGAAATTCCAAAAAGAGAAGAACACTGACTCCAGGAAATGTCGGTTTTCAGTTTTACCCAGAACAGTAATAGAGCATCGTGTGTAGTCTTGGTATATATACCAGATGAAAGATATGGGGAACAGTGCGAGTGGATTTCGAGGAACTGATCTTTGGACCAACCTGTCCAGGCCATGCATGCCGAGTCATCAAGAGAAGAAAAGCTTATTGTAAACGCAGACTGGTTCTGTGAAAGGACGTGCGACACCTCTAGGAGGTCATTAATGATTTCGGACGATTTTGATGGTAACTGAGATTCCAAGGAACCTCTACCATCAAGGACAACCTCTGTAGACGGATCTAAGTCGTTACCAATAAGGTGAATGGAGCAGACGCGGGATGAGGTGGGACACCACAGTTTGTGTGAATAGATCAGGTGATGTCTTGCACGTTTTGGTAAGACTGATGATTTTGTTCCATTTCTTGCAAAGGTAACAAGACAGAGACAGCATTTTTTGTGTGAAGATGATCCATTCAAAAGATCATGAAGGGTCAGCAACGGCAGGATATGGGACGGGGAGTCGTCTTCTTCCTCTATTTCCTGGTTCTGCTCGGGTTCAGGTTCAGGCTGATTTTTGTTCCGAAGATACTTCATGTAGCACTTCTGGCAAATAAGTGCTTGTTCCTTTGCTGACATCAATCCTTGTTGCACCAGCGTATCTAGGAGCCATTTATATTGTGGACTATTTACATTGCGTGCACTTCTGTTCTTATTGCCACTACGTTTCTTGAAGTATACTTGACACCCTTCTCCAACACATTTACCCTCCATCTTGAAACAATAACGATTGGTTTATGAAGCGTCGATAAAGTAACAAAATAGCAAGCCACCGATGATTGCTGTAAACAGCTAATACTTAGTAGTTTGGTACAATTATGCGAAAATGTGTGATAAATAACGAACAACTAATTACACAAAATAACAAGACAATATAATAAATCACATTCAATACCTCCAAGAAGCGCAGAATTGATTGATTACTTAGAACAAAATAAAGTATTTCATATGGATAATCTATCTATTCGATGTGGCGTGGTCGGCAGGCACAAAGAAAGTGAGACAAGTCAGGGTCCCAACCCTGACAGAGCCACAACGCTTTGGAGATGGGACAATAAAACAAGGAAAGTGAGACAAGAATAGCTAGCGTCGAGTCAATGATTCCGTAAACGTATAGACAAAGACAAGAAGATACGGATAAATGTACAAGGCCACACGATCAGAAAATTCAGAAGAGGACAACTTGAGATAGAACAGTATTCATGTATCAGGGTGTCCTCAGTGTAAATCTTTATATCGATACTGTTTATTTAGTCGTTACACATCATAAAACTGTCATGAAAATATCCGCTCTGATATTCAATATAAAAGTTTGTATATAATAAGCTATATAATAGGGTTTCAGACAAGGTTGTTACTCATTTCCCCTTTTCTTTCAATTTACAACCACATTCAGGCGGCGATATGAGAACGTTCCACCACATGGAATTAGCTGATTTTTGGTACACATATGAAACAAGTAAAGCTCTATCCGATTTTCTGATGGAAATTTGCATCCAAAACTATATAACGGGAGAAAATTGCAATTTTATGGCATTTTTCTTCATAATTGTGTCTCTGCAAGTGCATTTTCATCCGAGAATTTTTTTTTTTATGTTTTATGAATAAACACGATGTTTTGGAAATATTTATCAAAAGAAATTTATACTATGTTGCGAATTACAATTTCGAGATAACCTTCTTTTATTTACGAACTTATGTCTTTGATGCTGAAATTGACAACTTTATAAAAATACATTTTCACTGAAATTATGAAATCTGGGTGTCGGAAAGGTGTAAAATTATTCTTCGGAAAAGAAAAAAACAGTAGTTGAGCTAGATAAGAAATTATACGGGGGCAGGCTCCTATGGATAATTAACATTACTGGAAACAGGCCCTTTTAACAAATTCCTTTGTCTACGCTGCAGCTTTCACTAATTTGCATACATGCTATATTAGTATTTATCCAAAATTGAACGACTTTCTTTGTTTACACTGCAGCTTTCTCTAACAATATTTAACGAGTTCATTCGTCTACACTGCAGCTTTCACTAATCTACTGACATGTTATATCAGTATTTATACAAAATTTAACGAATTCCTTCGTCTACACTGCAGCTTTCACCAATCTGCTGACATGTTATATCAGCATTTATACAAAATTTAATGAATTCCTTTTTATACACTGTAGCTTTCGCTAATTTTCTAACATGTTATAACAGTATTTATACAAACTTAACGAATTCCTTTGTATACCCTGCAGCTATCACCTATTTGCTAATGTGTGATATAAGTATTTATACAAAATTCACCGAATTCCTTTGTTTACACTGCAGCTTTTTCTGACAAAATTTAACGAATTACTTCGTCTACACTTCAGCTATCACCTATCTGCTGACATGTTATATCAGTATTTATACAAAATTTAGCGATTTCCTTCGTCTACACTGCAGCTTTCACCAATCTGCTGACATGTTATATCAGTATTTATACAGAATTTAACGAATTCCTTCGTCTACACTGCAGCTTTCACTAATTTGCTAACATGTTATATCAGTATCTATACAAAATTCAACGAATTTCTTCGTCTACACTGCAGCTTTCACTAATTTGCTAACATGTTATATCAGTATTTATACAAAATATAACAAATTCCTTTGTCTACACTGCATTTTTCTCTAACATTATTTAACAAATTACTTTGTCTACATTTTAGCTATCAATTGTTTGCTGACATGTTATATCAGTATTTATACACAATTTAACGAATTACACCGTATACACTGCAGATATCACCTATTTGCTGAGAAGATTTATCAGTATTTATACAAAATCTAACTAATTCCTTTTTATACACTGTAGCTTTCGCTTATTTTCTAACATGTTATAACAGTATTTATACAAAATTTAATGAATTACACCGTATACACTGCAGCTATCACCTATTTGCTGAGAAGATTTATCAGTATTTATACAAAACTTAACGAATTCCTTTTTATACACTTTTGGCTTTCGCTTATTTTCTAACATGTTATAACAGTATTGATACAAAATTTAATGAATTACACCGTATACACTGCAGCTATCACCTGTTTGCTGAGAAGATTTATCAGTATTTATACAAAACTTAACGAATTCCTTTTTATACACTTTTGCTTTCGCTTATTTTCTAACATGTTATAACAGTATTTATACAAAATTTAACAAATTCCCTTGTATACACTGCAGCTATTACTTATCTGCTAACATGAAATAGCAGTATTTAACACTATGTATATTTACAAAATTCAACAAATTCCTTTGTTTTTGTTCCACCTATTCGCTAACGTTATATCAGTATATTTATGCAAAATTTATTTAATTGACAAGGAGACGTCATTCAGTTTATAAAAAGCTTACTCATATCAGTTTGTTTATATATGTAAACATTTTTTGGATAAACCTAAGTGAATAACAATAACAACAGCCGCACAAAGCTTGTTAGGACGCCATTTCCTACACACTAACGAAGTTTCTTATTAACACGTTCTTATTGTTCCCGATTCAAAACGACAAATTTAAAAAAAAAAGGAAAAACTTTTTACCAATGCAAGATTGTAACCGCGTCTGTGTTTAAACTGAAGTTTGCTTATGTTAGGCTTTATTTGTTTATGTTAGGCTTTATTTCGTTTATGTTAGGCTTTATTTGTTTATGTTAGGCTTTATTTGTTTATGTTAGGCTTTATTTTGTTTATGTTAGGCTTTATTTGTTTATGTTAGGCTTTATTTCGTTTATGTTAGGCTTATTTCGTTTATGTTAGGCTTATTTCGTTTATGTTAGGCTTTATTTGTTTATGTTAGGCTTTATTTCGTTTATGTTAGGCTTTATTTCGTTTATGTTAGGCTTTTTTTCGTTTTAATTTCACTCTATATTTGAATTGTTTAAAGAAAATCATTCATGTTTAATGTTAAGTATTCAGCTTTCGTCAATTTAAATTTCTACATCTGTATTTTGTGGATGAACCTAATTAAATAATATAATTTTTTTATTTTATTTTTTTAAATTTAATGGCTTTTAGTTTTATTTTACGTTGATAGTTGTAATGATCAATATATATCTCCACTCTGTTAGTTTAATTGTCGATTTTTTAATTACCACCGTTTATTTAGCTTGATATGTGTGTTCGTTTGGCTTTAAAGGTTCATATTTGACACCTGTAAGGAACTTTTCTATTTCCCATACATTTAGCTAACACATCGATCATTAATGTTTCTTTTAGTTATATCTTTAACGTGACAACGTATTATTTCCATACTTTTTGCTTTAGTATATACTGTCTACATTTTAAGTGTTTGAGACAATTATCTTCAAATTGAAATGAAAGTTATCTGTTTTAATTTAAACACTATTTCTTTTTCATTTTGTCCTTTTGAATTATTGTCAGGGTAAACCATTTCAATTCCAAAACCTTTTGATTATGAAAAATTAAGACTTCGCATAAATCTGTATTTCCAATTTTTGTTATTATAGTACATAGATTATTTTTCATTTTTTTTCCAATTGTTTGAGGGATGTTAAACAATCAGGTTTAGTTAACACCTTAGTTATCCACACATTCTTGTCGAAATAATCTTGAGATATAATTCAGAATATTTACACCATTTTGTTTCCCTAGCCTAGTATCACTAACGTTGTAAGTATCTTACACTGATAAACAAACAACTTTGAATGCTTACTTGCAAATTTCCATAGACTGCATACACACCAATTACTTTTGTACGATCAAGCTGATCATCAAAGAAATCGGAATCAGGGACTAGGGCATCGTCACCTATATAACAATATAAATATATACTCGGGGACTGAAGCATCGGCATCTATTAAACAGTTTATACATAATCGGGGACTGAGGTATCGTCACCTATTAAACAATATATACATTATCGGGGACTGAGGTATCGTCACCTATAAAACAATATATACATTATCGGGGACTGAGGTATCATCACCTATTAAACAATATATACATAATCGGGGACTGAGGCATCGTCACCTATAACACAATATATATGTTATCGGGGAATAAAGCACCATCACCTAAAGAACAATATATATAAACATACGGAAGACCTTGTACATTATAGACAATGAATATAGTTTATGGGGGCTTGTACTGAATATATTGTCATTGTATGTTGAATATAACTAATATAATGTTTTTGATGTGTGTATATACAATGTACAGATGATTTGTATGATAAAGACCACAAATATAATATTATTGAGGTGTGTACATACGGACGACATTTTATGATATAGGTAATTAATATAATGTTATCAAGGTGTGTACATACGGAAGAAATTTTATGATATAAACAGTACATATAATGTTAACTGAGGTGTGTACTCCATACGGAAGAAATTGTACGATAAAGATTATATCAAATGTTATTGAGGTGTGTACATACGGAAGAAATTGTACGATAAAGATTATATCTAATGTTATTGAGGTGTGTACATACGGACGAGATTGTAATATGATATAGACATTAACTGTAATTTATCAAGGTGTGTACATATGGAAGACATTGTATGATATAGGTAATTAATATAATGTTATTGAGGTGTGTACTCCATACGGAAGAAATTGTACGATAAAGATTATATCTAATGTTATTGGGGTGTGTACATACGGACGAAATTATAATATGATATAGATATTAACTGTAATTTATCAAGGTGTGTACATACGGACGAAATTGTAATATGATATAGACAATAAATATAATTTTTCAAGGTGTGTACATACGGAAGACATTGTACGATATAAACAATAAATATAATGTTATTGAGGTGTGTATATACGGAAGAAATTGTATGATATAAACAATAAATATAATATTATTGAGGTGTGTACATACGGAAGACATTTTATGATATAGGTAATTAATATAATGTTATTGAGGTGTGTACATACGGAAGAAATTGTATGATAAAGACTATATCTAATGTTATTGAGGTGTGTACATACGGACGAAATTGTAATATGATATAGACAATAAATATAATTTTCAAGGTGTGTACATACGGAAGACATTGTACGATATAAACAATAAATATAATGTTATTGAGGTGTGTATATACGGAAGAAATTGTATGATAAAGACTATATCTAATGTTATTGAGGTGTGTAAATACGGACGAGATTGTAATATGATATAGACAATAAATATAATTTATCAAGTGTGTACATACGGAAGACATTGCATGATATAAACAATAAATATAATTTATAGATGTGTGTCATAGGGAAGACATTGTATGATAAAGACTATATCTAATGTTATTGAGGTGTGTACATACGGACGAAATTGTAATATGATATAGACGATAAATATAATTTATCAAGGTGTGTACATACCGACGAAATTGTAATATGCTATAGACAATAAATATAATTTATCAAGGTGTGTACATACGGAAGACATTGTACGATATAAACAATAAATATAATGTTATTGAGGTGTGTATATACGGAAGAAATTGTATGATAAAGACTATATCTAATGTTATTGAGGTGTGTACATACGGACGAAATTGTAATATGATATAGACGATAAATATAATTTATCAAGGTGTGTACATACCGACGAAATTGTAATATGATATAGACAATAAATATTATATTATTGGGCTGTGTACATATGGAAGACATTGCATGATATAAACACACGGAAGAAATTGTTATCGAGGTGTGTACATACGGACGAAATTGTATCATGAAGACATAAGGAATATTTTATCGAGGTGTGTACATACCGAAGACATTGTACGATATAGAAAATAAACATAATCCTATTGGGGTGTGTACATACGGAAAACATTGTATGATATAGAAAATAAACATAATCTTATTGGGGTGTGTACATACAAGTGACATTGTGTGATATAGACAAAAGATATAATTTATAGATGTGTGTCATAGGGAAGACATTGTATGATATAGATAATTAATATAATCTTATTGGAGTGTGTAAATACGGCAAAAATTGTATGACATAGATAATTAATATATTTTATTGTAGTTTGTAAATACGGAAGAAATTGTATGACATAGATAATTAATATGATTTATGGAGGTATGTACATACTGATGTCATTGTAGTCCGGTGGCACTTTCATCTTCGACGTTAATATGAAGTTTTTCCATCCCGCCCCAACTTTCCGTAAAGCAGAAATCATCCAGTATAGCACACCATGATCCTTTCTTCCGAATATGAACAAACTATTACTGAAAGAGAACGTTTACTGTATTAAATGTATTGATACATTCCGTTCAATGATTTCTTTCTTAATTATCCCAATTAGCAGTAATATGGACACTGAGCGACAAATGAAGTGTGTAGTCGGCTACAACAATAAAACTGTCAGCGGCAATTGGCATTAAAGTATGGCTACAGTATGGTCTTAACATGTCGAAAGTAAGGTATCAAGGCCCCAGCTTCAGAAAACAGACTCAAGTTTTAGACAACATGACAGATTTGGTGACCTGAATATCTCGACATAAACTGTTGTCAGGAATCTGCTATCAAGAGTAAGTAAAACCTTAATCCTCACAAAAAAGAAGCAGACAAATGTAGTGAAATGTATCCGTTTAACAGGGAGCTATACAACCGGGGATATAGTTTTTTTTCAGGAAACATGCTTCAATGGTGTGTAGCTACTATTAAGAAGCGAATACATTGGACATTCACTAATTAAATCATAACGGTGTTTTACTATTGTTATAGAAATCCATATACATACTCCATATGGCGGATCAATTCCATTCGGTTTCCCTGTCGATCTGTAGCTGGACTTCGTTCAAACCAAGTGTCCGGCAGTTCCCCTAATGTCAGAAACGACTGTTGGTATAACGTTTGTGATACAAACGGTATTTCTTCTGCATTACATTCAAACGTCCTCACTGAAACTATGATCTACGAAACAAAAAAATAACATTTCACAACAAAAACAAAAACCAGAATGTTAGAAAAATATAATGTATGCTACAGTTGAAAGATCTAAAATCATTTTGCAAGTAATGATACTATACTGATGAAGGTGATGATATCATACTAATGGAGATGATGATACCATACTGATGGAGGTGATAATATACTGATGGATGTGATGATATCATACTGATGGTGATGACACCATACGGATGGAGTTGATGATATCATACTGAAGGAGGTGATGATATCATACTGATGGAGGTGATGATACCATACTGATGGAGGTGATAATACCATACTGATGGAGGTGATAATACCATACTGATGGAGGTGATAATACCATACAGATGGAGGTGATGATACCATACTGATGGAGATGATGATACCATACTGATGGAGGTGATGATACCATACTGATGGAGGTGATAATACCATACTAATGGAGGTGATTATACCATGGATGTGATGATATCATACTGATAGAGGCGATGATATCTTACTGATAGAGGCGATGATATCATACTGATGGAGGTGATGATACCATACTGATGGATGTGATGATATCATACTGATGGAGGTGATAATACCATACTGATCGAGGTGATGATATCATACTGATGGAAGTGATGATATCATACTGATGGATGTGATGACATACTGATGGAGGTGATGATATCATACTGATGGAGGTGATGATATCATCCTGATGGAGGTGATGATATCATACTGATGGAGGTGATGATATCATACTGATGGATGTGATGATATATTGATGGAGGTGATAATATCATACTGATGGTGATGGTATTATACTGATGGAGGTGATGTCATACTGATGGATGTGATGACATACTGATGGAGGCGATGATATCATACTGATGGAGGTGATGATATCATCCTGATGGAGGTGATGATATCATACTGATGGAGGTGATGATATACTGATGGAGGTGATGATATCATATTGATGAAGGTGATGATATCATACGGATGGAGGTGATAATATCATACTGATGGTGATGGTATTATACTGATGGAGGTAATGATATCATATTGATCGATGTGATGATACCATACTGATGGTGATGATATTATACTGATGGAGGTGATGATATACTGATGGAGGTGATGATATACTGATGGAGGTGATGATATGCTGATGGAGGTGATGATATCATATTGATCGATGTGATGATATCATACTGATGGAGGTGATGATATGCTGATCGATGTGATGATATACTGATGGAGGTGATGATATCATATTGATCGATGTGATGACATACTGATGGAGGTGATGATATCATACTGATGGAGGTGATGATATACTGATGGAGGTAATGATGTCATACTGATGGAAGTGATGTTATCATACTGATTGAGGTTATGATATCATACCGATGAAGGTGATGATATACTGTTGGAGGTGATGATATAATATTGATCGATGTGGTGACATACTGATGGAGGCGATGATATGCTGATGGAGGTGATGATAAACTGATGGAGGTGATCATATGCTGATGGAGGCGATGATATACTGATGGAAGTGATGATATACTGACGGAGGTGATGATATAATACTGATTGAGGTGATGATATATTACTGATGGAGGTGATTATATACTGATGGAGGTGGTGATATCATATTGATGGAGGTGATTATATACTGATGGAGGCGATGATATCATATTGATGGAGGTGATGATATGCTAATCGATGTGATGATACACTGATGGAGGTGATGATAAACTGATGGAGGTGATCATATGCTGATGGAGGAGATGATATCATACTGATGGATGTGATGATATACTGATGGATGTGATGACATACTGATGGAGGCGATGATATCATACTGATGGAGGTGATGATATACTGATGGAGGTGATGATATCATACTGATCTATGTGATGATATGATACTGATGGAGGTGATTATATCATACTGATGGAGGAGATGACATCATACTGATGGTGACGATATCATACTGATGGAAGTGATGTTATACTGATGGACGTGATGATACTATACTGATGGTGATGATATTGTACTGATGGAGGTGATGACGTCATACTGATGGTGATGATATTAAACTGATGGAGGTGATGACGTCATACTGATGGTGATGATATTGTACTGATGGAGGTGATGTCATCATACTGATGGTGATGATATTGTACTGATGGAGGTGATGGTAGCATATTGATGAAGGTGACGATATCATACTGATGGAGGAGATGATATCATATTGATGAAGGTGATGATATCATACTGATGGAGGTGATGACATCATACTGATGGTGATGATATCATACTGATCTATGTGATGATATTATACTGATGGAGGTGATGATATACTGATGGAGGTGATGATATACTGATGGTGATAATATTATACTGATGGAGGTGATGATATACTGATGGAGGTGATGATATACTGATGGAGGTGATGATATACTGATGGAGGTGATGATATACTGATGGTGATGATGATATACTGATGGAGGTGATGATATACTGATAGAGGTGATGATACTATACTGATGGTGAGGATATTATACTGATGGAGGTGATGATATCATATTGATGAAGGTGATGATATCATACGGATGGAGGTGATAATATCATACTGATGGATGCGATGATATCATACTGATGGTGATGATATTATACTGATGGAGGTGATGATATCATATTGATGGAGGTGATGATATCATACTGATGGAGATGATGATATCATACTGATGGAGGTGATGATATCATACTGATGGAGGTGATGATATGCTGATCGATGTGATGATATACTGATGGAGGTGATGATATCATATTGATCGATGTGATGATATACTGATGGAGGTGATGATATCATACTGATGGATGTGATGA
>NW_018408864.1:2084301-2181920 GCF_002113885.1 Mizuhopecten yessoensis | reverse complement strand
CATACTGATGGATGTGATGATATCATACTGAAGGAGGTGATGTCATACTGATGGATGTGATGATATCATACTGATGGAGGTGATTATATCATACTGATGGAGGTGATGTCATACTGATGGATGTGATGATATCATACAGATGGAGGTGATGATATACTGATGGAGGTGATGTCATACTGATGGATGTGATGATATCATACAGATGGAGGTGATAATATACTGATGGATGTGATGATACCATACTGATGGATGTGATGATATCATACTGATGGAGGTGATGTCATACTGATGGATGTGATGATATCATACTGATGGATGTGATGATATCATACTGATGGAGGTGATATCATACTGATGGATGTGATGATATCATACAGATGGAGGTGATGATATACTGATGGATGTGATGATACCATACTGATGGAGGTAATGATGTCATACTGATGGATGTGATGATATCATACTGATGGATGTGATGATACCATACTGATGGATGTGATGATATCATACTGATGGAGGTGATAATATCATACTGATGGAGGTGATGATACTATACCGATGGTGATGATATTATACTGATGGAGGTGATAATACCATACTGATGGAGGTGCTGATATAAAATTGATGGAGGTGATGATATCATACTGATGGAGGTGATGATATACTGATGGAGGTGATGTCATCCTGATGGATGTGATGATATCATACTGATGGAGGTGATTATATCATACTGATGGAGGTGATTATATCATACTGATGGAGATGATGATATCATACAGATGGAGGTGATGATATACTGATGGAGGGGATGTCATACTGATGGATGTGATGATATCATTCTGATGGATGTGATGATATCATACTGATGGAGGTGATTATATCATACTGATGGAGATGATCATATCATACTGATGGAGGTGATGATATACTGATGGAGGTGATGATTCCATACTGATGGAGGTAATGATGTCATACTGATGGATGTGATGATGTCATACTGATGGATGTGATGATATCATTCTGATGGATGTGATGATATCATACTGATGGAGGTGATTATATCATACTGGTGGAGGTGATGATATACTGATGGAGGTGATGTCATCCTGATGGATGTGATGATATCATACTGATGGAGGTGATTATATCATACTGATGGAGATGATGATATCATACTGATGGAGATGATGATATACTGATGGATGAGATGATATACTGATGGATGTGATGATATCATACTGATGGAGGTGATTATATCATACTGATGGAGATGATGATATCATACAGATGGAGGTGATGATATACTGATGGAGGTGATGATATACTGATGCAGGTGATGTCATACTGATGGATGTGATGATATCATTCTGATGGATGTGATGATATCATACTGATGGAGGTGATTATATCATACTGGTGGAGGTGATGATATACTGATGGAGGTGATGTCATACCGATGGATGTGATGATATCATACTGATGGATGTGATGATATCATACTGATGGTGATGATGTTACATACTGATGAATGGTATATTTCGATGCTTTTTTTCGCTGATGTATATGTAAAATGATTCTATTTTAGATGATTAAATTTTACCGATGTAGGGGGTCTGTTCTCCCAATTTGTTCTTTGGTATCCCTTTCCTTCGTAGTTTTGATTGCGTGTGTGTAATATATCGTAATCGCTTTGTTTGAATTCTCCGATTGTGAAAAGTGAAAAGTCTGACTGGTATTGCGAGCTGAGGAAGCCTTTCAGGGATTCGTCATACTCTGAATTGAAAACCAACAACATCTCCGTGTCTCCTACAATACAGAATTAAACGTATTGTACTTCAGTAAAACAAGTTCAACAGATCGACCTATATGAAGTTCAACAGAAAATAATGAACCAGGAACACTGCGATGTCCAGATCAGGAATCTTACACTGGACCTTTTAACTATAGATCTACCCAGGTACATTTGTATATGCCTATGTTTTCAGATCAATCCAGTTCAGCTTTACTATATTCCTCCGCCCTCAAGGAAGAAGTTGACCTAGCAAACACATAAGACCCTATACCAAATTCCTGGGTTTTCCATGTTGGTCGCCAATCGGAACAGTCAATGGAAAATCCAACGGCCTGACCTGAATTCAGACTCGGGACCTCCGAGATCTAAAGGGCGCTATGACCAATTAAGCTACCTTGTCACCTCATTTATCGCTGCATAACTTAAAGAAACTATATATGCATTATTTACCTATCGCAAAAACAAATATTTAAAAAAAACCTTAAAATCATACACCTATAATTTGTCCTATTCATAGAATATTTAACATATTGAAAACTATAAAGCCAATATGTGACATCCATACACACATACAAATCTTAATAATCATTCACCGATTATCAATCCGTTTTTAAACATTAAAAACAATATTAAGAAACGATACATGTACTATTTGTCCTTTCTCAAACCGCATTTAAAACAACTTGTAGAAATAATACATTTAAGATGCATGTGTGTAGTGTATGCGTGTGTGTTTTTGGAAGCTGCGATATGTTCGTGTTTGTCCTCTTGTGATAGCGCGGAACTGATGCCGACTTTGTAATAAGTAACAAACAAAATTTCATACACCATGTAAAACTCATACACCTGTTGTACAACCTATAGAAATCACACACCTACAGAATGTATCATTTAAATCAAACATACATCAAATCACACCAATATCCCAGTACAGTATTTCAGATAGCCATTGGAAGCGCTAACTCTAAATGATTAGAAGGCAATAGCAATAACCTTGTATATTGTCTTTCGTATGTTCCGTTCTTTGGAAAGAACCCAAGGTGGGCGTTCTGCTATAGAGCTAACCGTGAGTTGGCGCTTAGGAAGGCATTACAAAGTATCATAAACAAACCAACTGTTACATCTAGATGCGTTAAATACGTTATTGTTGCTCGTGTGTTATCATACACGTCTTATGTACTGCAATAGTCCTTGGAAACGTAACATGTTTACATACACAATACAGTGTTCAGCTGTCAACTATTATATCTTCTTTATATGACTATTTCAATTTAAAATTTGTGTAAATTGTATTTTCGTTATATATATTTACATATATGCTATATATATATATAATGTATCACGCTCTCATCACATGTTATTGATTTAGTGGTTGATTAAATCCGAATTCGAACACGGTAGGCGCGACGTGCGATATGTATGATGCATATATCGTAGGGTCACATTTAATGTGTGGTACTAGTTACATGGAGTGTCTTTGTTTACAATGTATTGTGCGGGGTTTCCCCGGTGTCTATGTATAACCAGTAAAATGTGACGTAATTGTGTTTACCTGTATTGTACCCGTTTGTCCAGTTTGACCAGGGTGGGTCGATGGGCGTGTCGGTGAGTGAAATTGTGTCGGTGAGTGAAATGAATGCGCGAATGTGTGGGGTGTCATATAAAAGGAGTTACCTTAGCGGCGGGCGTTGCATTCTAGCCAGAGCATTTGACACGATCACCTTCGGGGATCAGCGCTACTTGACATGACGGGCCAATATTTCCTACTGCGTGGCAACATGCCGGTATCAGGTAAACAATACTTGTAACAGTAGTTGTTCTTACAATTTAATATTTTATCGGTCGAAATTCGTCGAATTCATTATTATAAAGAATAACTAATGGTATCTTGTATGAATTGGTCTATTGGTAATGTTGGCAAATTGTATTTGCAGGGGTTCCTTTGTGTTTCTGAATCCTGTACTATATCTGTACAGTATACGTCGGCCCGGGGAAATGAATAAATAAATGTATACAGAGAAATGGAGTTTGTCAACTGTTTTTCCTGCGACAAATGGCGACCACGACGAGACCTGGGAACCAAATTTGGAAAATGAAAACGACGTCACCATCACAGTTATAAAGGAACCCCGAGCGGACCCAGCGAACAACTGCTACACAGCCAGCTATGACCTGACATGTGCAGTTATTTATGAGGGAATGGAGGGAATGGTATGTTAGGCCAACTACACTTATCTCACCACCGCGGGAAGTCGTCTGTTAATGTGAGATAATATTTATTTAACACCGGTGTGAAGTGTATGGTATCACACAAAAATACGACGACCCCAGTTACAGTGAGTGCGCCAAGAAATATAGAGGAAGCGTCGACTCGACCAAGAACAACAACAACAACCGCGGAGCTCAAAACGCGCCCGGATGAATCAAACGCGAGAGTGACCAGGACGATCGAACTTGAAGTGAACAGTTTTGTGGGACGATTTGGAAAGCAACGACACTTTAAATTCACGTTTTTCATGGGTAAATTGGTTGAAATATTTGCATTTTATTCAGAATTTGATTAATATTGTATAGCCTATTTGTCATTGTTTGACCAAATGACCTGACGACCGGCACTTACTGACTAAACTGGGGTTACGTTGACGTGTTTGTGGTGGGGTTGAAAATATTATGTGTTGAAATCTGTGTGAATGTAGCGAGCACGAGGTTCTGAGATTGAAAATTTATGCTTCTATGTGTTTAATCCTGTATGTTGTGTATGTACATGTTATTCGTTTTATGTTTCTACATTAGTTATGATGTATATATATTAGCATTTAAAGGGGGAGTTACATAAAATCCTCTTTCACAATTTTCTAGTGAATCACCGACACCAGTAACCAGTTAATAGTAACCGGTAACTGCAAGATTTCCTCCCACATTTTTAGGGGCAGATATTTATTACAGTATATAGGTATCCAGATTCCTGAGTATCAGTAGTTTTCAAGATGGCTACAGGAGGCACCGTCGCCCCGGGCGATACTAAGGCTACAGGAGGTGAAGCTCAGGTAAGCGATATAGATCTTGTTAAGAAAATATTGGAAAGTGAAGATTATAAAGTGTTGACAAAAGAGGAATATGAACAACTCCTGATGCTAAAGGTAGGGAAAAGCGCCACAAGCACTCCAGAGCCTAAAATAGGGGGTAGAGGTAGGGCCAAGTTTGGTGGAGTTAGTCAAATCGAGGACCTACCGTCTCCAGGGAATCTCAGATTTAAACGTTCAGACTCCACGGATGGGGAATTCACGTTTTTGTCTAATGCTAATGGAACCCAGGGGAATTTACCCCGTCCGCCCAAAATATCGCCTTTCAGTGGAGATGACCAGAAAGGTGATGTCGGGTTTAATGTTTGGAAATTTGAGGTAAGGTGTATCCTGAGGGATGAGCATTATCCCCTTGCCACAATAAGACAGGCGGTACGGCAATCCTTACGAGGGACAGCAAGACAGATGCTGATACCATTAGGAGAGCAGGCGGGGTGCGAAACCATCATTAAAAAACTAGATGACTTATTTGGGAATGTAGCCACACATTCGGCTACATTACAGAAATTCTACTCAGAGATGCAGCAAGACGGTGAGACAGTAGTGTCATTTGCTTGTCGGCTGGAATCGCTACTTCAATCCGCCATTGATAATGGCCATATAGAAGATTCAGCACAAGAGGGCATTCTTAGGTCGAAATTTTGGACTTCACTGAGTAGTGAGAGGCTAAAAAACCAGACCAGACACAGGTATGACGCAAAACTTGGAACATTTGATGCTTTGGTCAGAGAGGTAAGAGCTGTCGATTTAGAAATAAAAAATGCTGACAAGGTAAAAGGGACTATTTCGAAGAAGGGTACTCAACACCAGCCTATGCAGGTGGATGGTGACCTAAATTCAAAGATAGATAAACTAGTTGAGCAGGTTACTGGTTTAACTAGTAAACTTAAGTCATTAGAGACTAAAGTTGATAACCATTTTTTCAGAAACACCCAAGGCCAGCATCAGAACAGAGGGTCATGAAACTACAGGAAGAATGAAGGGGACAAATTGCAACAGAAGAAAAATGATGCAGGTAAGGGTTCCAATAGAACACAAGCAAAAGAGTAACCTCCCTCATTAATGGGGAAATAGGGGGAGGTGATGGTAAGAACCCAAACATTGTCAGAAAACGATTGGTCGGAGAAACTAATGAGGCCATTATAGAGGTCTGCGGTAGTCCAGTCAAGTGTTTAGTGGATACAGGATCGATGGTTACCACATGTAGCGAGTTATTTTTTCGATCATTAACAGGAGAATTAGAGCTCAGAACGTTGGGGGATTTCGGCGTGGATGTATATTGTGCTGATGGTAGTACACTGCCATATTCTGGGTATTTTGAGGCGGAAATTTTGTGTCTGAACAGGAAGGAGACGGTGTCTGTTCCAATGTTGGTAGTACCCGAAACAAATTACAACAGAAATGTTCCTGTGATAGTTGGCACTAATGTACTCAGATTATTAGCACTCGGAGAGGCTGAGGGTTTGGAAGACGGCCTTCAGCAGTCTAAAGATTGGTAATTCTCTATTGGTAAGAACCACCAATAGGATTACTAAAATCGGTGCCGGGGAGATGTTGACTATACAAGGAATGGTAAGACAGTCTAAAAAACTTGACACGGTTGTGGTTGAGACTAGTGTAGATTCTCCTAATGGAGTGGTAGTATGTCCCAGAGTGGTGAAGTTGACCGCAGGCTCAACAGCTAGAGTGGCTGTGTAATTTGCAGGATGTGTAATTTGTTAGCTTATCCTATACAAATACCGCGAGGATCGGAACTTGGTACTTTGAGTGAGGTCAAGGTTGTTGACCACTGGAAACCTGAAGAACACGGTAAGGATATAGCGAGTGATCAAAACAACACCCCAGGTAAGTCTAGTAGTGAAACCTTAGACTTGGAGTCACTAGGGGTTCAGATTGATTCTGATAACTTAACCAGTACCCAGAGATTAAGAGTACAACAGGTATTGGGGAGTTGGAGCTCATTATTTTCCACAAGTCAGATGGACATAGGTTGTACAGGGTTAGTGAAACACGGTATAAGGCTGCACGATGACAGACCCTTTAAACTTCCCTATAGGAAGATACCCCGGCCATGTATGAAGTGGTAAGGCAGCATCTCAAGGAGATGAAGGAATCTGGTGTAATCGAGGATTCAATGTCTCCATATGCTTCAAACGTAGTGTTGGTAAGAAAGAAAAATGGTCAGTTAAGATTTTGTATAGATTATAGGACTTTAAATTCAAGGACTATTAAGGACCAGTACACGTTGCCAAGAGTTGATGACACCCTCGATTCTCTTGTAGGGTCCAAATTTTTCTCAAAATTGGACTTAAGGTCTTGTTACTAACAAGAAGTGATGTGTGATGAGGACAAGGATAAGACAGCTTTCTCTGTTGGTCCTTTAGGATTTTATCAGTTCAGGAGATTACCTTTTGGTCTCTGTAATGATCCATCGACATTTCAGAGGTTAATGGAGCGATGTATGGGTGACATGTGTCTCCGCGAATGTTTGATATTCTTAGATGATGTCCTGATATTTTCGGAAAATGTTGAGGAGCACATAAAAAGGATTGAGGCAGTTTTTAAGAAACTTAAGTCAAACGGTCTTAACTTGAACCCAACCAAGTGCGAGTTCTTTAAAACCAAGGTTAAGTACCTGGGACATGTGGTAAGTTAGCAGGGAATAGCTACCGATGAGGAGAAAGTAGAGGCATTAAAGTCTTGGAAACCATGCGAATCGGTTAAAGAGGTAAGGACTTTCTTGGGGTTTACAGGATACTATCGCAAGTTTGTGAAGGGATATGCAGCAATAGCCCGACCTTTAAATGATTTACTCATTGGTCATCCCACTGTGAAAACCAAGTAAAAGAAACCTAAAACTCCATTTGTTTGGTCGGAGGAGTGTAAAAAGGCATTTGAGCTACTCAAGGAGAAGCTGATGAGTCCGCCAATTCTGGCGTATGCCGATTACTCAAAGCCGTTTAAATTAAACACTGATGCGTCATTAGAAGGACTGGGAGCTGTGTTATACCAAAACCAAGAGGGTAAGGACAGGGTGATCGCATATGACAGCTGTGGTTTGAAACCTAGTGAGAAACTGTATCCGGCTCACAAACTGGAATTTTTGTGTTAAAAATGGGCAGTCACCGATAAGTTTAAAGATTATTTGTATGGTCAGCCAGAGTTTGAGGTGTACACTGATAATAATCCTCTTACATATGTCACAACATCAGCCAGGTTGGACGCAACAGGGCATCGTTGGGTCGCTGAATTGGCAAACTACACATTTAAGCTTATCTTTCGCTCTGGCAAGAGCAATGGTGATGCAGATGGGTTGTCACGTAAACCCGGACAAGGTGAGCAATGTGTATTTCCTGAAGTTGTGCGAGCTGTGTGTACAGCAGCCACTGTGCAGAGAGGTAAGTTACCTTTAGCTGAGACTTTAGTATTATGCAGTGCCGCACAGTTACCGGGAGCAGAACATGATCAAGCCTTATCAGGTGAGAACTTTAGTCAAGTTGACTGGTTAGATGAGCAGCAAAATGATGCTACTATACGGTGGGTAGTTGAATTGAAACAGTTGGAGACTAAATTGTCGGGAAATAAGTTAGCCAGAGACCCTATTGCAGTGAAGAAACTGTTAAAGGTCTGGGACCGTTTACAGGTAAGACGAGGGAAACTAGTTCATAGTAAACAATTTGACGGTGAGTATGTATGGCGTATTGTCCTTTCCCACAAGTGGAAGTCTCGGGTGTTGAAAGCTTACCACAATGATCAAGGTCACCAGGGCCGGGATAGAACCATATCTCTGATCCAACCAAGATTTTATTGGTGTGGGATGGAGGAAGATGTGAGTGAACAGGTGAGGAGTTGTGATAGGTGTATCAGAAGAAAAACTGCAGTGACAAATAGGGCAGAGATGGTTGGAAGTGTGTCGTCAGAGCCGATGGAGTTGGTTTGTCTTGATTTTCTATCACTGGAGAGTAGCAAGGGAGGCTACGAGCACATTTTAGAGATCACGGATAATTATACCCGTTACGCCCAAGCTATACCTACCATAAATCAATTAGCCACTACGGTAGCCAGAGTTCTATTTGACAAATTTATTGTCCACTATGGTTTTCCTGCCAGTCTTCACAGTGATCAGGGTAAAATTTTTGAATCAAAGATCATTCAGGAACTATGTAAGGTAGCTGGAACAAGGAAGTCTCGTACTACACCTTTTCACCCTCAGGGGAACGGCATGACCGAGCGATTTAATCAAACACTCTTAAATATCTGGGTACATTAGAGGACGAGGAGAAACAGAATTGGAAAGCACACGTACCAGCAATGGTTCATGCATACAACGCAGCAACTCATGTGAGTACAGGGTTTTACCCATTTTATTTGTTATTTGGGCGACAGCCTAGGCTGGCTGGAGATGCCTATTTTGGTTTACATGACCAGGAGTTTCCTCAGTTTCAACCAAAGATGGAATATGTAAGTGAGCTTAAGACTAGGTTACGGTTTGCTTACCGGACTGCTGAGAGATATGCCAAGAAATCTGGAAAATCCTATAAACATTATTATGACCTTCGGGTAAGGGATTCAGTTCTCAAGGCAGGAGACCGGGTGTTAGTATGAAATGTTAAACTAAGGAGTAAGTGCAAACTTGCTGATAAGTGGGAGAAATTGCCCTACAAGGTTTTGTCCAAACGTCACAAGGACCCACCAGTATACAGAGTTCGGCCCGAACAAGGTCCAGGTAGAGTTAGAACCGTACACAGAAACATGCTGTTACCTTACGCGGGACGGAATGAGGAGGAGCTTCAGGATGGAACTTCGAGTTCTCGAGTGGCTCCAGAAGGACGGCGTAAAGCAGTCACCACAAGGGCGGAACCACGGAAAGATAGCATGTCGTCGGGTTCAGGTTCAAGCTCGGAGGAGGAATACCTGTATAGACCAAGACGGACCCATAGAGGTTTGAGATCTATGTTGGAGAATAATATTCCTGACAATTTCGTTGAGAACAGTGAGAACATTGAGGACATTGAGAACAGTGTCGGTTATTGGAATGCCGGAGATACCAAGGATAAATGAATCCTCTCATGTCGGGTAGGGTGAGAAATCCTCCAGAGAGATATGGTAATTGACAAATGGGTCAAGTAGTAGAGGGGGATTGGATTTTATATCAAAATAAATGAAGGGACGGAGTGAGATTTGTAAATAGATGTCTAATTTAATTTGCTGAAAAGCTACAAACTGCAATGCCAGTTGTGGTTCTTGTGGGTTGTTTTCAGATGTAGGAATTGTGTTAGAGTCGGTCCTTATCATCTTTTCAGATGGAGGAATACTTTTAAATAGATTTTAAGATTTGTTATGTTTGTCAGGCGGATAATAAATTTCTGATTTGATATTTATAGTATCTTTCCCTGGTATCGTGTTCAGGGTATATCGTCATGAGAAATGATGTGTTCTAAAGTAAGCAAATAATTTTGCCCAGAATAATATTTGGCTGATATATATTCTTTTGTTTACAGGTACTAATGTTTAGCTTATAGTTGTTGTCTTTACAGGGTTACAACTAATATGATGCGATAATCTTGTATTAAGGTGCTGACAGCTGAGTACAACGATTGAAATATTGTTTATTAATTTGAGACGTCGAGACGACATCTTTAAACAGGGGGAGGATGTCGTAGGGTCACATTTAATGTGTGGTACTAGTTACATGGAGTGTCTTTGTTTACAATGTATTGTGCGGGGTTTCCCCGGGGTCTATGTATAACCTGTAAAATGTGACGTAATTGTGTTTACCTGTATTGTACCCGTTTGTCCAGTTTGACCAGGGTGGGTCGATGGGCGTGTCGGTGAGTGAAATTAATGCGCGAATGTGTGGGGTGTCATATAAAAGGAGTTACGTAAGCGGCGGGCGTTGCATTCTAGCCAGAGCGTTTGACACGATCACCTTCGGGGATCAGCGCTACTTGACATGACGGGCCAATATTTCCTACTGCGTGGCAACATGACGGTATCAGGTAAATAATACTTGTAACAGTAGTTGTTTTTACAAATTAATATTTTATCGGTCGAAACGCGTCGAATTCATTATTATAAAAATAACTAATGGTATCTTGTATGAATTGGTCTATTGGTAATGTTGGCAAATTGTATTTGCAGGGGTTCCTTTGTGTTTCTGAATCCTGTACTATATCTGTACAGTATACGTCGGCCCGGGGAAATGAATTAATAAATGTATACAGAGAAATGGAGTTTGTCAACTGTTTTTCCTGCTTTTCCTGCGACACATAGCTTGTGTAGCGTTTGGAATCCCTGGAATTGGCTTTTGTTTACAAAGCAGAACAGGTATATCATGTGTGTCGGTGAGAAAAATTCTTGTCTTTGAATATTTTAGTTTGTCCCATAAACCTCAAGTAAAATTAATCATCTAAAACGCTTTGTAAAAAAGTTTATGGTGCTTTCTTCAATAACAAAACCAAATCATCCTGAAATCCTGTCACGATAACTGGAGGTATGACTTATCCTTTATCGATTATAATAGCAGTCTATAAGTATTGTTTTCAAATATAAGGAGATTCAAATCAAACTTTGCACTCATAAATGATGCCTTTCTTTCCTTGATTACACATGTAATATATTTAACTGAAGAACACCTGCTTCCTTAAACTTTCCTCGTTTTTAATATTGATTTTCTTCGTTTTTAGATAAATATCGGAAGGCAGCGACATCTTAACGAAAACAAGTAGCAATGAATGAACAGTATTTAGCAATATGTAAAAAATTCCATGTATCGACCGGAATCGAAAGGCTATAATAGGTAAATTAGAACATGATCTTTTTAATTATCAAGAAATGTAACCGAATAGACTGCACTAAAAGTTAACAACACACTGAAATCAAGGTTGTCAATGTATTTTTTAGAAACAACCAGTCAACCAGATTGTTCTGAGCAGGTGGCTATATCTAGTTTTTTTTCGGGAATCACATAACACTATTCCAGCCAATCATGAGGTGAGAAAAATATAATTTGTCAATAAAAAAATATATAAATAAGTCATATTTAAATTAGCAGATAATGAAATCAACAGTTATATTCTGATACCAATAAAAACCAACATCTAACAATAATAAATAAGTGCTAAGTAAAATATATAATATGCACTTTATATTTTGTCCGACTAAGTAGGTAATGATTTCAATTATGAGTGTTGATAAGTAAATAGTTACTACTATATTCCTCCGCCCTCCATGATGATTTTGACCTAGCAAACACATAAGACCCTATACCATATTCCTGGGTATTCTAAGTTGGACGCCAATCGGAACAGTGAATGAAAAATTCAACGGCCTGACCTGAATTCAGACTCTAGACCTCCGAAATCTAGATGGCGCTATGACCAATTAAGCTACCTTGTCACCAACGATCGACCCAGCCCATTCATCGCTGCATAACTTAAAGAAACTATACATGCATTTTTTACCCTATCGCAAAAACATTTGTTTTAAAAAAACTTTAAATCATACATCTATAATTTGTCCTATTCATAGAATATTTAACATATTGAAAACTATAAATCCAATTTGTTACACCTCAAGTGAATTTCTAGCTATTTGATTGGTTGGGAGAAAATTAAACAAAAATCTCTGTCACACTCCGAAAATACATAAATACCTAACATACCGAAAATACAAAATAGATAGCTGAAAACCGAGAAAACCATTGTCACCCGAGGCGAAGCCGAGGGTGACAATGGGTTTTTGAGGGTTGACAATATGCATTGTCACCTGCTAATGAATGTCATATTTATACAGCTGTGGGATCGCACAACGTTACACGATGTGCGGTGTGCGCACGATGTGTGCACGGTGTGTGAACGGTGTGTGCACGATGGGCGAACGATAAAAACCTGAACGATCATTGCTTGCGCACATATGTGCGCACGATGGACGGACGTTGTGCGATAACAATCGTGGTTGGTGTAAATTGAGGAATGCCTTAACAATTTACACCGTTTCTTGTTAAACATATAAACTTGATGTTTACGTATGTTTCTATATTCAAGCAACATCTATAAACTTATCTTTCTGTCTATACATTCTTATATTTAGGAATTGTGTTTTCTGTGTTTTTAAACAAACTTAATCGACACATGTAAAATTACAACACAACCCCGTATACAGGTAAACATAACCATTGTGTACATGTACCTGGACCGTAGTTTTCTCCCCGCCTGGGGCATCTACGTAACTCGTCGGGCAAGGCCGGGGGTGTGAAAATCCAGGTGAAGGGGAGCTATATATAGGTAAACGAATACAAATAACAAATCCTTTTTATTACGGTCAAACGGTATCGCATATCAGCTCTGTGTGTCAGGCACTGGTCAGGTAAAACTCCGGACACTCATAAAATTGTTATTTACCTGTTCTGTTACCTTGGAGCCAAACCCATGCTTGACAGCCTAACGGTCACTGTAATACTGTGTAATACGCATTGTGAAATTGTATAATCTTGATTATTGAGATGAGAAATTACAGATATATACACAGTGTACATTATCGCATACAAGCCTTCCTTATTTTTGTCATTCCGTAATTTTGATCTACAAACGATACCAAATCGCACAGTTGAGCGGAGAGAAGCGCACAACGGGGCGAACGATTGCTAAATCGCACAGTTGTGCGCACCATGTGTGGACGATGTGCGGACGGTGTGTGAACGATGTATGCACGGTGCGCGCACGCCATTTTTGGTGCGTTGTGCGGTCCCACAACTGTATAATGTGATTACATCCATACACACATAAAAATCTTAATAATCATACACCGATTATCAATCCGTTTTTAAACATTAAAAACGACGTAAAGAAAATTTCTCCCAACCAATCAAATGCGGTTTGAGAAAGAACAAATATTACATGTATCATGTAATATTTGTTCTTTCTCAAACCGCATTTAAAACAATTTGTGGGAATCGAACATGTAATATGTGTCCTTTCTCAAACAACGTTTAAAACAACTTGTAGGAATCGTACATGAATATTTTTCCTTTCTCAAGCAACGTTTAAAACACCTTGTGGGAATCGAACATGTAATAGGTGTCCTTTCTCAAACAACGTTTCAAACAGCTTGTAGGAATCATATATATTTTTAACAACTTGCAGGAATTGTACATGTAATATAAGTCCTTTCTCAAACAATGTTTGAAACAAATTTAAAAAAAAATGGCTAGGTTTATTATTGTGTAACGTCCTATCAACAGTTATGGTTATTTAAGGACGGCCTCCCCTGTGTGCAAGATGCATGCGTGTAGTGTATGCGTGTGTGTTTTGGGAGGCTGAGTTATGTTCGTATGATCCGATCTTGGGAATGGACCCAATGTGGGCGTTCTGCTATAGAGCTAACCGTGAGTTGGCGCGTAGGAAGGCATTACAAAGTATCATAAACAAACCAACTGTTACATCTAGATGCGTTAAATACGTTATTGTTGCTTGTGTGTTATCATACACGTCTTATGTACTGCAAAAGTCCTTGGAAACGTAACATGTTTACATACACAATACAGTGTTCAGCTGTCAATCATTATATCATCTTTATATGACTATTTCAATTTAAAATTTGTGTAAATTATGTTATTGATTAAGTCGTTTATTTACTCCGAATTCGAACACGGTAGGCGCGACGTACGATATGTATGATGCATAGCTTGTGTAGCGTTTGGAATCCCTGGAATTGGTTTTTGTTTACAAAGCAGAACAGGTATATCATGCGTGTCGGTGAGAACAATTCTTGTCTTTGAATATTTTAGTTTGTCCCATAAACCTCAAGTAAAATTAAACATCTAAAACGCTTTGTAAAAAAGTTTATGGTGCTTTCTTCAATAACAAAATCAAATCATCCTGAAATCCTGTCACGATAGCTGGAGGCATGACTTATCCTTTATCGATTATAATAAGAGGCCAAAAGTATTGTTTTCAAATATAAGGACTTAGCACTCGTAAATGATGCTTTTCTATCCTTTATTACACATGTAATATATTTAACTGAAGAACACCTGCTTCCTTAAACTTTCCTCGTTTTGATTATTGATTTTCTTCGTTTTTAATTAAATATCGGAAGGCAGCGACATCGTAACGAAAACAAGAAGCAATGAATGAACAGTATTTAGCAATATGTAAAAAAAATCCACGTATCGACCGGAATCGAAAGGCTATAATAGGCTAATTAGAACATGATATTTTTAATTATCAAGAAATGTAACCGAATAGACTGCACTAAAAGTTAACAACACACTGAAATCAAGGTTGTCAATGTATTTTTTAGAAACAACCAGTCAACCTGCTTGTCTGAGCAGGTGGTTATATCTAAAAGAAAAATCGGGAATCACATAATACTATTCCAGCCAATCATGAGGTGAGAAAAATATATTTTTTCAATAAAAACGTATATAAATAAGTCATAGATAAATTTATAAATTAGCAGATAATGAAATCAACAGTTATATTCTGATACCAATAAAAACTAACATCTAACAATAATAAATAAGTGCTAAGTAAAATATATAATATGCACTTTATATTTTGTCCGACTAAGTAGGTAATGATTTCAATTATGAGTGTTGATAAGTAAATAGTTACATTATACATCTTCACAAGATGATAAATAAAAATTACCGTCTCATCTACAAAACATTGTTCCTCAGAGACATTCCGTCATAGGACAAACGCTTGGATTTTTTTTAATATGTCATCACTACATATATGGAATGTGTATCTGTTTCTGAATTGGCCTATCTGAACCAACTGTGATCTATTATGAATAAGAAGATAGTAATACTTAAAACATACCGTAACTTATAAGAGTCCACACCGACAATATTGCATTAACGACATTTTGGGTTTATGTGTATATTAGTCTATCAAGAAATGTTTATTTACTTCGTTGCATTCTCTTTTTAACTAACGCTAAATCCTTGTATTTATGTTACAGATTTTGAATACACGAAATGTAACTGATGTTGACTGAAATTTGAATTATTTTTTTTTGGTTTCCTCTTGTGCTGAGTCGTAAGGTTTCACCACTCCAAAGCTTTACAAAGTAACATGCTTCCCTTCATAACTTCTTTTCACATTCTTATACAATTAAACCTTACCGCCCTATATAAAAATATCTATCTATATACATAAGGTAACAGAAATCCTTACAACAAGGGATTAAAGCAACTCTGATTTATTTAATAATGCATATATGAGGAAACATAATAAAAATACACAAGGGCGGGTAGGTTAATACATTGTAGTACCATCAATTTTGCCCCTTTTAGTAATATTAGAATATTTCTTATCCAATTTCTAATGATGATGACTTAATTAGCCAAAGCAATGTTAACATTGTTGCTACGGGAACGACCTCTAAAGTATATGTTCAAGCTGGTATAAAGGTGCTGCATGCATCTAAACAACAGAGGTACAAGTAATAATTTAATGTTACCACAAGCAAGACTGGATGATTCTTAAGGATAGGCAACCCTCCTTTACATAAAGATGTATAGGAAAACTATCTGTCTCTAGGACTATTTAAAACTAAACTCAAAACCTCAGTAAGTTTTAAACATATCTCAAGCTCTCCAGATGTTTGAAACCTAATAGTATCTCCGTTTGTTTAAAAGATATCACAATGTCTATGCCGATATATTAAGGAAAAAGGAAATAGTGCTTCCCAGAGGAAAAATAAGTTCGTGTAGGCAAATCACATCACATGGTTTGGTTTAATATAAAGTAAAGCGTCCGAATAAACAAGTCCGACGGAACAGCTAAAACATAAATAAAAAATAATGATTCAGCCAGTCAAGCAGGCAATTTGAAATATTCATGATTCTTTTGACGTTCTAGAATACATAAATCAACTGTTTTGAGTATATTATGTCGCAGAACGCATACTTCACCTCATTGAGGACATTTTGGAATTGAACAATAAACAAGAGGCCAAAGGGCCATAGCGGTCACCCGAGTTATTTTATAGGTACTGGTCGCTCTATTTCATTATTGAGATGTGATGTGGAAATCAACATGTAAACAAAGTGAAATACAATTCTTGTCATGTCACCAAAGGATAAGAACTTTGAAAACTTTATAAATAAATTATTTTGCCATCGAGAAATATCATATTGTTATTTAGCTAATTTTCCTCGTTGGCTAACCCCAGGGATAGGTCAGGATCTTACTTTCAAATACTATTTTATTTCAATTTCATTATAACTACTCCAACCAAGTTTGAATTATTTCTTGCTGAAAATGGAAAAGATAGAATCAGAAGTGGACAAGATAGAATCAGCAGTGTTATTTCCCTATATAAACCAAGAAGAACAGATGACCAAAGGGTAATATAACTAACAGTTTTATTAATGCACCTAAGGGCATTTCCATCCATAAAAGAAACTTGAAACTTACACTATCTGAGGTTTTTTTTAGAATATCAGCCATTTCCCGCTTTTTGGCCCCACCCCTCCAGCCCCCTGGGAAAGGACGGGTTTTCCTTTTTCATACCGATAATGCACCTAATGACCTTTCTATCCATGCAGAGTATTCGTTTGTAACACAGCTGAGTCTGATGAAAACGATTTTGAAACTTTCAACCATTTTCCCCATTTGGGCCCCACCCCTCCAGCCCCTGGGGATAGGGCAGGATATGATTTGTCTCATACAATCTAACATCCTCGATATCCAGGGGTTATGCTCACTTTCTCTCTTTAGAACCCTGGAATATGTCATAGCAAAAATGAAGGCACGCGGCTAGCTATTTGATTGGTGTCAGGTAAAAAACACCTGACCAATCACTAGGCTGATACTTGTCCTTTGAGGATTACAAAGGAGCGACGCCCGACTTCAAAGCCTGTCATTTTTTTTACTGTTACGCGACCGCGAGATTCTTTTGATGTACATCAAAGGACCAAACTAGTCTTCTTGTCTCATCCACAAGTTGCTGAACATTGAGCCTTCGATTTTGCTATGACATATTCCCGGGATGTAGAGAGCGAAAGTGAGCGTAACGGACATCTAATTGCTGTTATCATAAACATTCCAACCAAGTTTGGATACTTTCCTGCTGAAAATTGACAAAATATACCTAAAAGTGTTATTTTCCTATATAAACTCTAGTAAACTTTACCCCCTCCCCAAGAGAGAACGGATGGCCCGGGGTACTGAAATGTACAATTTACATAAAGCTCCTGATGATCCTTCCATCTGTGCAGAGAAATTGACTGTAGTACCTCTGAGTTTGGAAAAGAAGATTTTTGAAATATTGTTTAATTCTCCATTTGTGACCCCGCCCTGGCCCCTTGGGTTATGGTAGAAATCTCAATTTTACAACTTTGTAGTCTCATCTACCAAGGATGATTCTGACCAAGTTTGAAAAAATTCCATCCTCTGGTTCTTGAGAAGAATTCGAAAATGTCAAAAGTTTTTGACGGACGACTTACGCCCACGGACGGTAAGCGATTAGAAAAGGTCGCTTGAGCAAAGCTCAGGTGACCTAAAAACAACTAAAAATGATCTCGTAACATGAAAAACTTAGGACATTTTTTTGTCTTTGTTCGGGGTTTATTAACGCTCCTGCGAAACCAACAGAAAACCTATTCTTTCCCCGAATCTACATGGGCCTTCACATTAGTCGCTTCTGGTGATAACATTCACTGGTATAGTACTGAAAACCTGGTTTTCCCCAAAACATTCTTAAATCACAATAAGTAGACAATGGTGATGTAATATGTAAGAAGTAAACAACTGTTTACGCTACACTGTTTTACATATAATAGTAAAACAATAATATATAACTTACCATCTTTTGCAGCGTAGATGTCTGTAAGCAGGACGATGAATACAACAACGCTGGTGTAGTAAAGTGCTGCCGTCATGGTTGGCAGCGAAACTGAAACAATATAGGGTGATATGCCGTAAAAAATATGTGTCCTCACCATGGGATATTACAGAGGCTTGTCACGATGGATTCGACATTGGTTGTATTCAATAAGAAACCATCCAGTTACCTCTATATAACATATGTAATTTGGTAGTATCAATACGAAACCATCCAGTTACCTCTATATAACATATGTAAGTATACATGCTATCGTGCAGGGCCCAACACTAAACATTTGGTAGTATCAATAAAACCCCATTTAGTTACCTCTATATGACATATGTATGTATGCCCTAATGCTAAACAATACACGGTGGTATTCAATAAAAGAACTCTAAGTATCCTTTATATGACATGTATATTGACGTCATTTATTGATGGTGTTATTATAATTTGTTCCTATATATACGTATATATAACAAACAAAGTACAAACACGAAGTAGCGGGCGGTGTACGAGACTATGAGTGCCTTAAGTGGAAAACATTTGAACCAGTTTTATGTCATTTAAGTTGGAAACAAAAATTAAATGTTTCATATAAAACGGTACCTGATTTTCAACGTCGGTATGTTCTATGGTTTCATCTTTATCATTTAAACTTTGAACTGTGATGATTTGACAAAGTTTTTACAACATTTAGGGCGATATTAAATTTACGTTTGATATTACACTGCAAACAAAACTGAAAGAAATTGAAGAATTTAATCAAGCAATATACAGCTTTCTGTATTGTAACGAGCACACTGAAAGCAAACTACCTACAATGTAAAAACCACACTGAAGCGCTTACACTGGTTACCGCTATGATACCGTACCCTGTACAGTGTTAATATGTAAGCCACACTGAAGCGCTTACACTGGTAACCGCTATGATACCGTACACTGTACAGTGTTTGTATGTGAGCCTCACTGAAGCGCTTACACTGGTTACCGCTATGATACCGTACACTGTACAGTGTTTGTATGTGAACCTCACTGAAGCGCTTACACTGGTTACCGCTATGATACCGTACACTGTACAGTGTTTGTATGTTAGGCTCTTCGTGAACAAATATTTTACCTTACTTTCAAGTAAACAACTCAGCTCACTGTCTGGTATCTTACTGACCTTTATTCTGAAAACACGCACCGTCATATCGGAAACTATTTAACAAATCAGCGGCGGGATTATATGAAACAGATTTCCCGAATCCCGCCTGACATGCGCATGTTGTTTGACTTGATTTTTCTAACCTTGAATACTTTTGCCATACCTATATATTCAAAAATGTTTTTTTCTTTTTTTCTGTCAGTCATTTGATACGGCGCTTTACATAGATTTTTCACATTTTAATAATTATTATTAACGACGGGAATTATGTGAAGGTTATTTGAGGATTTACCCTAAGATATTTTACATCTTTATTTCCACAGGCTTAAGCCAAAATTACTCCTTTTATGTGTTACTGAAACAGAAAGACAATGGGAAAATATCTATGCCCCAGCAACAATAATCAATAAACAAAATCGACTATCTGTCTGTGTTAACGTGTTCCTAAACAATACAGCAATTTTGAGATATTAAAAGATATACAGCAAAATCAAAGAAAAATAGAAGAAAAAATCGATGTCACAACAATATTAATTAAAGTACGAAATCACGTGTCTGCGTTTGCCGCGTTTCTACAAAATGCAGCAATATGGAAAATATCATTTATGCCACAGCACCATTAAGACAATGATTGTTCGAAACCTGACATCAAAGACATAAACATGCAAACGTTTTCCTCACTAGAATAATACATTAGTACATATAATACTTTGTACACGTATCTGTATTCTCAGCACTAGGATGACTTACCAGGGCATGGGAACATTTAGTACTTCTTACAACCTAGTATATCATCACATATCTTTTAAACCACATGCACATTGTTTTCTCATTTGAACGTACAAGGTATCTGTGGACCCCAAACACCCGAAACCCCTAAATGAGTCTCCGACCCGACTATTCAATGCAATATGTACGTGTACCTCACGTTTACAAAACAAATATTGTCGACTTAAACATGCGACACTCGTTATCACTAATACTGTACCGTTTGGTATTTACCTTTCCGTGATATTTCCGAACCTGTTCTGGTATACCTTCTTTGTCAGCGGAGTTCTGTGGACAGTGGGGACAGGTCCTGTGCCTTGACAAAGACATTTTTGTATTACTGCTATCTCTTTACACCCATCATTAGACAATTGATTATATGGAAGGAAAGACAATGAGTTTTTAATGTGGATTCCTCCTTAATTGAAAGTGTTACGGATACGCTATGCTTATCAATAATCTATTTACCATAAACTCTAGTGTAGACTTACAAGGTAAGTCACAGACAGGAATCGAATTGTTTGTCGTTACGCCCGTCGTCTTCGAGGTGACAGAAATAATCGATCAGTTCGTCGTCACGCGCCGTCTATGTTCATAAAGATTCCTGATTTCTGTGAATTGGCTGGCGTATTCCAGCTGATATATTTTGCTGAAATATTCGGGGTTCGTTTTTAAATAAAGATCCATGATCAGCAAAATTTTCACATACTCAGCAACACTGCTCTGCGCTTTAATTGGCTAATGGTTAGCTCTTGATGTAATTCTCTTATTGTAATGGAACTTGGGCTGTTTACTTACGATCTTATCAGTATTGTACGTTAAAATTCAAACCAGCGGCATGCACTTTCGTGGAACTCTACCATTTGGGAAAGATTATATCTGAACAGGCTATTTTAACGACAATTATTTAACTAATCAGTCAGATATCTAACATCACGAAGAGGACGGATTTAAATCCACAATTTTTTCCCATAAAGTGTATCAGCTATACATGCATGAAACATTGATCTGATAAATCTGAAGGTGAATATACATTATAATAATGACAGAAATCCATTATGTTTATAAATCACGCCACTGTATATGCATCCAAAGAAATAACATTGTATGTATTGTTGTCATTAACATACATGTACAGTATGTTGGGCCCCCTCTGTTCCTCTCTCGGAAACACCAGGAATATCAAAAGTCGATGTAAGACAGGGACAATACATAAAAACGGTGTTTAGAACTCTTCTCTCTGTGATAAATTTCGATTACTGACAGACAAACTTACACTTCAGGCTATCCAAAGACCAACCAACTCTAATCAAACTAAACCTACTGTCATTATCATGTCAAGTATCATTCACGAAAAAAAGAGAAAATAATACCAATCTTATAATCGATAAAATTAGGGCAAAATATGAATAAAAGAAAGATTTACATGGAGACCGCTAAACAAGTACAAGGAGTATAAGACCATGTGTTTCGGAAGGATGAGCGTCCTTTGTTTCATCAACAGCACCCACGATACACATCTAGGTAAAGTTTGTAGACAATTAAAGTGTCATAAAGACGAAATTTACATATAATATACCGATACTCTAGTGTTTAATGTAACACTGGTTGCCGTTACTAAAAGCTTGTATAGGTTTAGATGAAACACTAGGCGAATGTAGATATGGATGTGACAGTACGCTAGTGTATATTTTGCTATGACGCTTGGCTAGTAAAGACTTTGATGTGAAATAAGTTTAGTGTAGGCTTGCTATTACATTAGGCTAGTCTGATACTAAGCGAGTGTAGGCTTTGATGTAACACTAAACGAGTGTAGTAGCAATGGTACGTTTTGATGTAACACTAAGCGAGTGTAGGAGCAATAGTGCGTTTTGATGTAACACTAGGCGCGTGTAGGAGCAATGGTACGTTTTTATGTAGCATTAAGCGAGTGTATGAGCAATAGTACGTTTTGATGCAACACTAAGCGAGTGTAGGAGAAATGGTACGTTTTGATGTAACATTAAGCGAGTGTAAGTTTTGATGTAACACTAAGCGAGTGTAGGAGCAATGGTACGTTTTGATGTAATACTAAGCGAGTGTAGGCGCAATGGTACGTTTTGATGTAACACTAAGCGAATGTAGGTTTTGATGTAAAACTAAGCGAGTGTAGGCTTTGATGTAAAACTAAGCGAGTGTAGGAGCAATAGTACCTTTTAATGTAACACGAAGCAAGTGTAGGAGCAATGGTACGTTTTGATGTAACACTAAGAGAGTGTTGGAGCAATAGTACGTTTTGATGTAACACTAAGCGAGTGTAAGAGCAATGGTCGTTTTGATGTAACTCTAAGCGAGTGTAAGTTTTGATGTAACACTAAGCGAGTGTAGGAGCAATGGTACGTTTTGATGTAACTCTAAGCGAGTGTAGGAGCAATAGTACGTTTTGATGTAACACTAAGTGAGTGTAAGAGCAATGGTCGTTTTGATGTAACACTAAGCGAGTGTAAGTTTTGATGTAACACTAGGTGATGGTAGGAGCAATGGTACGTTTTGATGTAACACTAAGCGAGTGTAGGAGCAATGGTACGTTTTAATGTAACACTAAGCGAGTGTAGGTTTTGATGTAAGACTAAGCTAGTGTAGGTTTTGATGTAACACTAAACGAGTGTAGGAGCAATGGTAGGTTTTGATGTAATACTAAGCGAGTGTAGGAGCAATGGTAGGTTTTGATGTAACACTAAACGAGTGTAGGAGCAATGGTACGTTTTGATGTAACACTAAGCTAGTGTAGGTTTTGATTTGACGATGACTTAATGCAATGTTAGCTTTGATCCGACAGTAGGCGAGGGCAGTTTATTTTGTTATACATTACCTAGTGGTGAGAAGCATGAAGAGCAGTCATGATCCCCGCTACAGCGTACAACCCTTTGTGAGAACACTGGGCGTGGTTATAAACGGATCGAAACGTTAAGCTCCATCGATCAACTGATAGCTAAGTAGCTATTTACGCAGTAGAACAAGGCTTAAAACTTGTAGTTGGACTGCTTTGTTGACTAAAGTAAATGGAAACATATAGTACATGTAGCTATTTTCCAATGTTTCAACGCGTTCGTTCTCTCAAATATAATTTACTTATACGGTATACGAAAACTTATTTCTATATGACGTGTAAAATCATAGGTACACAATAAAGGATACAAGGGTTTGGAAACAAGATAATGTCTCTCTTTTGAAGCCACTTGATGTAGCGATAGCTATTGATCGGTGCTGCTTTGTTTTTACCTGGTGCATGTTTGTTATTGTAACCCCGAAAACCATACCTGGAACTACTTCCAAGTTAGTCTCGTTAATCCTTAAACCGTTGGAAACAAGGTTTTTCCATAGGCAGATGTAAACATGGTTTAAGATGAGATAGGCGTATTATCTCGGTTTACCTTTAGCCAAATTTAACTAGTTTCCCTATGACTGGTGTAAAACTCATTAACTGTAAGTCTAAAGTAAATTATAATAGCACATACATGTCCAACATTAATTAGAACATACATGTCCAACGTTAATAAGCACATACATGTCCAACGTTAATTAGCACATACATGTCCAACGTTAATTAGCGCATACATGTCCAACGTAAATTAGCACATACATGTCAAACGTTAATTCGCACATACATGTCCAACGATAATTAGCACATACATGTCCAACGTTAATTAGCACATACATGTCCAACGTTAACTAGAACATACATGTCAAACGTTAATTCGCACATACATGTCCAAAGTAAATTAGCACATACATGTCCAACGTTAATAAGCAAGTCCATGTCAAACGTTAATTAGCACATACATGTCCAACGTTAATAAAACACATACATGTCCAACGTTAATTAGCACATACATGTCTAACGTTAATTAGCGCATACATGTCCAACGTTAATTAGCACATACATCTCCAACGTAAATTAGCACAAACATCTCCAACGTAAATTAGCACATACATGTCCAACGTTAATTATCACATACATGTCAAACGTTAATTAGCACATACATATCCAACGTAAATTTGAACATACATGTAAAACGTTAATTAGCACATACATGTCCAACGTTAATTAGCACATACATGTCAAACGTTAATTACAACAAACATGTCCAATGTAAATTAGCACATTCATGTCCAACGTTAATTAGAACAAACATGACCAACATTAATTAGCACATACATCTCCAACGTAAATTAGCATATACATGTCCAATGTTAATTAGCACATACATGTCAAACGTTAATTAGAACAAACATGTCCAATGTAAATTAGCACATTCATGTCCAACGTTAATTAGAACAAACATGACCAACATTGATTAGCACATACATCTCCAACGTAAATTAGCATATACATGTCCAACGTTAATTAGCACATACATGCCCAAAGTAAATTAGCACATACATGTCCAACGTTAATTAGAACAAACATGTCCAACGTTAATTAGATCATACATGTCAAACCTAAATTAACACATACATGTCCAACGTAAATTAGCACATACATGTCCAACGTTAATTAGCACATACATGTCCAACGTCAGTTAGAACATACATCTCAAAAGAAAATAAACGCACATCTGAAAAGTAAAACCCAAAAGTAAATATTAACATACATGTCCAACGTCAATTAGAACAAACATGCCCAACATTGATCTGATAATACCTCCCGTACGTAAATATGACTATACACAGATTACTTGTCTACCGTAGAGTAGAGCATACCTCTATAAAGTAAATAGGACCATACAAAGAGTACATGTCTAGCGTAAAGTAGAACATACCTCTCTAAAGTAAATAAGACCATACAATGTGTACATGTCTAACGTAGAGTAGAACATACCTATCTAACGTAAAAAGGACTATACAACGAGTACATGTCTAGCGTAGAGTAGAACATACCTATCTAACGTAAACAGGACCATACATAGAGTGCATGTCTAGCGTAGAGTAGAACATACCTATCTAACGTAAACAGGACCATACAAAGAGTACATGTCTAGCGTAGAGTAGAACATACCTTTCTAAAGTAAATAGGACCATACAATGTGTACATGTCTAACGTAGAGTAGAACATACCTATCTAACGTAAATAGGACTATACTACGAGTACATGTCTAGCGTAGAGTAGAACATACCTATCTAACGTAAACAGGACCATACAAAGAGTACATGTCTAGCGTAGAGTAGAACATACCTTTCTAAAGTAAATAGGACCATACAATGAGTACATGTCTAGCGTAGAGTAGAGCATACCTTTCTAAAGTAAATAGGACCATACAAAGAGTACATGTCTAGCGTAGAGTAGAACAAACCTATCTAACGTAAATAGGACCACACAAAGAGTACATGTCTAGCGTAGAGTAGAGCATACCTTTCTAAAGTAAATAGGACCATACAAAGAGTACATGTCTAGCGTAGAGTAGAACATACCTATCTAACGTAAATAGGACCATACAAAGAGTACCTGTCTAGCGTAGAGTAGAACAAACCTATCTAACGTAAATAAGACCATACAATATGTACATGTCTAACGTAGAGTAGAACATACCTATCTAACGTAAACAGGACCATACAAAGAGTACATGTCTAGCGTAGAGTAGAACATACCTTTCTAAAGTAAATAGGACCATACAAAGCAAACCTATCTAACGTAAATAAGACCATACAATATGTACATGTCTAACGTAGAGTAGAACAAACCTATCTAACATAAATAGGACCATACAATATGTACATGTCTAACGTAGAGTAGAACAAACCTATCTAACGTAAATATAAACACACATCTCCAATGTAAATTAGAACTCAAACTAGAAATCAAAACATGCAAATCCATTGTAAATGGTCCAAATTAAATGAGAACAGACAACATGCAGGTAAAATGTAACAAGGTTTGATGGTTTCACTAGTTTGACATAAATGTTTTATTCTAAGCGGTGTTACGAGTTTCATTAAATAAGTTAAAAATTAATATTGGAAATCTATTACGGCTCGATCTCCTGTAACGTCTTTTGAAAGTTTTTTGAAACTTTAAATGAACTCCTTGCTTCACACGAACAATATTCTGCATTATAACTCAGTAAGAATGATTTCTTTTTGATTTCTTCTTACTCATGTTTCATGATTGTTATTGATCTAAGCCGAACCAATGCATGAATGTTCGTCTCACATTCTGTATAAAACTACTGTTTATGCCATCTGTTGTACTCTGACAGTTCTTGGAGTGGGTTCCTTATATTCATATTAGTTTAGAGTGTTTACCATTGGTACAGCAATCTTTAACAACGTATACACCGCTTTATACATGTTTTCTACAATGTCAACAGTGTGATCTATGTAAGTTCTTTGCAATAGAAATAATTTATGATTGTCAAGGAACAGGACCATAAAACGGTTTAATCAATGAGCTCTCCGTCAGATTATGAGGATTTATGTATTAAAAGAATCAATATCCATGTCCCTATTTCTGTCGTGTGACAACAACCAGGGTATATGTAGTTAAATTCATTCAACCGTTTGAACTGTGTGAACCTGAGGAGAAACGGCAGGTACAGATCGGGACCGAGTCTAACCTCTGAATTATTTGGCACGTGTAGATCGATGGGTCAAATTGCAACTAGCAAAAACTACACGGGCAAAACAATGTTACTTACATATGTTTTATTAATTAATGTTTTATATTGGTTTTCAACTTATGTCTTAAAATGATAGGCTTGGTTGTTATGATACATTGTAGGTAGTCGTCATTGCGATTCCGATAAAGAAATTGATGATGAGCTTTTTGACAGTTATTAATCTTTGTTTATCGCCGGGTATATTATGAATCCTTATGCAGTAGTCTTGTTGCAATCTCAACACCTGTTTTTTCACACTTTCGGAAAGCCCATCGGGTGGTCTCTTATCCCAGATGATCTCTACATATAGGTTCAGTTCATATGAAAATAGCGGAGACCCATATACATGTTTGATTGTAATATGTCACAACACTGAAGAAAAGAATATTTTTAAACACTTTACCGTCGGAATTAACCCAACATGAACCCCGCTGAAAACCCCTCCATAACATTCAATATTATATTTAATCTGTAAGACAGCGTTTCTGATTGAATTATATTGATCACATTACATGGGAGTGGAGTATTCCAGCTCACATGCTCGTTCTTTCCTGGCAATAAAAAGAGCTAAAGGTACCACACCAAAGTTTAGAAAGATTACAGTAGACGACAACAACTGCGCGCAACCTGGTCGTCTTTTCTTGCTTTTGTTTAACTTTGGTAATACATTATATTAATTCCCTTGTGATAGGGCCAACGAATCCTTTATTTAGCGTTTCCCTGTTGCACGAACAAATATATATGTATTGTTTTAATATGTGATACCATTATCCTGGTGGTGTCAAATATCAACTTTGTTTTCATAAATGCAAAATGTTAGTAGGTTTAGCATTGTTAATGATTCAAGCACCAAAGTACTCCTCTATTAGACTCTGGGCTTGTTTCCACTTTGGGCGACATAATCTTGATTTAAACAAACTATGGTATCCGTCACTAATAGGTATTTCATACAAAATAGTCACCACACATCAAATGAGCTTTTCTCTGAACCACCTTTTTATGATCGTATGTCTGTAGTTACTCCAGACTTTTAGAACGTTGAAATGCTGTACGACATTAGCTGGATAGAGTAAACTAACCAGCTGTTGGCGGATCTAGTGTTTATTCAGCACCATAATCTCATACTAGAATGATGAACCCCGAAATATGTTTAGATGTGATGTTTCGATAAAACCCGAATTTATCATTTAACCCTGTTACATAAAGAATGTAAAATTCTAATGTGGGTGTTTTATCGGAAAAGAATTAATTTGACGTGCAAGAAAATGACACGTCTTATGGTCATTATCTATGCTTTTATCTATTTCATAATATGCCCTATATTGAAATGTTATTTAATGGGTGATGAATTCACATATTATGTTAGTGAGTTTTAATTGGAAAACATTGCAATTTTTTATGCTAAGATTATTCCATCGTAAGCCGCATTGAACAACTCCTTTACATTATAAATGATGCTACTTCTAAGATAGAATTTCGTTTTTATGCACACGCCATTAAATGGGAGGCATGTTGTCCATGTCCTTCCCGTCGTGTCCCGTCCCGATTAAATGTTAACACTTAGCAACTTCATTCTTTCACAGATTTTCGTCACACTTTATACAAAGGTCAAGTATGAGTATACGTCGGACATCGTTGTGTTTCAGGGTTCCAGGGTCAAGGTCAATGTCACGGTTGCTATATAGGGGGCGGGCATTCATGTCTTTCTGGCATAATCTGACCTTAAACATGGCCACCTTTACTCTGATTACCTGCGACGGACTGGGGTTATTACCTTTGTTGTGATTGGCGGATTGTGATGAAAGTAAATAGAAAGGATGCTGATGTTTGTTATTCCCTGCAAGGTGGCAGCCGTTTATTAGCTTCTGATTGTCTGAAATGATATCTGTTTAACGTTGAGAGTTCTTCTGAAGGAATAAAAATGCTGCAACCATGATGAGTTTCTTTTTTTTAAGTATTGGGATTCAATTTCGAAGCAGTGACATCTAATGGGAACATACCAGCGTATACCGTTTGATTTATTGGACCGATTCGCATGAACTTTGTGTTGCCTAACCAACGCTGTCATAATTGGGAATTGTTGTATCATACGTGCAGTTATTCTAAAAGAGGTTCAATTTAGAAAAAAATGATCTACATTCCAATCCGTGTTTGGTAACCAAATGAATCGAAAAAGGTTGTTAAATTTGTCAGTGTCTCATGTCTTCAATTTTAATTGGTGCCAAGATATACCATAACTTCCTCTTCCATTTATAAGTCCATGACACCATCAACTATTTTTAACCATTTATAAATACCCGATATATCGAAGTGTTTTTGCTGAAGAACGAGCATATGTTAATTGTTTTAATATTATTCTAACTTCCTGATATACAAAATATCAGTCAGTAACACGTACGTTAGAATTATCAAATTACAAGAAGCCTTTGTATGAAAGTGGCATTATATTTATTTATACGCGAAGAGACATAACAACCTTGCTACCACAGACGTTATCAAATAATTCAAACCTAATTAAACACAGTAGACAGTTTGTACTACAGAACCAATAACATTCAACCAAAATGTCGTACTTCAATTGTTATTCATGAACTAAAACGCGGTAAAATACATTTCACTTTGACAAACCATAGATACATAAAATAAATTACATATTTGGTACCACAGACCAATTACATTAGCTAAAACGCGATAAATTACATCATTCATATCGTCTCACAGACGAAACAGATCAAACTAAACTCAATAAAATACATATCAGATTACGCATGGATACAGCATACATTTGGTACACGGACGCAAATAAATCCAATTAAACGCGGTTAATACATCAAACCATTTCGTACCACAGATGCAATTCAAAAACTTGAACGCAGAAAAAAACAAATTTCGTATCATAGACAAAATATATCGATATGATCGCCGTCAAATACATTACAAATTTTAAACCACAGATGCAATACAAAAAACACCCATACATTTGGTACAACAGACGCAAAACATCAAATTAAACGAAGTAAAAACATCACACGTTTCGTTTGTTTGTTTGTGATTTAACGTCCTCGCAATAGCAAGTGATACGAGGACATGTGCCTAGGGGCACCGCCTGAGACCAAAAGGTAGATACAAAAGAAAGAAGACAGGTCAGAAAGGGAACGAAAACGATCCCAAATGTTGCGATGGGGGCAGCTGGTCAATCTGGTACTCTTCTTTAACCCCATTGTAGAGGACACAGAAAAGATCCCCGATTATGCAGGGGGTCCCACATATGTCGCCTTTAACGATACATAAAAGTGGGACACAGCAGGTTAATTCTTGATTTCTTCAGTATCCCCTCAATAGAAGACAAGGAAGACTCCACCCCGATTCTCTCCCCAAACCTGCACAGGTTCACAGTTTTCGTATCACATAATGACATGAGATTGTTGTGATCGACTACAGATGATGGCGTGGTCAGTTTTGGTAAAAAAGACCGTACAAAACACATCTATGATAACATCTTGTGATTGAAGTAGCGGCAGCACAAACTTTAATTTAATGTTCAACACGTTTAGACACAATCGAATATAGCTTATCGATTGAAAATCAACTAATGTATCAGATTCATTTCTTGTTTCTTGTCTAGTTGTATAACAGTACCTGTACGGGTGAAATGTAGATATGGCTCCTTAGGAGGCGAGTGCCGACATGATATGACCAAACGGAATGAGGCCAGACTTTGACCGCATTTTGGATGACACGTATTCATTTGTCTTTAGCATCGATCGTCCAGGTTTGAAGTACATAGTTTTGCCAGTGTCGAAGCGTGAAAGGTCAGCTCGTTCAGCCATTTAACGAAATCTTCTTTCACGGACAAATGTGAAAAACCAAGACAATCGCGAAATGCATTGCTCGATTGCAGCAGCTTAAGATTGGCATCAACTAATTTGAGCCTTATAAACATCTGCCTTGGTCTTGGCATCCACGGTTGATGTCATCTACCGACAACATGAAACCACGAATAGCCAGTTGTTCCGGGAGAACATCAGCTGCTGCTGACTAATTTGCGACTGAAAGAGAAAACACCAGCAAAAGGAATCGTCACTCGAAGATGAAGATGTGTTTTATTGTCGCGGGAGGTTGACAGATTGGTCGAAGTGTATGATGATGGTTAATTGCCAAAAATATTGTTTTTCATAATCTGTAATGTTTTCACAATGACGGGAAGGTCAGATGCAATTAAGAACACAAACAGCAAACCCATGAAAAAACCAGCAGCGTACCCTAACACCTGTGATGACACGCGATTGTCCGGTACGCTGATCTTTCTTCTGATGGTTGAAGTCAACTGTGACTTATTCACGGCGAGTTGTTTTTTAAGTTCTTTAATTTCACGCAACAGGGCAGCCATTATTGTTTTGTTGACTTGTTTATTCCAGCTGGAAGTTACACACATCAAGGGTTCAGAGGTTGTAATCTGCGGTGTTGTCCTAGAAACTGTATCAGGTTCCGATGCTGTTACAGGTACTGGCGTGGTTGTTGTCAGAGGGTCGGTAATTGTTGCTGTTGTTGTTTCTGGTGATGGCAATGTCATTTNAACATTGCAACCCAAGCATACCACGACCAGTTCGGGACACCAACGCCACCGCGAGCATACCCGCCGCGAACATACGACGACAAGATCGGGACAACAAGACCACCCCGAGCATACAACAACCAGTTTAGGACACCAGGGCTGCCCCGAGCATACCACAATAAGTTTGGGACACCAAGGCCACCCCGAGCATACCACGACCAGTTCGGGATACCGAGGGCACCCCGAGCATACCACGACCAGTTCGGGACACCAATGCCACCCCGATCATACGATGACCCGTTCGGGACACCAAGGCCATCCTAAGTATACCACGACCAGTTCGTGAAAACCAAAGCCGCCCCAAGCATACTAGGACCAGTCCGGGACACCAAGGCCACCTCAAGCATGCCACGACCAGTTCGGGACACCAAAGCCGCCCCAAGCATACTAGGACCAGTCCGGGACACCAAGGACACCTTAAGCATGCCACGACCAGTTCGGGACACCAAAGCCGCCCAGAGCATACTAGGACCAGTCGGGGACACCAAGGCCACCCGAGCATACTAGGACCAGTGTGGGACACCAACGCCACACGAGCATACTAGGACCAGTTCTGGACACCAAGAGCACTACGAGCATAACACGACCAGGTTAGGACACCAAAGCCGCCCTGAGCATACTACGACCACTTCGGGACACCAAGGCCGCCGCGAGCATTCCACTACCAGTTCGAGACACCAAGGCCACCGCGAGCATACGACAACCAGTCAAGAACATCAAGGCCACCCCGAGCATACCACGACCAGTTCGGAACACAAAGGCCACCACGATCATACCACGACCAGTTCGGGACATCAAGGCCACCCCGAGCATATCACGACCAATCCGGGATACCAAAACCGCCCTGAGCAAGCCATGACGAGTTCGGGACACCGAGGACACCCCGAGCATTCCACGACCAGTCCTGGACACCATTGCAACCCAAGCATACCACGACCAGTTCGGGACACCAACGCCACCGCGAGCATACCCGCCGACGACAAGATCGGGACAACAAGACCACCCCGAATATACCACGACCAGTTTAGGACACCAGGGCCGCCCCGAACATACTACGACCAGTTCGGGACATCAAGATCACCCCGAGCATAACACGACCAGGTTAGGACACCAAAGCCGCCCCGAGCATACTACGACCACTTCGGGACACCAAGGCCGTCGCGAGCATTCCACTACCAGTTCGAGACACCAAGGCCACCGCGAGCATACGACAACCAGTCAAGAACATCAAGGCCACCCCGAGCATACCACGACCAGTTCGGAACAAAAAGGCCACCATGAGCATACCACGACCAGTTCGGGACATCAAGGCCACCCCGAGCATACCACGACTAATCCGGGAGATCAAAGCCGCCCTGAGCAAGCCATGACGAGTTCGGGACACCGAGGACACCCCGAGCATTCCACGACCAGTCCTGGACAACATTGCAACCCAAGCATACCACGACCAGTTCGGGACACCAACGCCACCGCGAGCATACCCGCCGCGAACATACGACGACAAGATCGGGACAACAAGACCACCCCGAGCATACAACAACCAGTTTAGGACACCAGGGCTGCCCCGAGCATACCACAATAAGTTTGGGACACCAAGGCCACCCCGAGCATACCACGACCAGTTCGGGATACCGAGGGCACCCCGAGCATACCACGACCAGTTCGGGACACCAATGCCACCCCGATCATACGATGACCCGTTCGGGACACCAAGGCCATCCTAAGTATACCACGACCAGTTCGTGAAAACCAAAGCCGCCCCAAGCATACTAGGACCAGTCCGGGACACCAAGGCCACCTCAAGCATGCCACGACCAGTTCGGGACACCAAAGCCGCCCCAAGCATACTAGGACCAGTCCGGGACACCAAGGACACCTTAAGCATGCCACGACCAGTTCGGGACACCAAAGCCGCCCAGAGCATACTAGGACCAGTCGGGGACACCAAGGCCACCCGAGCATACTAGGACCAGTGTGGGACACCAACGCCACACGAGCATACTAGGACCAGTTCTGGACACCAAGAGCACTACGAGCATAACACGACCAGGTTAGGACACCAAAGCCGCCCTGAGCATACTACGACCACTTCGGGACACCAAGGCCGCCGCGAGCATTCCACTACCAGTTCGAGACACCAAGGCCACCGCGAGCATACGACAACCAGTCAAGAACATCAAGGCCACCCCGAGCATACCACGACCAGTTCGGAACACAAAGGCCACCACGATCATACCACGACCAGTTCGGGACATCAAGGCCACCCCGAGCATATCACGACCAATCCGGGATACCAAAACCGCCCTGAGCAAGCCATGACGAGTTCGGGACACCGAGGACACCCCGAGCATTCCACGACCAGTCCTGGACACCATTGCAACCCAAGCAAACCACGACCAGTTCGGGACACCAACGCCCCCGCGAGCATCCCCGCCGACGACAAGATCGGGACAACAAGACCACCCCGAATATACCACGACCAGTTTAGGACACCAGGGCCGCCACGAACATACTACGACCAGTTCGGGACATCAAGATCCCCCCGAGCATAACACGACCAGGTTAGGACACCAAAGACGCCCCGAGCATACTACGACCACTTCGGGACACCAAGGCCGCCGCGAGCATTCCACTACCAGTTCGAGACACCAAGGCCACCGCGAGCATTCGACAACCAGTCAAGAACATCAAGGCCCCCCCGAGCATACCACGACCAGTTCGGAACACAAAGGCCACCATGAGCATACCACGACCAGTTCGGAACACCAAGGCCACCCCGAGCATACCACGACTAATCCGGGAGATCAAAGCCGCCCTAAGCAAGCCATGACGAGTTCGGGACACCGATGCCACCCCGACCATTCCACGACCAGTCCTGGACACCATTGCAACCCAAGCATACCATTACCAGTTCGGGACACCAACGCTCCCCTGAGCATACCCGCCGCGAACATACGACGACAAGATCGGGACAACAAGACCACCTCGAGCATACCACAACCAGTTTAGGACACCAAAGCCACCCCGAGCATACCACAATAAGTTTGGGACACCAAGGCCACCCCGAGCATACCACGACCAGTTCGGGACACCAAGGGCACCCCGAGCATACCACGACCAGTTCGAAACACTAAGGCCACCCGAGCTTACCACAACCAATTAGGGACACTTTGGCCACCCCGAGCATACCACGACCACACAACCAGTTCGGGACACATAGGCCGCCCTGAGCATAACACGAACAATTCGGTACACCAAGGCCACCCCGAGCATACAACGACCAGTTCGGGACACTTTGGCCACCCCGATCATAACACGGCCAGTTTGGAACACTAAGGCCAACCGATCATACCACAACCAGTTTGGGACACAAAGGCCACCCCGAGCATACCACGACCAGTTCGGCATACTAAGGCCACCCCGAGCATACCACAACCAGTTCGGTACACTAAGGCCACCCCGAGCATACCACGATCAGTTCGGTAAAAACCATGGCCACCCCGATCATACAACGACTAGTTCGAGGCACTAAGGCCATCCCGAGCATACCACGACCAGTTTGGGACACAAAGGCCATACCGAGCATACCACGACCAGTTCGGCATACTAAGGCCACCCCGAGCATACCACAACCAGTTCGGTACACTAAGGCCACCCCGAGCATACCACGATCAGTTCGGTAAAAACCATGGCCACCCCGATCATACAACGACTAGTTCGAGGCACTAAGGCCATCCCGAGCATACCACGACCAGTTTGGAACACATTGGCCACCCCGACCATACCACGACCAGTTCGGTACACTTTGGCCACCCCGATCATACAACGACTAGTTCGAGACACTAAGGCCATCCCGAGCATACCACGATCAGTTCGGTACACCAAGGCCACCCCGATCATACCACAACCAGTTCGGTACACTTTGGCCACCCCGATCATACAACGACTAGTTCGAGACACTAAGGTCACCCCGAGCATACCACGACCAGTTCGGAACACTCTGGCCACCCCGAGCATACCACGACCAGTTTGGGACACTCTGGCCACCCCGAGCATACCACGACCAGTTCGGAACACCAAGGCCACTACGAGGATACCACAGCTACCCAAGGGTCCCTACTGCCAACTAGGGGATGCCATGACCAACCCTTGGATACAACGACAACCTGGATACATAAGGCTACCTAAATAATGTCTTATATAATGTTTTTACCAGAAGTCAGCAGGTGAATAGTGAGCTGTGACATCGGAGCAAAGGAAGTCAAGACTGTTATATTCTTGGCACATAACCTGCTCTGAAAGTCAATTCTATGTCTCATTTGGCTTGATGTGAACACCCACTGTAATAATGCAACATATGGTTCAATGTCAATTAATAAAAAAAGAGCATAACATATAAAAACAGAACCAGGAGGAAATAGATCAGATGAAAATAAAATGAAGATAAAGTAAGGGTGGAGACAATACAAACATAATTACCAAGATGATGGAGAACGCGATGGCGGAGGAAGAATCTAGTTTGAAAAGGCAAGAAGCGAAGACAAAAAAGGAAAACATTACATTCAAATTTAAAAAAAAAAAAATTGTAGTAGGAAAAATGCAAAGAAGGTGTAAACAGGAGAGGAAAAGTGAAATTAGACAACAAAATAGGGTATAAAAGGGATAGGTAGACCAGGAAAGTGAAATTGAAGAATTGAGGAAAAGTGATAGCGGATAATGAAACAAGAAAAGGGTGGAAAATGTAAAAAATCATGAAACGATCAAAAGAAGGAAACAATGAAGTCGGGGAGAAGATGAAATTGTAATTACGTGGTATGGAAGATAACGAGAGGAGTTACGTGGTATGGAAGTTAACGAGAGGAATTACGTGATATGGAAGATAATGAGAGGAATTACGTGGTATGGAAGATAATGAGAGGAATTACGTGGTATGGGAGATAACGAGAGGAGTTACGTGGTATGGGAGATAACGAGAGGAGTTACATGGTATGGAAGACAAAGAGAGGAATTACGTGGTATGGAAGATAACGAGAGGAGTTACGTGGTATGGGAGATAACGAGAGGAGTTACGTGGTATGGAAGACAACGAGAGGAATTACGTGGTATGGAAGATAACGATGAGAGTTACGTGGTATGGAAGATAACGAGAGGAGTTACGTGGTATGGAAGATAACGAGAGGAGTTACGTAGTATGGAAGATAACGAGAGGAGTTACGTTGTATGGAAGATAACGAGAGGAATAACGTGGTGTGGAAGATAACGAGAGGAGTTACGTTGTATGGAAGATAACGAGAGGAGTTAAGTGGTATGGGAGATAACGAGAGGAGTTGCATGGTATGGAAGACAAAGAGAGGAATTATGTGGTATGGAAGATAACGAGAGGAATAACGTGGTATGGAAGAGAACGAGAGGAGTTACGTGGTATGGTAGATAACGAGAGGAATTACGTGGTATGGAAGATAACGAGAGGAGTTACGTAGTATGGAAGATAACGAGAGGAATTACGTTGTATGGAAGACAACGAGAGGAGTTACGTGGTATGGAAGATAACGAGAGGAGTTACGTGGTATGGAAGATAACGAGAGGAATTACGTGGTATGGAAGATAACGAGAGGAGTTACGTGGTATGGAAGATAACGAGAGGAGTTACGTGGTATGGAAGATAACGAGAGGAATTACGTGGTATGGAAGATAACGAGAGGAGTTACGTGGTATGGAAGATAACGAGAGGAATTACGTGGTATGGAAGATAACGAGAGGAGTTACGTGGTATGGAAGATAACGAGAGGAGTTACGTGGTATGGAAGATAACGAGAGGAATTACGTGGTATGGAAGATAACGAGAGGAGTTACGTGGTATGGAAGATAACGAGAGGAATTACGTGGTATGGAAGATAACGAGAGGAGTTACGTGGTATGGAAGATAACGAGAGGAGTTACGTGGTATGGAAGATAACGAGAGGAATTACGTGGTATGGAAGATAACGAGAGGAGTTACGTGGTATGGAAGATAACGAGAGGAATTACGTGGTATGGAAGATAACGAGAGGAGTTACGTGGTATGGAAGATAACGAGAGGAATTACGTGGTATGGAAGATAACGAGAGGAGTTACGTGGTATGGAAGATAACGAGAGGAGTTACGTGGTATGGAAGATAACGAGAGGAATTACGTGGTATGGAAGATAACGAGAGGAGTTACGTGGTATGGAAGATAACGAGAGGAATTACGTGGTATGGAAGATAACGAGAGGAGTTACGTGGTATGGAAGATAACGAGAGGAATTACGTGGTATGGAAGATAACGAGAGGAGTTACGTGGTATGGAAGATAACGAGAGGAATTACGTGGTATGGAAGATAACGAGAGGAGTTACGTGGTATGGAAGATAACGAGAGGAGTTACGTGGTATGGAAGATAACGAGAGGAATTACGTGGTATGGAAGATAACGAGAGGAGTTACGTGGTATGGAAGATAACGAGAGGAATTACGTGGTATGGAAGATAACGAGAGGAGTTACGTGGTATGGAAGATAACGAGAGGAATTACGTGGTATGGAAGATAACGAGAGGAGTTACGTGGTATGGAAGATAACGAGAGGAGTTACGTGGTATGGAAGATAACGAGAGGAATTACGTGGTATGGAAGATAACGAGAGGAGTTACGTGGTATGGAAGATAACGAGAGGAATTACGTGGTATGGAAGATAACGAGAGGAGTTACGTGGTATGGAAGATAACGAGAGGAGTTACGTGGTATGGAAGATAACGAGAGGAATTACGTGGTATGGAAGATAACGAGAGGAGTTACGTGGTATGGAAGATAACGAGAGGAGTTACGTGGTATGGAAGATAACGAGAGGAATTACGTGGTATGGAAGATAACGAGAGGAGTTACGTGGTATGGAAGATAACGAGAGGAGTTACGTGGTATGGAAGATAACGAGAGGAATTACGTGGTATGGAAGATAACGAGAGGAGTTACGTGGTATGGAAGATAACGAGAGGAATTACGTGGTATGGAAGATAACGAGAGGAGTTACGTGGTATGGAAGATAACGAGAGGAATTACGTGGTATGGAAGATAACGAGAGGAGTTACGTGGTATGGAAGATAACGAGAGGAGTTACGTGGTATGGAAGATAACGAAAGGAAAAGGAGCAAAGAGGAACGCAAGAAGATGTCAGAGGGATTAATTTGGAAGATAAAAAATGGAGAATTGAGCAGTCGAAGCGGCTTGGAAGACAATCAAAATTTGAGAATAATGGCAGAAGGAGGAACACAAAAGGGAATACGGTATCTTAAAGCAAAGACAAACGGGAGATGTCGGAGATAGAGCATTCTCGATATCCAGGGGTTACGCTCACTTTCGCTCTCTGCACCCCTGGAATATGTCATAGCAAAATTGAAGGCACGAAGATAGCTGTTTGATTGGCCTCAAGTAAATAGAAACGGCCAATCGCTAGACTGATACCTGTCCTTTGAAGACTACAAAGGAGAGACACCCGACTTCAAAGCCTGTCAATTTTTACCGTTATGTGAACGCGAGATTCTTTTGATGTATATTCAAGGATCGAACTAATCTTCTTGTCTCATCAACATGGTGGCGCACACCGAGCCTTCAATTACGCTATGATATATTCCAGGGGGTGTAGAGAGCGAAAGTGAGCGTAACCCCAGTATATAGAGATAATGGAATGAAATTGACTAGCTGTTTAGGAAAATTATGATAGAGAGAAAAACAAGAAGGTAAGGACGAAAGTTGGGAAGAGAGTAGGCAGGAGGAAATATTTTCCAATAAATGTAGAGAAGTTTAGGGTTATAAAATGTTATATTTTATTTGCAAATCAACATATTTGGAGACCCATTAAAAGAATAAAGATAATGTCATATGGTTGATACAATTTATATGATGACGGTGTTGAAAACAAATAAAACATTCTCGGTAAAACAAAATGTTGAAAAACCCGTATTTGGCTTTCAACGAAACAAAATGAAAGCTGTTCTAATGATAAAAACACAATATAGTATAAAAACTGAATTCACCAAAAAGTCCTTGCGTCTCGAAAGTAATCAAAACTATCATCTATGTGCTACTTTATACCACCTACTGGTAGCTAGATAAAGTCACAATCATGGGTTGTCAGTATGAGAACACTCAAGAAGAGAACAACTTGAGAAGAACCTCAGAGTGGTTTGTGCAGTGTTCATGGTATCCCTCCGCGCACATCGTCTATTTATTTACGTTGGAGTTGTCACAGACTAAGGATTCACGATCGATGATTATTTGGAAATATATGGTATTTAGTTGACTTTTTATGAATGGAAAAATATATATGGTAGTAGTATATAAATGATAAACAGTTTATTGCACAGTATTTGTTGGATTTGTTTCGATTTTTTGTATCGCTTACACATGGATAAAACCTCGAGTCCACTGAAACACAGTGTGATCATCTATAAATATATTAACAAGCAAGAGAGGTGAGGATGGTTTCAATGAGAACAAGAAGTACAGACGCGAATTTGAAAACTTTCTTAATTATATTTAATTTCATTATTATTAATGAAAGATACATATCTTAGGAAAGAAGGAAATCAGACAAACACCTTTCTTGTTATACAGAAAGAATGCACACAGCTTCTACATTGAACGATATACTTGCCATCGACAAAAAGTTGTTTTTACGTGTAAACATGGTCAACGATACAGTTGTCAACTGGTCCAATTGTAGGGACGTATGTAACATGTCAATACCGGACAGACATTCAGTCGGGGACATCTGGAAAGATAAACAACTAGAATCACGTACCTTAAAGTAATGCTTCCCTGTTCAACTTCACAGCCATTTGTTGTTTTTTCAATATCACATTTGAAGGAATTTTTCATGAAATAAATTTCAAAATATTGTTTTCCTAAAGCAAAAAGAATAAATTGCGATAAAACTGTATTTTTAGGAAATTGATATGTAAATAGTCATATTCATGAATGTGCCAGAGATAAAAAACTTAATGTATTCCCTTTATATCGATTATATTCATCCGACACTATTCTAAAAGAAAATACAGAAGGCCATTTTTATCAAAATATAAAATCCATATCTCATCAGGTCATATTAAAATTTGCGCTTAATCCACCAATCTAGTGTAAATTGAGACGTCACGTACTATTGTAGTGTGATGACATATAAATGTAATTGTGACGCCACTACTGTCCTTAAAAAATAAACCTGCTAGTTTTCTAGTAGCTCCATTAGATCCTATTTTTTCAAAGCTTACCTACTACCTGGGCATTTAATCTATTGTATTGTAGCTAATTGGTGTAGATCTTATAAGTAATAACGACAGTATGGTCAATATCGGCACTGATAAGGTCAGGGAGATCACTATATTTGGAAGTAAGCAGAAACTCACGTGACAACATTACTCCCATAATGCATTTTCCGATTCAAACAATCGCAGAAATGAAATTTGGGAACGTGAGCCGTTTTACTACGCATTGCCTATACAATACACGTGTTCTGAGGAAAAAATCCTGTGGGACGTGGATTTACTCCTAAAGTAGGAAACAGGTTTGAAATCAGTTAATGTGGTATATACCTTTCTTTTTGCCGTGGCATTTTTGGGGCAAAGCCATAGGTCTTTTTTTGTATAGAATTACTTCCTATCAACAACAAAAAAATGTTATTTCTTACATTATCAGTCTCCACTTGTATCATTTACACAGTGCCCAGATAGTATTGTCTAAGGCGTTCACTGTTCAATCTGAGTTGGGATAATTTAAAAAAAAAGACATTGTAAATTATGAATTCATAACATTTTATTCAATATTCCAACAGTTATATGTCTAGTTCATCCTCGGCAAGAAACTCTAGAAGAACAAGAAGGAAACCTTTACAAAATAGTTTCCTATTTATAAGGTATTTACCAATACTATTTACATTACTGAATGAAAATGAAAAAGGCTAGCAATTGTTAAGGTGGCTCCACACATCGTCATCAGCGTCCATTTTCGTGACGTACTTCCGGAAAAAGTACAGCTCGGACTCAATTATCTTGATCGAAATGTGCATGTACACCGTGTCGCCAAAAAAGTCCCCTAACTATCGGAGTGTTTAGATTTTCATAAATTCAACTCTACATAGTTGCATAACCATTATATGAAAGTTTCAACGAGTTTCGCTGGTTAATTACGAAAGTGTGGAGCCATCTTAAGCTCTATCTATCCTTTTTTGTTTAAAAACAACAATATTTTGACAGGTGTCTAATTAAATATCAATGGAGCAAACTTTCCTGGTTTTGATTTGTGAAAGAAATAATGTTTTAAATGTTTTTTTTTTTTTTTAAATTCATCTTTCGTTTGTATAAGAAATGACAGAGCGTAAATTGTTCCTGGTAAGGAAAAGGGGAAATGGACAGGAGTTTTGAATCGTTTTCCGTTATTTAGAAATAGGAGAATGGTTACTTAAAAGTCTACATCTTTTAAACAAATCGTAAACAGCTTGTGGCATAAATAGCAGTAATCCTGATTATATATATAAATAAATCTGAAGGCTTGGATGCTTCCTACCAAAACATTTATTTCTAAAAAGTGACGCCTTTTTTCCAATTTAATTATGGTTATTTGCCTGAACCCCTCTTCGATACATGAATGTACTTTCAAGATATATTAACACCATGAAATCAAGAATTTACATGGATGAAACGAACTCGATCCAGACATTTTCCCGAACCACTGGTTGTGACCCCGGGTTTGTCGATTGACCAACAGGGGTTCGTTACACATGTCTGAAATGCACATATGCTACGCTGATATGGGTCACAGCACATGTCTGAAATACACAAATCCGTGTGCTGTGACCCATATTAGTATAGCATATGTGTATTTTAGACATGTACTGTGACCAATATCAGTGTGTCATATGTGCATTTCAGACATTTGTAACGAACCCCTGCGATTAAGCATTAACCAGGTGCTGGAGCACTGCCAAATCCAGTATTTATATCAATACATGGCCTCCTCTGCCCCGGCCGGGTATTAAATCGATCCCATGCCTTGTAACTGAGCAAGCCCGACGTGAAGGGGGGTATATATTGGGCTTAATAAGTTATCTGACCTTAACTAGACCATTCTGATAGAAATTCAAGTTCCTGTGCATGTACGTAGAGCTGATGTAGAGTATTCCATGCCCACAGAACTGAACTATGGCTTTGCCCCGAAAACGCCACGGTAAATTGAAAGGTATATATCGACATTAACTGATTTCAAGTCGCAGGAGGGGTTTTCCCCAAATTGTACGAAACACCTGTATTGTATAGTAAAAGCGTAGTAAAACGGCTCACGTGCCTAAACTTCATTCATGCGATTGGTTGAATAGGAAAATGCATTATGGGAGTAATGTTCTCACGTGAGTTTCTGCTGATTTTCATATATAGTGATCTCTCTGACCTGCTATATAGCCTTACAAGCACATGTTTGTTGGTTGCCTATTACTTCCAACATACATGTATTTCAAATAAATTTAAAATTAGTAATAATAATTCGAGGTTCCTTTATACAGCTTTATCACAACCTCGTTGTAGGTCGTCTCAAAGTGGTTCACCACAAATTATTATCCGTAGTTATATGGCCTTTGCAACCAGCCAATATCTTTCTCAACTCCCTGGGGAGCATACATCCGGTGCTGCCATTTTGGCACTCACAACTAGCATTTCCCAATTCTAGCAATGCGCAAACCAGTCTTTCCAGTTTACAGGTTAGTAGACTGGTAGGAAGACGTACCACATAACTAGTGTTTGAAATCGTAAAGGTTTCAAACGCTACGTGTTCACGGGATTGCGCCCATACCTCGTATCCCGGCAGTGTCACACCTGCAATGATATTGTATAAAATGCTAAAGCGTTATTTTATGTTTCCCTTCTGTTACTTCACTCATTCACATTCAAAAGATCTTCGAATGATTGATATCAATTCATATCATCAAATGGTGCTAACAAGTAATATAATCAAAAACGACTTAATACCTGTGTCACGATCGCATGTAAATATTATATATTATACAGTTACGGACTTTTGTGCTGGTGAATATGATGTTATATGAACCCGAAAAAGCCCAAAACTGTTTTATTATATGCTTCAACAATGAAAAAAACAAGTCAAGATTCTTTTTTTTTTTCAAAATTTCATCTGGTACCTAGTTATCCTAACATATATTTTCAATTCATGCTGTCGATTGCAATATGTTTGTTTGTTAAAAATAACCAAACATGAATAAACAATTTAAACATGTATTGACCGACTTTTTGACAGCTGAATGACAGAATAACCAAAACAAACCCTCCCACATTTGCAAAAATAAGAGGGGGAACTGATAACAAATGATTTCTTGTTTTATGATAAGGAAAGAAATTCATTAGTTTAAGACTGTTTATATCTCTTATTGATGGATTTTGTAATCCACATATAAGTGTCACAAATACATTTTTCATGCAATGTTTTATTCCCTATAATTATAACATTTCTTCCTGTACACATTGTTGACATGCAGGAATGGCCGTATTAAGCTCCCCTTATTGCAACACTGGTTATCAATCAGAAACCATGGTTCTATCTTGTCGTAGTTAGTTTTTAGCTTAAAACACAATCACTATCAAAACTACTGAAAAGAGAACAAAAATCCTTTATCACCTTAGATTCACGTGGCAAACAACGGATGACCAGACACCTCTGCATACAGCACAAACAGTGAGAAGAAGAGTAGACAGACTTAGATCAAGTTCAAAATAAAAATGGATTTAAAAAAACAATACAACCACTCCTAAATATCACACATCAGGCAGACGAAAAAATATATGCAACATTATTTGAGTATTCAGCAAGGTGGAAAGAAGAATATTGTATGCATAAAATGACTTTTAATTAAAAAGATCAACAAAAATATATTTCTAATTTTTCTCAAATGACATTCTCTCGGACGTCACTAGTCATGGTTTATTAAAACTTGCAATTCCATTGACATCATTTTCCTCCCTGAAAGGGCATCCAGACTTCGTCAGAATATCGTCAAGGTTTTCATACGTGCTATAAATATGATCAATATATTTAAAGTGCACAATGATCAGTATATCTACTATCCACCTACCACATCTCTACTGTCCACCAAACACATCTCTACTGTCCACCTACCACATCTCTACTGTCCACCTAGCACATCTCTACTGTCCACCTAGCACATCTCTACTATCCACCTAGCACATCTCTACTGTCCACCTAGCACATCTCTACTGTCCACCTAGCACAACTCTACTGTCCACATAGCACATCTCTAATGTCCACCTAGCACATCCCTAATGTCCACCTAGCTCATCTCTACTGTCAACCTAGAACATCTCTACTGTCCACCTAGCACATCTCTACTGTCCACCTAGCACATATCTACAGTCAACCTACCACATTTCTACTGTCCACCTAGCACATATCTACAGTCCACCCAGCACATCTCTACTGTCCACCTACCACATATATACTGTCAACCTATAAAATATATAATGTCCACCTACCTCATATATACTGTCCACCTAGCACATATATACTGTCCACTTACCACATATATAATGTCCACCTAGCACATATTTATTGTCCACCTAGCACATAGCTACTGTCCACCTACCACATATTTACTATCCACCCTCCACATATATACCGTCCGCCTCACATGTATACTGTCCATCTAGCACATCTCTACTGTCCACCTAGCACATCTCTACTGTCTACCTACCACATATATACTGTTCACCTAGCACATAGCTAATGTCCACCTACCACATTTCTACTATCCACCTACCACATATATATTGTCCAACTAGCACATATCTACTGTCCACCTACCACATATCTACAGTCTACCTACCACATTTCTTCTGTCCAACTACCACATATCTACAGTCCACCTAGCACATATATACTGTCTACCTAGCAAATATCTACTGTCCACCTAGCACATATCTAATGTCCACCTACCACATATTTACTGTCAACCTATAACATATATACTATCCACCTAGCACATATCTACTGTCCACCTAGCACATAGCTACTGTCCACTTAGCATATATTTACTATCCACCTACCACATATGTACTGTCCACCTAGCACATATCTACTGTCCACCTATAACATATATATTATCAACCTATAAGATATATACTGTCCACCTAGCACATATCTACTGTCCACCTACCCCATATATACTGTCCATCTACCACATATATACTGTCAACCTATAAGATATATATTGTCCACCAAGCACATATCTATTGTCCACCTAGCAAATATCTACTGTCCACCTAGCAAATATCTACTGTCCACCTAGCAAATATCTACTGTCCACCAAGCACATATCTATTGTCCACCTAGCACATATCTACTGTCCACCTACCCCATATATACTGTCCATCTACCACATATATACTGTCAACCTATAAGTTATATATTGTCCACCAAGCACATATCTATTGTCCACCTAGCAAATATCGACTGTCCACATACAGTACCACATATCTACTAGCCACCTAACACATATATACTCTCCAACTAGCACATATCTACTGGCCACCTACCACATATTTACAGTCCACCTACCACATTTCTACTGTCCAATTACCACATATCTACAGTCCACCTAGCACATATATACTGTCCACCTAGCAAATATCTACTGTCCACCTAGCACATATCTACTGTCCACTTACCACATATTTACTGTCAACCTATAACATATCTACTGTCCAACTACCACATATCTACTGTCCACCTAGCATATATCTACTGTCCACCTAGCACATAGCTACTGTCCACTTAGCACATATCTTCTGTCCAACTAGCACATATCTACTGTCCACCTACCACATATCTACAGTCCACCTATCATATTTCTACTGTCCAATTACCACATATCTACAGTCAGCCAATAAGATATATATTGTCCACCAAGCACATATCTATTGTCAACCTAGCAAATATCTACTGTACACCTACCACATATTTACTATCCACCTTCCATATATATACCGTCCGCCTCACTTGTATACTGTCCATATAGCACATCTCTACTGTCAACCTAGCACATCTCTACTGTCCACCTACCACATATATACTATCAACCTTTAAGATATATAATGTCCACCTACCTCATATATACTGTCCACCTAGCACATCTCTACTGTCTACCTACCACATATATACTGTCCACCTAGCACATAGCTAATGTCCACCTACCACATATCTACTATCCACCTATCACATATATATTGTCCAACTAGCACATATCTACTGTCCACCTAGCACATAGCTACTGTCCACTTCGCACATATCTACTATCCACCTACCACATATATACTGTCCACCTAGCACATATCTACTATCCACCTATCACATATATATTGTCCAACTAGCTCATATCTACTGTCCACCTACAACATATCTACGGTTCGTTAACACATATCTACTGTCCAACTAGCACATAGCTAATGTCCACCTACCACATTTCTACTATCCACCTACCACATATATACTGTCCACCTAGCACATATCTTCTGTCCACCTATAACATATATACTATCCACCTAGCTCATCTCAACTGTCCACCTAGAACATAGCTACTGTCCACTTAGCACATATCTACTATCCACCTACCACATATATACTGTCCACCTAGCACATATCTACCGTCCACCTAGAACATTTCTGCTGTACACCTACCACATATCTACTGTCCACCTAACACCTATATACTGTCCACCTAGCAAATATCTACTGTCCACCTAGCACATATATACTGTCCACCTACCACATATCTACTGTCAACCAACCATATATATACTGTCCGCCTACTATATATCTACTGTCCACCTACCTCATATATACTGTCCACCTAGCACATATCTACTGTCCACCTACCACATATCTACTGTCCACCTAGCACATTTCTACTGTCCACCTAGCACATATCTACTGTCCGCATAGCGCATATCTACTGTGTGCCTAGCACATATCTACTGTACACCTAGCACATATCTTATGTCCACCTACCACATATCTACTGTCCACCTACAACATATATACTGTCCGCCTACTACATATCTACTGTCCACCTACCTCATATATACTGTCCACCTACAACATATCTACGGTTCGTTAACACATATCTACTGTCCACCTAGCACATACCTACTGTCCACCTAGCACATATCTACTGTCCACTTAGCACATAGCTATTGTCCACTTAGCACATATCTACTATCCACCTACCACATATATACTGTCCACCTAGCACATATCTACTGTCCACCTTTAACATATATAATATCAACCTATAAGATATATACTGTCCACCTAGCACATATCTACTGTCCATATAACACATCTCTACTGTCAACCTAGCACATCTCTACTGTCCACCTACCACATATATACTGTCAACCTTTAAGATATATAATGTCCACCTACCTCATATATACTGTCCACCTAGCACATCTCTACTGTCTACCTACCACATATATACTGTCCACCTACCACATATCTACTATCCACCTATCACATATATATTGTCCAACTAGCACATATCTACTGTCCACCTAGCACATATCTACTGTCCACCTAGCACATATCTAATGTCCACCTACCACATATTTACTGTCAACCTATAACATGTATACTTTCCACCTAGCACATCTCTACTGTCTACCTAGCACATATCTACTGTCCACTTAGCACATATCTACTGTCAACCTACCTCATATATACTGTCAACCTACCACATATCTAATGTCCGCCACGCAAATATCTACTGTACACCTAGCACATACATGTATCTACTGTCCACCGACCTCATATCTACTGTCCACCTAGCACATATCTACTCTCCACCTAGCACATATCTACTGTCCATCTAGTACACAGCTACTGTCAACCTACGCATCTCTACTCTCCACCTAGCTCATATCTACTGTCCACCTACCACATATATATTATCCATTTAGCACATATCTACTGCCCACCTACCACATATTTACTGTCCACCTAGCACATATCTACTGTCCGCCTAGCACATATCAACTGTACACCTAGCACATACATGTATTTACTGTCCACCGAACACATATATACTGTCCGCCTATCATATCTCTATTGTCCACCTAGCACATATATATTCTGTCCACCTAGCACATATTTACTGTCGACTTTGCACATATATACTGTCCATCTAGCACATATCTACTGTCCACCTAGCATATTTCTACTGTCGATCAGCAAATATATACTGTCCACCTAGCACATATATACTGTCCACCTAGCACATATATAGTGTCCATCTGGCACATATCTACTGTCCACCTAGCACATATATACTGTCCACGTGCCTTGCACATATATACTGTCTACTTAGCACATATCTACTGCCCACCAGCACATACATAATGTCCACCTAGCACATTTCTACTGTCGATCAGCACATATATACTGTCCACCTAGCACATATATACTGTCCACCTAGCACATATATACTGTCCACCTAGCACATATATACCGTCCACCAGCACATATATTCTGTACACCTAGCACATTTATACTGTACATCTAGCATATATCTACAGTCCACTTAACACATATCTACTGTCCACCTAGCACAGATCTACTGTCAACCTACGACACTCTACTGTCCACCTATCACATATCTAGTATCCACCTAGCACATATGTATTGTCCACCGAGCACATATCTATTGTCCATCTAGCACATAGCTACTGTCCACCTTTCACATATATACTATCCACCTAGCACATATCTATTGTCCACCTAGCACATACCTACTGTTCACCTAGCACATATCAACTGTCAACTTGCCACATATTTACTATTCACCTAGCACATATCTACTGTCCACATAGCATATATCTACTGTCTACCGATGACATATCTAGTGTCCACCTACCAAATATCTACTTACCACCAACCAAATGTATACTGTCCACCTATCACATATAACTGTCCACCTATACTATAAGTAAATAGATATTGTCAACCTACGCATATCTACTGTTTACCTAGCACATATCGACTGTCCACCTAGCACATATCTACTGTCCACCAACCACATATCTACTGTCCACCAACCACATATCTACTGTCCACCTAACACATATCTACTGTCCACATACCTTATATCTACTGTCCACTTAGCACATATCTACTCTCCACCTATCACATATGTACTGTCTACCTAGCACATATCTACTGTCCACCTAGCACATATATACTCTCCTTCTGGCACGTATCTACTGTCCACCTAGCACATATCTACTGTCCACCAACCACATATATAATGTCCACCTAGCCCATATATACTATCCACCTAGCACATATCTATTGTCCACCTAGCATATATCTACTGTTCACTAGCACACATCTACTGTCAACCTACCACATATATACTATCCACCTAGCACATCTCTACTGTTCACATAGCACATATATATTGTCCACCGAAGACATATCTACTGTCCACCTACCAAATATCTACTTACCACCAACCAAATGTATACTGTCCACCTATCACATATAACTGTCAACCTATACTATTAGTACATAGATATTGTCAACCTACGCATATCTAATGTCCACCTACCAATTATCTACTGTCCACCAACCACATATACATTTCCACCTATCATATCTCTACTGTCCACCTATCACATATCTACTGTCCACCTACCACATATCTACTGCCCACATACCTTATATCTACTGTCCACTTAGCACATATCTACTGTCCACCTAGCACATATGTACTGTCCAACTAGCACATATCTACTGTCCACACACCACATATATACTGTTCACCTAGCACATATCTACTGTCCACGTTCCTAGCACATATATACTGTCTACTTAGCACATATCTACTGCCCACCATCACATATATATTGTCCACCTAGCACATATATACTGCCCTTCTGGCACGTATCTACTGTCTATCTAGCACATTTCTACTGTCCATCAGCACATATATATACTGTCCACCTAGCTCATATATACTGTCCATCTACCAGATATCTACTGTCCACCTAGGATATATCTACTGTCCACCTACCACATATCTACTGTCCACCAACCACATATATAATGTCCACCTAGGATATATCTACTATCCACCTAGCACATATCAACTGTCCACCTAGCATATTCATGCAGAGACTGTGTACCTCTTTATTATCACCTATTTTCTTGTGTACTTACCCAATGCGTCACGAGTAGGTATCCTAGCTTTTTTGGCTTGAAGAAAAATGATTTGATCATTTTCTTCTGCCCTGACGTCCGACATAACCCAATATACATCCTTATTTGCCGGTCCTATCATCAGTAAATTGTTGCTGTTAAGATAAAAAAAAGATTTAAACATAACTATCCTATTTGTCTATTTAATAACTTAAACCGTCGCTATCCTTGTTTGCCGGTTCTTAAGTCAATGTCGTGTATTTATCCTATACATTTGTTTCCCGAAACAATAAAATATAAAAGAAAGAAGATAAGAAAGGGTTCTTTGTAAACCTCAACGAAATACATATAGCGAGACACAAGATGGGCTGTGGCAAGTCATACGTGGCGCTGTATAACTGTTATGTCAAGTTTGCAAAGTATTTCTGTCACACTGAACATAAATATAAGGTCTTAAAGAAGTGCAGACAGAACAGAGCTATCTCCGCGAATTAGGAAGTCACGGAGAAGAGATGTCTCCCGTGAATACCAAGTCAAAAAGTAGAGCTGCCCCCCCCCCCCCCCCCCGAAATTTCAAATCACAAAGTAAGGCTGTCTTACCGAGTTATTAAATCACTTATAAAGCTGTCTCTCCGAATTATCAAATCACAAAGTAAAGCTGTCTCCCCAAATTATCAAATCACAAAGTAAAGCTGTCTCCCCGAATTATAAAATCACAAAGTAAAGCTTTCTCACCGAATTATCAAATCATGTAGTAAATCTTTCTCGTCGAATTATCAAATCACAAAGTAAAGCTGTCTCCCCAAATTATCAAATCACAAAGTAAAGCTGTCTCCCCGAATTATAAAATCACAAAGTAAAGCTTTCTCACCGAATTATCAAATCATGTAGTAAATCTTTCTCGTCGAATGATCAAATCACAAAGTGAAGCTGTCTCCCCAAATTATCAAATCACAAAGTAAAGCTGTCTCCCCGAATTATAAAATCACAAAGTAAAGCTTTCTCACCGAATTATCAAATCATGTAGTAAATCTTTCTCGTCGAATGATCAAATCACAAAGTGAAGCTGTCTCCCCAAATTATCAAATCACAAAGTAAAGCTGTCTCCCCGAATTATAAAATCACAAAGTAAAGCTGTCTTATCTAATTATCAAATCACAAAGTAAAGCTGTCTCCCCGAATTATAAAATCACAAAGTAAAGCTTTCTCACCGAATTATCAAATCATGTAGTAAATCTTTCTCGTCGAATGATCAAATCACAAAGTGAAGCTGTCTCCCCAAATTATCAAATCACAAAGTAAAGCTGTCTCCCCGAATTATAAAATCACAAAGTAAAGCTGTCTTATCTAATTATCAAATCACAAAGTAAAGCTATCCCCGAAATATCAAATCACAAAGTAAAGCTGTCTCCCCAAATTATCAAGGCACAAAGTAAAGCTGTAATATCTACTTATAAAAATATCTACTTAAGCTGTCTTATCTAATTATCAAATCACAAAGTAAAGCTGTCTCCCCAAATTATCAAGGCACAAAGTAAAGCTGTCTCCCCGAATTATCAAATCACAAAGTAAAGCTTTCTCCCCGAAATATCAAATCACAAAGTAAAGCTGTCTCCCAGAATTATCAAATCACAAAGTAAAGCTGTCTCCCCGAATTATAAAATCACAAAGTAAAGCTTTCTCACCGAATTATCAAATAATGTAGTAAATCTTTCTCGTCGAATGATCAAATCACAAAGTGAAGCTTTCTCCCCAAATTATCAAATCACAAAGTAAAGCTGTCTCCCCGAAATACCAAATCACAAAGTGAAGCTGTCTCCCCGAAATACCAAATCACAAAGTAAAGCTTTCTCCCCGAATTATAAAATCACAAAGTAAAGCTCTCTCCCCGAAATATCAAATCACAAAGTAAAGCTGTCTCGCCGAAATACCAAATCACAAAGTAAAGCTGTCTCCCCGAAATATCAAATCACAAAGTAAAGATGTCTCCCCGAAATACCAAATCACAAAGTAAAGTTCTCTCCCCGAAATACCAAATCACAAAGTAAAGCTTTCTCCCCGAAATATCAAATCACAAAGTAAAGTTCTCTCCCCGAAATATCAAATCACAAAGTAAAGCTTTCTCCCCGAAATACCAAATCACAAAGTAAAGCTGTCTCCCCGAAATACCAAATCACAAATGACTATGGGGAAGAGTCTCAGTGACCTATGTGATACATTTGACTTTACAAATACAAGTATTAAAACAGGTACATGTTTTGTGAAAAACTGTGTGCCATTCCTAGTCGATGTTATCCTCACCAACTAACCTACACTCTGTTTCCTTCCTATCAATTATGGTTGTGGTATAAGGGATTGGCACAATATCATTGACATTGCAATTAAATGTACAGCTGCTAGAATCCAAGAAGAAAACATAAAATTTAGAAGCTATACAAACTTTGATCCTGCTATGCTTAATCGAGACCTGGAATGTGAACATGTCCATGGGATTATGTTTTTGACGACCCTGATGATATATACTGGGCACACGAGCATTTACTTAAAGATACCAATGAGGAATATCTACCGTGATAAAACTAAAAAAGCCCAAACTCAATAAACCCCCTTTTCGATGGCCAGCTTAGAAAAGTAATATATCGAAAACGTGTGCTTTTAAATTAAATATGAAAGAGTCAGATCTTCAGAAAACTGGAAAAATTACAGGAAACAGAGAAACTATGTCACTGAAATTAAGAGAAAATCTGTTCGAAAATTATTTTATTGAACGTTGTTTTAGAGGTTTAGGCTCCAAAGCCTTTTTTGCCAACTGTAAAACCATTTTATCTAATAAATGTAGAGAAAACAAGGAAATCTTCTCTGATCAGGAAAACATTAGTGATATTTTAAATGTTTTCTCCACAGTAGTATGTGATATTGGTGCAAACCTTGAACAAGTTACTGACCTGTCTAGTCACCCTAGTGTGTGTACAATTACGGAAACTAGGGATGACAGTATAAATTCCCCATTTTCGTTTACCCCTATAGAGCAGAATTAGGTCAAAGCTACTTTTTACGACTAGACACGAATAAGTCAGTCGGACTTGACACGAATAAGTCAGTCGGGCTTGACACGAATAAGTCAGTCGGGCTTCAAATACAATCGGTCTATTGCAGGGTGAAATTTTGTCACCCATTTTATACTCCATGTTCGTCAATGACTGTGAAAATCATTTTATAAAAGAAGGTTGTCCATCTATTGAAATTAATTTAATTAACATTTTTCTTTTAATGTATGCTGACGATACGGTGCTATTTGCAGAAACGCCAGAAAAGTTACAACATATTCTGGAAGCTCTGAAATCATATAATAACAAGTACAAACTCAATTTGAACACTGATAAGACGAAAATAGTAATTTTCAGGAATGGTGGCGGGATACGAAACAACGAAAAATGGTTTTACGACACTAAAGAGCTCCAAGTCGTCGACCAGTTTGATTACTTAGGCATGCTCTTTAATTACAATGGTAAATTTTATGTCACTCAAAAGCATGTTGCAGATCAGGGTAATAAGGCATATTATGCGCTTTGTAATAAGTTCAAAAATCATAATTTTAATATCAAAACACAATGTTCTGTATTCGACACTTATATTAATAGCGTCTTAAGTTACAGTGCAGAAGTATGGGGCTTTCATAAAGCTCTTGATGTTGAAAAGATACACTTACATTTCTGTAAAAGGCTACTCGGAGTCAAGAAGAGTACGTGTAATAATTTAGTTTATTGTGAGTTAGGAAGATTACCATTGTCTGTATGTAGAAAACTGAAAGTTTTTAAATATTGGTTAAAATTAAAAACTTCGAATAATTGCATTTTAAAAACATGTTACGAGGAAAGAATTTTATCAAATGATAATTGGATTCTTGATATCCGCACAGAACTCAACAAATTAGGTTTAACTTACCTTTGGGAAAATGTTAGAAATGATAGAAATATCTATACAATCATTGAGCAAAGACTTTTTGACTTTTACCGGCAGGAAATATTAACTAATATCCAAACAACTCCGAAAGGATTCCTTTATCAACATCTAATAGACAATTTTTCTTTGCAATCATATTTAATAAAACCAATTGATAATTCATATAAAAAGACTTTAGCTCGCTTTAGACTTAGCTCTCATAATTTAAATATTGAACAGGGAAGATATAGAAACCTTCCTAGAGAACAAAGATTCTGTAACTTATGTAACTCTAATGATATTGAAGACGAATTTCATTTTATATTAAAGTGCAACTTTTATAACGACTTAAGGTGCGAGTTTATTAAGCCTTTTTATTACAAACGACCAAGTGTTTTCAAATTGATACAGTTATTTACTACTCAAAACATTAAGGAATTAAATAAATTAGGAAAATTCCTGTTTTTAAGTTTAAAACGTCGTAATAATACTGTATAATATTTTATCTCATTTTTCCTGTAAATGTTCATTTCAGTATACCATATTTGATAAGATATTTGTATTATGTGTATATAGTGTAAAAAAAGGTGATTGTGCCGGTTCATTTCCTTTCCTATGTGATATAAATTATATGGTAAATTAATCATAATTAACAACTTCGAAACATCGACGAGTATTTTCTATATCGTAATATCACTGTCACTAACGTCAGGTGTAACATCGTATTTATTACACTATGACAGTGTATTTCATTGTTTTTTTTTACTGTTCTACTAGGGAGTATTCATTCGTGACATATGTGCGATACAATGTATGTCACTATATTAATCCAGTTATCATTACCTGTAACGTACCACTCGGAACTTCTCGGCCGATACGGCCATCTACGTTGGAAGGAACTGGAATCGGGGCGAGGTGTTCCGAATGGTAACGTACGTCATTGAAAGTTATACTATTGTTATGCTTGCACTGTATCGGACGGAACCTTACGGTGTTGGTGTATTGCAGTGTAAAATGCTGTCTCTTATTTTATGTCATTTTGAAGTACTGCAAGATTAATGAATATTATTGTATACATGTATCATTGTAAATGTAATATACTGTACTATTTGTATGTCTACTCTCCGATGTGTGTTACACAAGGAATAAAACAATCTGAATCTTACACGAATAAGTCAGTCGGGCTTGACACGAATAAGTCAGTCGGGCTTGACACGAATATGCCAATCTGGTCAGTCATATCGATGGTTCGGCTGAAGTGGTAAGAGTTGATATGACCAACACGGAAGCAGGGCTCTCGGGATGATTGGCCAGGCTATCGGAAATTTAACAAATAAATAAATAAAACCACTGTTATCCGAGGTGAGCTATGGTAAAGATAATTAAGGTAAATAACACAACTAACTTTTATGAAAAAACACGCTCATACAAATATTAACCAAGTGAGAAAAAGGAATGGATGTGAAAGTAAACGTACGTACAGATAGGCGTATAAAACCTGCATGAGAGAAGTCAAATAGGTAAATAGAATAAAAAGGAGATAGTAGAATTGAAAAAGTCATGTAAAATGTATTTTTAAGTCGGTAATAGTTTATTATGATAACACAAGCCTGTCAAAAGCTTTTACAGCCGATTACAGCCGATTACGTATCTAACTAGATACCTTCACATTGATGGAACGAACGTTTCAGGATTAAATGGAGCTAAGAACAAGGAATGTTTACTTTTAATTTATTCAACAAATACATTTCTTCGAATATTTTTGTTTTGTTGTTTGCTAGCCTTATCAACGGGATTTCGCTGAAGGGCGAGTTTGACGCTATGATATTTTGGTTAGAAACGGGGCGTGGCTTAAGTGCGATGGGTACAACTTTACACACACGTTTGATAAGGATTCTATCGCAAAGTAGAACATGGTCTGTATCCAATCAAAACATGCGTTGCAAACAAATTGTATTAGAATTCACTTTAGTTTGCCAGTACAATCCAAAACCCCTCACCTTCCTTCCTGCTATACTCGCTACCTTTCATCTAGAACTATAAAGGGATGGGGAAGGGGTAAGGTTACACATATAATGGAGTTTTTCCCTTTTATTTTAACTTGCTAATCTGTGGACTTGTATGCTTCATGTGCTTTATGATTGTGTATAAACTCGAAATATCACGCAGCATATTTTATATAAAATGCTTCTAGCTCCCCCAAAAAATATATTTTAGTTATAATTGAATAATCATTTACCCTATCTTAAATCACACTATATTAGTGTTTAACAGGTTACATTTTAGTGTTTTAACCCACAGACAGTAATACTGTAAGTTACTAGTATTCATTATTTACCTCCAGTTTATATATTTAACTTCAAATGCTACCTGTCTGTGATTACAAATGCTACCTGTCTGTGATTCCAAATGCTACCTGTCTGTGATTACAAATGCTACCTGTCTGTGATTACAAATGCTACCTGTCTGTGATTCCAAATGCTACCTGTCTGTGATTACAAATGCTACCTGTCTGTGATTACAAATGCTACCTGTCTGTGATTCCAAATGCTACCTGTCTGTGATTACAAATGCTACCTGTCTGTGATTACAAATGCTACCTGTCTGTGATTCCAAATGCTACCTGTCTGTGATTACAAATGCTACCTGTCTGTGATTACAAATGCTACCTGTCTGTGATTCCAAATGCTACCTGTCTGTGATTACAAATGCTACCTGTCTGTGATTACAAATGCTACCTGTCTGTGATTATACATGCTACCTGTCTGTGATTCCAAATGCTACCTGTCTCTGATTACTTATATGCTGCTTTGCTTTTGTACCTTTATTGTTTTAACCTGTTAAATTATCCTGTGACATTTGCTTACCATTTCCTTACTAGTTTGGAATTTACCTCAATGCTGTTATTTATGCTATTTCTTATTTGTTTCCATTGTTTGTCGCAAGAATAGCACTACAGTGCTAATGTTTATTGTTTTAAATATGGGACGTTAAATAGAAGTTTATCTTGTTTTTTGTAAACTATCGCATCATAAGGTTTATTTGCCACATCGACCTACCACGTCATAAAGTGGTGCTGTCACACAAAAATTTCCTAACAAGTATACACATAACGGCACAATAATTACGTTCTACCTGATTGAATGTGTTTTACTTACTGACGGACAACGGTTAGCGGTACAGAGCCTTTGGGTGACCTCAGAACCCTGTCGCCATCTAGCCAGTTGGTAGGAGTCTTCCCTGTACTATCAAATTCAAATGTCATTCCTGTTTGCATGCTGCCGGTTATAGCGACACTACTGCGGTCATATGAATCGATTTTGAAGAGTACCTGCAACAAAATGTGGTAAAATGATAACTAGAATTACGAAGTGAGGAAACACCTGTTTAAACATTTAGTTTTACGACGCCAAAAACCAAACAAAGTTCATATAGGGATTAGAAGGCGTTTTAAAAAATGTTCATGCCTGCTAGGGCTTAATGTTAATAGAACAATGAGATTCATGTTTATAGAACAATTGTTTAATTTTATTTATTTGCTCTTAGATAATTTTATATATTTACTGCGTTTTGTATATATGCGTTATCCTTTAAAAGACATTGGCGGAACAGCCCTATTTTAACAAAATTGGCGCCAATTATTAACTGAAGTCATTTGAGCGTTTTGCGCAGGCGCATTCTCCATGTTATCAGGAGCGCATGCGTGACCACGTTACATCCTTCCTTCGAGCTCGGTAAATTTTCCCTAATTCTCTTCCATTTCTACCCCAATAACCATTCACACCTTTCCCTCTATACATATTAATAGGTTTTTTCTTTTTTCATTTTCCGTTAAGATTCGCTTTCCTTATTATCTAGGTATCATATTCCCATTTGGTTTCCGAGGCCCAAAACCTAAATTGAATTATCGCCATCTATCATATCCATTCTTATCAACTTCCGGTTTTCTGTCAACAAACCCGTTGTTAAATATATATATGGCGACGCGAGGTTGTCGTAGAGTGAACGAAACGTACCATATTAGAAAGGTGGGTGTTAGTTCCATTATCTCTCAAAATTATATTTTCTATATGTGTTTATATGTTTTATGTATGTCCGACCCCATTCCTGGTGTTCTCCCATGTTGCAAACCAACGGCTATTGTGATTTTAAAACACACATGGACGGTGTAACAATACTATCTGCCAATTGCCAGGGTCTTGGTAATATAGTGAAACAATATTGCATACTTGAGAAATAAAAATTATAATATATTTTGTCTTCAGAGTACACATTTTACAGCAGAAAAGGAAAATTTAATTCGGGCTAATTGGGGTCTTGATTGCTTTTTTAATTCCTACAATTCAAATTCTAGAGGGGTTGCCATTCTTTTTAATAATAACTTTGAATATAAGATGTTAAACACTATAAAAGATGACAATGGGAATATTTTAGCTTTTCACATCCAAATAGAAGGTGAAAAACTTACACTTATAACTGTTTATGGTCCTAACAGTGACAGACCAGATTTTTATGAAACAGTGGAAAATATTTTAACAGAGTTGGGAAATTTTCAGTTTGTTATGTGTGGGGATTTTAATTTAGTTATTGATCCGAAATTAGACTGTGATAATTATCGGAAAATAAATAACCCCAAGGCCAGAGATAAAGTTTAAGGACTTAAACAAGACTTAGGTATGATATATACTTTTAGAGAATTAAACCCGGATACAAGAAGATTCACTTGGAGTAGAAAAAATCCATGTAAACAGGCAAGATTAGACTACATTTTGATATCCGATGGACTGCTCCCAAGTTTAACTGCTTCGTCTATTGAGCCAGGATATCGCTCAGACCATTCCATGTCAGTTCTAAGTTTAAGCTTCACCAAATTTCAAAAGGGGAGGGGGTTATGGAAATTCAATAATTCATTACTTCAAGATTCAGAATATTTAAATGCTATTAGATCTTTAATTGTGAACATTAAAAAACAGTACGCGGTACCAAATTACAATATGGACAATATTGAAGATGTTTCTTTGGAAGACTTGATGTTTATAATTAATGATCAACTGTTTTTGGAAACTTTACTGTTAGAAATCAGAAGTAAGACTATTTCATACTCATGCTATAAAAAAAACCCAGTAATGATACAGAGAAAAAGTTGATTGAAGATATTCAGGAACTAGAAAAGGGGGGCACTATCAAGTAATGTTGAGTTAAATAATATTGACATAAAAAAGAGAGAACTAGAAAAGTTAAGAAAGCATATATTAATGGGCAATATGATACGTTCCCGAACAAAATGGATAATTGAAGGAGAAAAGCCAACTAGGTACTTTTGTGGACTAGAATCTAGAAACTTCACCAGTAAAATTATTCCAAAGATAGAAAAAGATGATGGTATAGTGATTTTAGTACAGACAGAAATTCTAAATGAAACAAAAAATACTGCTATACAGGATGTAAACTTAGAGGACTTGTTTAATCCATATGATATACCTAAATTACCTCCCCTAGAACTATTATCATCAGAAGGGCAAATTACTATATCTGAAATGGCAAAAACACTAATGAAAATGAAGAATAATAAAAGTCCTGGTTCCGATTTTTTTAGAGTATTTTGGAAACAACTTGGACATTTCATTGTCAGGTCAATCAATTTTGGTTATTCAGTTTCAGAACTGTCAGTTACTCAAAAACAAGGAATTATATCATGCATCCCAACAGGCGACAAACCCCGTAATAAACTAAAAAATTGGCGTCCCATCACACTACTCAATACTATTTATAAGATGGCATCCGGCACGATGTCAAACGAGATAAGGTTAAAACTAAGACAGAGGAATAGAATCCATAAAAAAGCAATACAGACCAATAATCCAGATCAATGGGTAAATTTTAGGAACGTCAGAAATGAAGCCATCAGCTTAATACGTACTACTAAAGATAGATATATACAAAATTTAGAACACTCTCTAAATGATCCCAATGTCTCATCATCTGAATGGTGGAAAACCACAAAAACTATTCTGAAAATTAACAACAAGTCACCTATTATTCCACCATTAAATGACAATAACACTGTTTTGTTTCATCCACTTGATAAAGCCGAATGTCTTGTTGCTTATTTTACAGCCATATCAACATCCTCTGATAATATTGATCCTTTGCCTCCTGTTCCTGAGTCTCCTAACATACTTAATAACATTTTATTTCAAGAACAGGATGTGAGGGATCAACTGACTGTACTTAATAATAAGAAACCTGCAGGATCTGATGAAATTATACCGAAACTTATTAAACTTCTTTCTCCATCACTAATACCTCCCCTTACTATGTTATTCAATAAAACATGTAATCTGGTTCTATTCCTCTGCCTTGGAAATGGGCTAATATTAATGCTATATATAAAGGTAAAGGTGATAAAAATGATGTCTCAAATTACCGTCCAATTTCTATTACTTCATGTTTCAGTAAAATATTAGAAAAAATCCTTTTCAAGCATTTATATAATCACTTACTGGAATTCGAACTATTAACAAAATACCAGTCTGGATTTATTCCTGGTGACTCTACTGTTTATCAATTATTATCTATGTATAATACTATTATACAAAAACTTGATGAAGGACTTTTTTGTGATGTAAGCAAGGCATTTGATCGTGTCTGGCATCCTGGCCTATTATTTAAACTTGAAAAATATGGTATTAAAGGAAATCTCCTTAATTGGTTTAAAGATTACTTAACTAATCGTAAACATAGAGAGATAACAGTAGGCTTCTTCTCATCATATAGACAGGTAAGTGCTGGTGAACCCCAGGGATCAGTCCTCGGTCCGTTTCTATTTCTGATTTATATAAATGATATCACTGAATATATAACAAATGAGAAACTACTATTTGCCGATGATACATCTCTTTTTAAGATTATACAGACTACTCCACTCGATGCAGCCACTAGTCTATCCAGCGATCTTGAAAATGTTAATATATGGTCTAAGAAATGGGACATACATTTTAATCCTACAAAAATGGAATCTTTATCTTTTAGTCGGAAAAGAAATATAATATCTCCTGATATCATCTTTCAAAATGAAACTATATCAGATGTGTCAACTCATAAACATCTTGGTGTGTTTTTTTCTGAAGATGGTAAATGGCATCACCATATCAACTTTATTTATAATAAAGCGTATAAACATATAAATTTATTGAAATCTGTAAAATATAAAACGAGTCGTAAAACACTAATCACTATATATATCGCTTATATTAGACCTATACTTGAATATGGTGATATCATTTTTGATAATTGTACTCAGCAGGAGGCAACTTTACTTGAATCTATCCAAATAGAGGCTGCTCGATTAATTACAGGACTGCGTAAAGGAACCTCACACTATAAAAAATATTGTGAACTTGGTTGGGACACCCTTGCTGCAAGACGAAAAAAACACAGACTTATTCTTCTATACAAAATTCTTATAGGAACTGCACCCACTTATTTAACTGAATTAATTGAACCCCTTTTCAACAATATGAACCCATACCTATTAAGAAATGAAAGAATCTTTACCATTCCTATGTGCAGAACAAATACTTATGCCAAAAGCTTTATTCCGTCTTCACTTAAAGATTATAATGAACTTGCAGCAAGGTTTGACCTGACTAACATCACATCACTTTACCAATTTAAAAAACTTTTAAGAAGAGCTGTAAGTGACATTATGTTATTAGACACAAGTAGAAACTTTACCTATGTCAACACAGGTGATAGAAAATACAACATCATACTCTGCCAACTTAGAAATTCTTCAAGTAACCTTAATTTTTATCTACACAGAGATCATCTTCTCGAATCACCAACTTGTACCTGTGGTAATGCCCATGAAACAGTACATCATTTTTTCTCATTTGTAATAAGTATGATGAACCACGTAAAACCCTCAAGGATAAATTATTTGATGTTAATCACAATCACTACACTCTGGATGTACTTCTATCTGGCTGTGGTGATTGTGATGAACAAACCAATGTAAATATATTTGAATGTACTGCCGCGTTTGTCACAGCTACACATAGATTTCCACATATATAATACATTATATATTTCTGATTGATATTATGTCTCTTAAATATGAAAACCATCAGTTATGACTGTGCTTAAGCTTCTACATCATAAACATTGTGTGTCATTATCACCCTTTCTTTTTCCTATGGCCGCCTTTCCCCCTTTTGATCTGATAAGCATATATTTTGTATATTTTGTATGTTATGTATCATTCATTATAATTATTGTAGTGTTGTTATATGGGATAGAATAATAACTAAGTAAGGACAATCTCATAACGGTGGACAAATTCATTTTGCATCTTTCTGTTTACTCAATTTTGTCATTCACTTAGTAAAATATCCATGGAGCAGTATCCATGACTGGCCCCAAAACTCATGGGTGGATGACCAGTGGTTGATAAGCCAATATGGACATTTTTGGTCTGTATCCCATAAGTGGAGGGAATCCTGTCATGGATGCTGGATTCGAGGCTCTAAAAAAAAAAAAAAAAAAAAAAAAAAAGTTTGGAAAACATAGTGAATACATGTACACTATTTCACATATTATAACAACTCTTAAATTTAATTTTTGTCCGTACTTCCTAACGCATATTTCATATTTAAACATTTTATGTTTCATACTTAAAATAATCAACTTTGAAATTTCAAAATAACAACATACTTTATCGTTCATATATATATATTTATACACCCACTGTTACCTTTAGGAGAGAACTAATATAGGCTATGCCTGTTGTTCAATCCTTTTTCTAAATGAAATAAAATTTGTTGAAATCCGGCACGATAACAGAAAGACTCAAAACTGTAATAACTTGGTTTTATTCCAAGTAGATATATTGGAGAAAATACACGTCTAATCAATGATTTAATGCATTATACTGAAGACAATGACATACCTGGTCTTCTATTGTTAATTAATTTTGAAAAAGCTTTTGACTTTTTTTTTATTACAAAAACTTTAAATTTCTTCAATTTTGGACCATCACTTATTAACTGGATCAACCTTTTTAACAAAAATATACACTCCGCAGTTAACATGGGAGGGAACTTATCCAATTTTTTCACTGTCGTTGATGCCGTCAGGGGGACCCTGTTTCTTCATAAATTTTTATCTTATGTGCTGAAATTTTATCGATTATATTAAGAAATAATTCAGATATCAGCGGTATTGTTGTACATAACAAAGAAATTCTTTTATCTCAGTTTGCTGATGATACGTCTGTTATCCTTGACGGTTCAGAAAAATCTTTAAACGTAACGCTACAACAACTTATGCCAGAATTTCAGGTCTTAAAATGAATTTCACCAAGACCCAGGTAATCTGGATAGGCAGTGAAAAATATAGTAATAATAAATATACCACAGAGCACAATCTTTTGTGGAGAAGTATACGTTTTAATTTGCTAGGCATTGAATATGATGTTGATTTACACAGAGTAGTTAAATTAAACTTTGATAAGAAACTTATTAAACTTAAATCTCTCATAAGTTCGTGGAATAGAAGAAATCTCACTTCAATAGGTAAGATAACCATTATTAAAACATTGCTAATTTCACAATTTAATCATCTTTCTATAGCTCTTCCAAACCCACCTGACTCTTATATAAAAAAATCAACATATTATACACATTTTTGGAGTGCGGAAAGACTGACAAAGTTAAACATGATGTTATAATTAAGTCATACGAACATGGTGGTTTGAAAATGATTCATTTAAAGTCTTTCATAACACCACTAAAGGTAACGTGGGTACGGAGGATCTATAAAGAAGATGCTAGCTGGACCAATTATTACTGAAAACTACATTGATATGTTCTCTTTAGCTAATTGTGGAATTCATAAATTGAAAATTATATGTGAAGAATGTAAACATAAATTTAGGAAAAACTTCTAGAAGCATGGTATCAAACAATAGTGTCGTCCAGTATATATCATGAAAATATATGTGAAAATCCTTTGTTGTATAATCACAATATCCAAATAAACAATAAGCCTGTTTTCTGTAAAGAGTGGTATAGAAAAGGAGTGCTTTTTATATATGATGTAATTAAAGAAGATGGTTCTTTTTACAATTTTGTAGAATTTCAACATAGATATGATATTAGGTCATTTTTTTTTAACTTTTCACAGTATAATTAGTGCTATAAAACAGTTTATAAATAGTAAACAAGAAATCTTTGCTTTAGAAAAGAGTATTTGTTTTCCTAATATACCTTTAAATCTGAATATTATATTAAGGAAGACTAAAAGGGCACAGGATATTTATGCTGTTTTATGCCAAAATGATACAAAACCCACGTCACAAAGGAAATGGTCTACGGTTTTTAACATTCAGGACAAATTATGGAAAAAGGTTTATGCATGTCCTTTTAAAACTACTGATAGTATTAAATTAAGGTGGCTTCAATACCGAATTAAACATATAATCTTAACTACAAACACACTCCTACAAAAAATGGGAATAAAACAAAATTCAACTTGTACTTTTTGTAAAAGATTTCCAGAAACAATTGAACATCTAATTTGGGATTGTGGTAAAGTATGTGAAATTTTGAGAGAACTGAAACAATTGCTTGCAACCAGTAATATTGATTTGAATTTTGACAAACAGGAATTTATATTTGGACAATTCAGTTCTAAGGATGCTGATTTGATAGTGGATAATATTATCCTTTTATTGATTAAAAACTACATTTTTAAAATGAAATGTCTAGAAATGGAACTTAATATAACGAGTTTAAAGACAAGCAAACCCATCCCTCTACTCTCCATATCGTCAGATATAGAACTAAACCCTGGTCCGAGATCCCTTAGATACCAATGTGACACTTGTGGCAAGGCAGTCAAATATAAATCCAGTGTCATATGTTGTGATACGTGTAACACCTGGTTCCATGTCGACTGCCAGGGAATGAATAAAACATTCCTCAAATACTACGATCATAGCGGGGTATCTTGGGACTGTCTAAACTGCGGCTTCCAAACTTCTCCACAACACTTTTTGACAACAAAAGCATTGACACATCAAACAGATTTTCACGACTAAACATCTCTAGCATACACTCAAGCTTACACGACGACCCAACCATCCCAGGCCCACCCACAGCATCCTCCTCACCAATAAAACAAAAACGAAACTGCAATAGCGACAAAAAAATCACTAAACCAATATGCATAGCCACCATTAACTTCCAATCTATTTCCAAAAAAAATCTTACCTCGACCAAATAATTCACCCACTCAAACCGGAAATTATAATACGAACAGAAACATGGCCCAATAACACAATTTGTCATATGAAAAGTTCCCAGTCACCGAATGCACTGTCTACCGATAAGACCGCACCCAAAATAAACATGGCCAAAGTCATGGAGGTGTGCCGCCTGCAATCACCAACAAATACAATACCGAACAGATAAACAATTAGAAACAGATAGTGAATCAATGGGTAAATATCTCCATGACAAATTCACACAACCCCACCATACAATAAACCACCATAGGGAAATACCATAAAGCACCATAAGACAAAGGACACTCACTAGAACAAACAGAAATATCTATGAACACACTAGGTCAAAACAACAACACAATAACATACATAAGTGGATATTTCAACTTACCACACATAGACTGACAAAACAACACAACCATACCAGGCAAACAAAACAAACTTCACCAGCACCTTCTGGACATCATAGACAGCAATTTCCTGACACAAATAACGACAAAACCCACCAGAGGAGACCACATGCTCGACCTGACACTTACAAACAGACCATCAATCAGTAACAAGACTGAAACCACACCACCTATAGGCAAATCCGACTATGACATAGTCTACACTGGATTGGCATTCGACTGAAAAGAATAAGAGGAGAACCCATAAACATTTACCTCTACAACAAAACTGACTGGACCAATACTGGAACAATATTAGAAACGATTTCACACTTCTAAACACAAAACTTAACGAACAAACAAGTACTAATTGTAATGGGGGACCATAACAGAAGTCCCCCAAACCACAGCAGTTATGTTTGCAGTTCCAATATAGACCTACATATAAAATTTGAACAAAATCGACCAATATTTCATTTCGACCAATCCGAGACTGTGGCTGCCATCTTTTATGCGCAGCTACAAAATAAAGGTGTCTCCAATTCTAGGCACACGCCCCAATACTCATGTGAAGTTTCATTGGAATCTAACAAATTGTTTCTGAGAAAACGCGCGGACAAAATTCGAAGACGGAAGAAGGAAAAAGAAGAATAATAATAACAAGTACTAACCTAAATGGGGAACCATTACAGAAGTCCCCAAAAATGACCCAATAGTCTCAAAGATGAAAAAAATAAACCAAACCGTGGCGGCCATCTTAGATGCGAAGCTGCGAAAAAGGTGTCTAGGACATTTAGGCACACGCCCCAATACTCAAGTGAAGTTTCATTGGAGTCCAACCAATAGTTTCCGAGAAAACGCGCCGACAAAATCTTAAGGCGGAAGAAGAAGAAAAAAACAGAATAAGGAGAAGAAGAATAATAACAAAAATTCATTGTAATGGGGTTCCATTACAGAAGACCCCAAAATCCTCGCAGTTAATTGCTGTGCCAAAATACATCTACATATGGAATTTGAGCAAAGTCGACCAATATTTAATTTCGACCAATCAGAGGCATTGGCGGCCAGCTTGAAAGCGCAGCTGCAAAAAGAAGGTGTCTTGCACATCTAGGCATACGCTTTAACACTCATGTGAAGTTTTATTGGAATCCAATGAATGGTTTTTGAGGAGAGGCGGAAAAGAAGAAGAAAACGGAAGAAGAATAAAAATAATAATAAGAAAGGAGTAAAACTAATAATTTCCCTACTTCGTTTTGGGGACTTCATAATAATAAGAAAAGGAACTAAACCAATAAGTCCCAACTTTGTTTTGGGGACTTAATAAGAAGAAGAAACGGAGTAAACACGATATATCCCCAAACGGAGTTTGGGGAACATAACTAACCAAACCGCGGACAATCTTTGGAACATGCATGTTTAAAACAACACTTAATAATTCAGTAACCAAAAATATACCTCAAAAACATATCACATATAAATCCAAACTCCCGTGGATAACACATTTTCTCTTTCGTCTCATGAAAATATGTAAAAACACACACGAAAAGCAAAACAAAGCATGAACTTATACAGAATTATATACAGAACTACAAAAACAAACACGTAATGCATATCTAAACTACAGAGAAAGAATGATAAAAGACCTACCAATACATGAACCCAGTACACCCTCGCCTTGCAAAAAAATCAAACTCCAGAAAATATTCTCCTACATAACAACCGCAAAGAAAGAAAACTCCGACATAACCGCATTACGTAAAGAAGAACAACTTAAAACTGATACTTCATGCAAGGCAACCATACATAACGAACAATTTAAATCTGCCTTCAACCCAGAACAGGACTGCCCCATACCAGACAAAGGACCTTCTCCACACCCTCTCATGCCAGAAATACACATTACACAACAAGACATCAATAAACGACTCAACAACATCAAACACCATAAAGCAACAGGACCTGGCAATATATACGGCAGAATACTTAAAAAAATAAGTGACATTACAGCACTCATTCGCACAAAATTCTACTCGCTCACTACAGTAACACTACCACCATATTGAAAACACGCAAACGTCAACCAAGTGTACAAAAAAGGAGACAAGTACACCCCAACAAATTACAGACCAATATCACTAACCTGCATCACAAGTAAACTCATGGAACAAATTTTAACAAGCGCCACATTGCACATCTAGAGAACAACAACATATTATATGACCTACAACACGGCTCTAGATCCTCCAGATCATACACGATCTCGCATCAAACGACAACATCAACAAACAGACAGATACCATCATACTGGACTTTGCCAATGCTTTTGACAAAGTCACAAACACACAAATACAGTACAAACTAAAATATTACGGGATAACAGGGAACACACCCTCATGGATTATAGACTTCTCTCATCCCGCACCCAAAGAGTAGTATTTGAGGGCCAAACAATCAGATGACATACAAGTAAACTCTGGGGTCCCTCCAGGAACCTGATTGGGACCCATCCTCTTCCTAATCTACATCGATGTCCTCCACGAAAACATGCAGTACACGGAGACTATTTGCAACCGACAGCATCACTACAACATGACCTCGACGCAGCAGGACAATGGGAAACAGATTGGCTTATGAAATTTCACCCTGACAAATGTAACATACCCAACATTACACCTAAACGCATCAAAATACAATATGACTACAATCTTAACAACCACACATTACACCAAGTAGAATCCAGTAAATACCTTGACTTAACATTACAAAATATCTTACGATGGGACAAACACATAAATAACATTACAGCCAATGTCAGTAGGTCCCTAGGTTTTCTCAAACGCAACTTAAAAAATAAAGTCGACACACATAAAAGAACACAAAGCATACAAAGCGTTAGTAAGACCAAAACTTGAATACTGCTTTTTTTTTTGGCCCCACACAACACAAACCAAATTCAAGATATAGAAAAAATGCTACGCAAACAACATATATAAACAAACCAGCTCAGTAACAGACATATCCACAAACTACAATGGCCAACACTACAAACACGACGCTTTCACACAAGATTAATCATATTTTATGTAAAGTAGCACACCGACTCGTAGCAATAAACCCACTTCTATACTCACGTAGACCCTCGAACCAGACATGCACACCCTCACGCATACAAACACATATCTGCTACAAAGGACACCTACAAATATTCATTCTTCCCACACACAATATCACAATGAAATCTCCTTCCCATAGCAGCAGGACAATGCAGAACACTCGAGGACTTCAAGGCACACATACCCTATGCAGCCCTTGAAGCCCTCATAACATACAAGTACATACGCCAGCTTTTACCGTTTATCTTTGCCCTGCACAAAAAAAACTTATCTAATCACTGAAAATAATCTCTTTTCACGCCTCTGTGCGCAGTTTCCCAATTGCATAATCATCAGTATATTTATGGAGCCTTTTAACTCTAAAGAAGAAGAAGCAAAGAGACAGGACTCTCATTAGACACGAATAATATATGACGTCATAAGTAAACCACGTGTTACGTCACGAGCGATTTTGCTTTCATACTCAAATGATATGCATTTATGCTGGTAGTGTTCATATAGTGTGTTGCAGCGCAAATGTGAATATATGTTTGTAATTGTTGTTTTGTGAAATTAGTTTCAGTGTTCTATAAAAAGTTACAACCACTGAAACATGCACACACACACCAGGTTCTACACTTAAAGTTGATTTTAATATTCATATGTTTTTTTTTCTGTATGATATTACCATCCTGAAATACAAGGATGTCAGAGGTATACCCATATTTGACCTTTATATAAAGTTTGACAAAAACCCGTGAAAGAATGAAGTTGCTAAGTGTTTAAATTGAATCAGTTGATGATTTTCTATATATAGCAACAGTGACCTTGGCCTTGGCCTTGGAACTGTGAAACACAACAATGTCCGAAGTATACTCATACTTGACCTTTGCATTAAGTTTGACCAAAATCCATGAAAGAATGAAGTTGCTAAGTGTTTAAATTGAATCAGTTGATGATTTTCTATCTATAGCAACAGTGACCTTGGCCTTGGCCTTGGAACTGTGAAACACAACAATGTGCGAATTATACTCATACTTGACCTTTGCATTAAGTTTGACCAAAATCGATGAAAGAATGAAGTTGCTAAGTGTTTAAATTGAATCAGTTTATGATTTTCTATCTATAGCAAGTGTGAGCTTGGCCTTGACCTTAGATCCCTGAAACACAACGATGTCCGAAGTATACTTATACTTGACCTTTATGGAAAGTTTGACCAAAATCTGTCAAAGAATGAAGTTGCTAAGTGTTTACATGGAATCGGGACGGGACGGGACAGGACGGGACGGGTGTTTACATTGAATCGGGACGGGACGGGACGGGACGGACATGGGCAACACTTTATGCGCCCCGCCTCCCCCCACCCATTTTATGGCGAGGGCATACATATTATTACCACACTTAAAACTTGTTTGTAGGAAAAATGTATAGATTCTCCAAAAAGAAATGACTTCTAGAAAATTTTGAATGCATTGGTAAATTGGGATCCGATTATGAATGTTAATATATATATAATCATTTTAGCTTATGCTATTTCCGTAAACAAGGCAATAAGCGAATTAAGATAAACTCTTGACTAAATAAGATTGTTTAACTGTGGACAGCTTATATTGGAAATAACAACAATAACTGATGCTTCCTTTAAATGTGGCTAAAAATATCGACAAGTGGCCCATTGTATGTGTATTTGCGGGAAACAAGATATAAGAAGAAGATCAGTTTGTTTTTTTATGACCGGTATATTTTACAGAAAAAGGCAGATCAGCTTCAAAAATGAGGTCTGACTTAAATACAACTTGATGCAAAACTAAATGTATATCGGAAAGGGGCCGGAAAAAGCCTAACTACAAACATAAAATAAACACAGTTCTATAAAATTATGCAAAAAGCAGTTTATATATACCATTATTAACAAATGCATCTTCTAAGTTGGCACAAAAGCTAAAAAGTGCAAAGGAACAATATGCTATTGGTTCAATGTTACTCTCTTTCTATTTTACAAATCGGATATAGAATTTGATGACATCCCCGTGAAATTTCTACAGGTCCGGACTAATGTTTTGAAAATCCAAATGAATATTTTGATAAGTATAGCTACTTGAACTGTACAAAACGTTTGAACATGTTATTTGATGTGGCAAAATCAATATGATTGGTAATCACCACACATTGGAGAAAAAACAAATAAAGGCAACAATAATAACAAACAACAATTACCGTGAGAGAAGAACAAAATAACGGTACAGGAATAAAATATCAGGGCCCATATTAAACGTAATTAAAGTATTTCACTTAAAGAAATGCTTAAGTCAGAAATGTGTACTTAAGTACTGAAATGTACTTAATTAATGTATATAACTTAAGATTTGAAGGTTGTATTCTAAAAGGTACATATACTTAAGAATAACTTAACTTTATATTTAGAATCAAGTAACACAATAAGAATGTTTAGGGTGATTTTAAAATACCTAACTAAACATTCAACTGTTCAAGTAGTTTTTTTCCTCTCCAAATAATACAGAGGAATCCACTTGATACTACGTTCTCAGTATGCTTTGCCAGTACCTGGAATCGACTACAGATCGAAACCCTGGTGTGGGAAGGACAAGCAGGAAGCTTTCATTATATCAACTTACCAACATTCATCAAGTTTCTTAAACTATTACACATGCTTGATAATATTCAATATATTAGTATCGTAGGGTGGAAAACTTGTTTTCCTCTCTTTCTGGTAATATTATTAATAAGACTTTGTATAAAAGACATGTTTAACATCACTTTCCCTAACCCATCTCCTGACTATGTGTTGATTGGTAATATCATTATATAGTGGATGTATTCCTGCTTAGCAAGATCCCTTCATGTACTGTGGACGGGTGTACTCCTGCTTAGCAAGATCCCCCATGAACTGTGGACGGGTGTACTCCTGCTAAGCAAGTTCCTCATTGTACTGTGGACGGGTGTACACATGCTTAGCAAGATCCCTACATGTACTGTGGATGGCTGTACTCCTGTTGAGCCAGATCCCTACATGTACTGTGGATGGCTGTACTCCTGTGGAGCCAGATCCCTTCATCTGGTGTGGATAAGTGTACTCCTGATGTGCCAGATCACTCAATGTACTGTGGACGGGTGTACTCCTGCTGAACACGATCCCTCCGTATGATGTGGATGGCTGAACGAGATACCTCTACGTACTGGAATGGATGTACTCCTGCTAAACCGGACCTATTCATGTACTTTGGATGAGTTTCGATCAGCGATGTAAGTAAGCAATTAACAAAGTATAGTTTTAAAACTGGTTTCATGTTAATATATAAAAATAATTATGATCGAAGAATGACATTACCACATTTGTTTTATTACATTTACATTGTCACAGATCGGTTGCATTACACATTACACTAGTCTGGTGAATCAGTCATGTGAACTGGGTATTATCCCAAAGTCATGTGATTAAATCAGGCTGGCATAGGCTAGTGGTAGGTGGTAGCTCCCCCTTGGTCTTAGGACAGGTCTGGACTAGTGGCCGCGATGTAGATGGCCTCTTTGACCACTCTCTTTCAAACAGCGGGGGTCTTGGTCCAGAACTCTCATGTTGGGAGCCCAAAAAGAGTGAGATCTTTAGTTCATGTGAGCTCCGACTGGAGACGAGTCTATATGATGTTCTGAGACTCGTTTCCGGGGGGCTCTTTCTGTCTCACACACATATGGTGCTGGGCATTCTGCACAGGAAATATTGTATATGGCTCCTTACTTGTCAAGTGTCATGGTCTCATCTTTGGGAGCCAATCGCATGCTACGATTATTGTTAGTAGGTTTTGTGTGTGTACAGCGACACCCAGCAATCGGATCTTCCTATTGATCGACTCAGATTCTTCACTGATAGGTGAGGGGTCTCTTTCTACTGCTGTGTTGGTCCTATGCCCACTTGATGTAACCCGAGATGCTGATTACTGCTTAAGTTGGTCAACTACTCTGTCCTTGATATTTTCTGAAAAGCAGATGGTACTGACACGGTGGGAAAGGGTTCTAATAACACCCAGTTTGTGTTCAAGGGACCAGTGGCTGTCAAACTGCAGTTACTTATATGTATGGATTGGTTTCCGGTGAACACTGAATGACAGAGTGCCATCATCAAGTTTTGTGATCAAGGTTTCCAGAACCGGGATTTCGTTGTCCTGCATACTTTCCCTAGTCTATCTGATGGCTCGTTGGATATTGTTCACATGTTCCGAGAACGTGTCTAAAACACATGACGTTATGATGACGAAGGTGTCGTCCACATAAAGGCACATAGAGACGCTGTGTGCGCTTTCAACAAGATTTGGTCATTTTTCCCCGCATTTCTGTCTCGGATTGTTTCGCTCTTTTTGTGTACAATGTATGTTATATGCAGTACCTACCTTTTTTGGTGGATTGAGAGCCCATTCGTTCGGCATGTAGGCGGGATCTACGTAACTGTGGTTTTGATCAAAGAAACGATTCCAATCACGCTTATGTGTGGATGGATCAAAGGAAAATGGTGTTGTCGTGTTCATTCGGAGCAGCTTGTCGGTGCTGTACCCACATCGCGGGTTGTGTGCTAGTAGTAACTTTGAATTGGGATCTACAGCAAACAAACAAAAAAGTAATTCAAAATCAGGGAATGCAATTTCAACCAGTATTATATTTTATTCCAGGAAAAAATAATGAGATAATTCTTTTAGTGATATACTGAAAAGTGTATTACGCAAATCAAACTCTGTATTTAAAGTTGGATACATTATTATTCATAATGCATCAGATTAAAGTTCGAATGTATGTGTGCAATTTTGCAATCAGCAATGATGTTTAAATAACTAATTTTCCAATTCCAACAGATGAAAGATTTCAATTGACAGTGGTGTTTAGAAAAAGTAAGCTTTAAACAGATGAAGGATCAGCATTAATTATTCAGCTACAAAAGAGGAGTTATAAAATTTATCACAACAAATACAAAAGTTTGGAAATCGATGCAGAAAGACAAACAAAGTAAACATTGACTGTACAAGTAAACATTATCTGTACCAGTAAACATTGACTGTACCGGTAACATTGACTGTACCAGTAAACATTGACTGTACAAATAAACGTTGGCTGTATAGGAAAACATTGACTGTAGCCGGTAAACATTGACTCTACCAGTAAACATTGACTGTACCAGTAAACATTGACTGTACCAGTAAATATTGACTATACAAATAAACGTTGGCTGTATAGGAAAACATTGACTTTACCCGGTAAGCATTGATTGTACCAGTAAGCATTGACTGTACCAGTAAACATTGACTGGACCACTAAACATTGACTGTACAAATAAACATTTGCTGTATCGGTAAACATTGACTGTACCCGGTAATCATTAACTGTACCAGTAAGCATTGACTGTACCAGTAAACATTGACTATACAAGTGAACGTTGGCTGTATCAGTAAACATTGTCTGTACAAGTAAACATTGACTGTATCAGTAAACATTGACTGTACCCGGTAAACATTGACTGTACCAGTAAACATTGACTTTACAAGTGAACGTTGGCTGTACCAGTAAACATTGTCTGTACCCGGTAAACATTGACTGTAAAGTAAACATTGTCTGTACAAGTAAACATTGACTGCATCGGTAAACATTGTCTGTACAAGTAAACGTTGGCTGTATCTGTAAACATTGTCTGTAAAGTAAACATTGACTGTACCAGAGAACATTGACTGTACAAGTAGACTTTGTCTGTACCAGTTAACATTGTCTGTACCAGTAAACATTGTCTGTAAAGTAAACATTGACTGTATCAGTAAACATTGTCTGTACAAGTAAACGTTGGCTGTATCAGTAAACATTGTCTGTACAAGTAAACATTGACTGTATCAGTAAACATTGTCTGTAAAGTAAACATTGACTATATCAGTAAACATTGTCTGTAAAGTAAACATTGTCTGTATCAGTAAACATTGTCTGTACAAGTAAACATTGACTGTATCAGTAAACATTGACTGTATCAGTAAACATTGTCTGTACAAGTAAGCATTGACTGTACCAGAGAACATTGACTGTACCAGAGAACATTGACTGTACCAGTAGACATTGACTATATCAGTAAACATTGACTGTATCAGTAAACATTGTCTGTACAAGTAAGCATTGACTGTACCAGTAAACATTGACTATCAGTAAACGTTGTCTGTACAAGTAAACATTGACTGTACCAGTAAACATTGTCTGTACAAGTAAGCATTGACTGTACCAGTAGACATTGACTTTATCAGTAAACATTGACTGTACCAGTAAACATTGACTGTACCAGTAAACATTGACTGTATCAGTAAACATTGACTGTACCAGTAAACATTGTCTGTAAGAGTAAACATTGTCTGTACAAGTGAACGTTGGCTGTACCCGGTAAACATTGACTGTACCAGTAAACATTGAATGTACTCGTAAACATTGACTGTACTAGTACATATTGGCTGTACCGGTAAACATTGACTGTATCAGTAAATATTGACTATACCAGGAAACATGTGGCTGCTTGGAACCTTTGACTCAGCCAATGATTTGTTCATGATTAAGTAATCAAAGGAAGCAGAGGCAGGATACAGGGAATGACGCCTTTAAAACCGCAAATAACGTTATAAATTCACAAGAGTCCGGATCAACGGTAAATTTAGTTTCAAATTCATTTTAATGTTACAGATGAAATTTGCCTGAATAACTTCTCGCTGAAAGAATACTCACTGTATGCTGATCGGCTTATGCGGGTAAAACAGACAATAATGAATGTCACTGTCACAAACACGTAGTAGTTCTTCTTCATCGTGTGGCGACTCACTGGCCTGATAGAAACGATAAAAAGTCAACAAAAAGGATATTCATGTTACATAATCAAAACCCAACACAACGTCAGTATATACAGATCCAATGTACTAAATAGACATAGACAAAACATACCAAAGCACCAAGGTGACGATATTTTCATAACACATAAACGTCAACAACAAAAAATACACCAAAAAACGGCAATACAATGTTAAGGTAGGAATATATATATGTAGTTTACCACAGTATTAAAGCACAAATCAATATTTAAATCATTATGCCAAGGCAAGGTTAGGATACAAGGAGACATTTAAACAAAATATTTTACATCATCAACTTGCCACCAATCATGTTACCTTATATCCACACAGGGAAGAAATTCGTGAAACAACGAAGATCAAGACCACATTTCTATCCCGAAAATACACGGAACAAAGTAACTTGTAAAGAGCGTCTTAGTATGTTAATGGTGGTTCGGAGACAGCATAAATTAGTATATTACCTCATGATACATGTAAATATGAACGAATCATTTGAAGGTGTCCGGAACAGAACAGCGAAGGTATCGACGCTGATGTGCTGTTCTAGTAGTAACATTTGGGCTCTCTATCTGTCCTCCCTTGTACAACAAGTCACCCCTACCTACCTCATTGGAGCAATATGATGAATTATAGAAATGCCCATATGATGATTATTTAGTATAGTTGTACTTAAAATAACTGTATGGGCACTGTACATGTCGTCATATGTTCATAGCGTAGACGTAAAAGTACAAGCAAGTCATCGTAAAAGTAATAGTTTGGAACCAGATTCCCAACCTTACTTCCTTCAGAATGATTCGTGAAAAAAGCAAGAGCAGAGTTTATATTGCAACTGAACTCTAAACTTCAAAAGCCGACTATAATTCACTTCGAGCCACACCAACAGAAGTTTTACCTCCTGTCAAACCATCATTTAAAACATAAAAGTCAGTAAACTCTACCGAGACCCTAGTTACAGAGACAGCCATTCTGTTGATATATCCCGTGACATAACGGTACCTAGTTACAGAGACAGCTATGCTGTTGATTTATATCGTGGCCTAACGTTACCTAGTTACAGAGACAGCCATGCTGTTGATCTCTCTCGTGGCATTGCGTTACTTAGTTATAGAGACAGCCATGCTGTTTATCTATCCCGTGATATAACGGTACCTAGTTACAGAGACACCATGCTGTTGATCTATTCCTTTCCATAACGTTACATGTACCTAGTTACATGTACACAAACAGCCGGTCTATCCCGTGATATAACGTAACCTAGTTAAAGAGTTGAACTATCCCGTGACATAACGGAACCTAGTTACAGAGACAGCCATGCTGTTGATTTATATCGTGGCCTAACGTTACCTAGTTACAGAGACAGCCATGCTGTTGATCTCTCGTGTCACATCGTTACTTAGTTATGGAGACACCATGCTGTTTATCTATCCCGTTACATAACGCTACCTAGTTACATGTACAAAGACAGCCATGCTGTTGATATATCCCGTGATATAACGTTACCTAGTTACAGAGACAGCCATGATGTTGATTTATATCGTGGCCTAACGTTACCTAGTTACAGAGACAGCCATGCAGTTGATCTATCTCGTGGCATTACGTAACCTAGTCATAGAGACAGCCATGCTGTTGATCTATCCCGTGTTATAACGTTACATAGTTACAGAAACAGCCATCCTGTTTATCTATCTCGTGGCATTACGCTACCTAGTTATAGAGACATCCATGCTGTTGATCTATCACGTGATATAACGTTACCTAGTTACAGAGACACCATGCTGTTGATATATCCCGTGATATAACGTTATCTAGTTACAGAGACAGCCATGATGTTGATATATCCCGTGATATAACGTTACCTAATTACAGAGACGCCATGCTGTTGATATATCCCGTGATATAACGTTACCTAATTACAGAGACGCCATGCTGTTGATATATCCCGTGATATAACGTTATCTAGTTACAGAGACCGCCATGCTGTTGATCTATCTCGTGGCATTACGTAACCTAGTTACAGAGACAGCCATGCTGTTGATCTATCTCGTGATACAACGTTACCTAGTTACAGAGACAGCCATGCTGTTGAACTATCTCGTGGCATTACGTAACCTAGTTATAGGGACAGCCATGCTGTTGATCTATCCCGTGATATAACGTCACCTAGTTACAGAGACAGCCATGCTGTTGATATATCTCGTGGCATTACGTTACCTAGTTATAGAGACATCCGTGCTGTTGATCTATCCCGTGATATAACGTTACCTCGTTACAGAAACAGCCATGCTGTTGATCTATCTCGTGGCATTACGTTACCTAGTTATAGAGACATCCGTGCTGTTGATCTATCCCGTGATATACCGTTTCCTAGTTACAGAGACAGCCATGCTGTTGATCTATCTCGTGATATAACGTTACCTAGTTACAGAGACAGCCAGGCTGTTAATATATCCCGTGATATAACGTTACCTAGTTACAGGAACAGCCATGCTGTTGATCTATCTCGTGGCATAACGTTACCTAGTTACAGAGACAGCCATGATGTTGATTTATATCGTGGCCTAACGTTACCTAGTTACAGAGACAGCCATGCTGTTGAACTATCTCGTGGCATTACGTAACCTAGTTATAGCGACAGCCATGCTGTTGATCTATCCCGTGATATAACGTCACCTAGTTACAGAGACAGCCATGCTGTTGATCTATCTCGTGGTATAACGTTACCTAGTTACAGAGACAGCCATGATGTTGATATATCCAGTGATATAACGTTACCTAATTACAGAGACACCATGCTGTTGATATATCCGTTGAACTATCCAGTGACATAACGGAACCTAGTTACAGAGACAGCCATGCTGTTGATCTTTCTCGTGGCATTACGCTACCTAGTTATAGAGACATCCATGCTGTTGATCTGATATAACGTAACCTAGTTAAAGAGTTGAACTATCCCGTGACATAACGGAACCTAGTTACAGAGACAGCCATGCTGTTGATCTATCTCGTGATACAACGTTACCTAGTTACAGAGACAGCCATGCTGTTGATCTATCTCGTGGCATTACGTAACCTAGTTACAGAGACAGCCATGCTGTTGATTTATATCGTGGCCTAACGTTACCTAGTTACAGAGACAGCCATGCTGTTGATATATACCGTGATATAACGTTACCTAGTTACAGAGACAGCCATGCTGTTGATCATTCTCGTGGCATTACGCTACCTAGTTATAGAGACATCCATGCTGTTGATCTATCCCGTGATATAACGTTACCTAGTTACAGAGACAGCCATGCTGTTGATCTATCTCGTGGCATAACGTTACCTAGTTACAGAGACAGCCATGCTGTTGATCTATCTCGTGATATAACGTTACCTAGTTACAGAGACAGCAATGCTGTTGATCATTCTCGTGGCATTACGCTACCTAGTTATAGAGACATCCGTGCTGATGATCTATCCCGTGATATAACGTTACCTAGTTACAGAGACACCATGCTGTTGATCTATTCCGTGACCTAACGTTATCGTACACTGAATGAGGGTTCATTCAATGAGACATTTAAGCTACGAACAACTTATTGATCAGTGATCAATACATGAAATGAGAAGGATTCCAGACGTGTTGGGAGTTTGATTAGTTGAGAGGACCAGCACCTCGAACGATCATACAGGAGAGTGGAAATAGGTACTTATAACACCTACTCTGGTCTCTATCGTCGATAATAAACGGTAAAAACAGTGTGTTGACTATACCGAAATGTCTATCGAAATATTCTTCTTACGTTTTGCCATATATCTATAAGAAACGTCACATTGAACTCCTAAATGTAAGCACAATTTGTGTTAAGAATAAGAAGGCTATACAGATTTTGTTGTAATGAAGAAATCTTGGAAACCCATGCTGAGAAAGGGTGTTACCAATATATTATGTTGAAGTTGTCAGCAGAAACAAGCCGCCACAAGTTGCATACATGTATATTCAGGTGTCGATATCACTAATCTAAATAAAGAACCCGCGAACCAGTTCTCCGGTACGATTTGCTTATATACTTTTATAAGGTTGAAGTGTTTATACCAAACAGCTTGCAAAAATGTTAAGACATGACCATTTGTGACAACTTAAATTAATCGATGTTGTTGCCCCGGATGTTAGCGCGCATATGATGAACCCGGAGTACTCAGTAAAGGTAAGTGCGCTATCCACTGTGCCATCCAATCACCCAAAATTATAGAGATATCGAAATATGTTGCTTATATTTGAACAATTAAGAACTGTATTTTCCCTTTCCCCTTTGTTTTTTTCCCATTTCACTTATTTGCTTGGCATATACATATGTAAACCATTGCTTTATGTCAGCCATTGAAGCACTATTTTCTAGTTTGCTCCTTTAGACCTTAAATTATATCTCAGTTAATAACACAAATGCAAGGGAAAAAGACATATGTCATCAAAAGGCAGACGCAAAGAGAGAATAAAACAGATAGTAGAAAAGAACAGATAAGTTCAGAATCAAGGAAACGTCAAACTAAACGAAAGATAATATAAACTCTAACAAAGGACACAGAGGCTTCTGGTTCGCCACCTGTCACCTTGTCTGTTGTCAACTTGCCACCTGTCGTCGTGTCTTATGTCAAAGTGACGCCTGTCATCTTGTATTCTGTCAACTTGACACCTGTTATCATGTCTCCTGTCAACTTGACACCTGCCATCTTGTGTCCTATTAACTTGACACCTGTCATCTTGTCTCCTGTTAACTTGACACTTGTCGTCGTGTCTTATGTCAAAGTTACGCATGTCATCTTGTATTCTGTCAACTTGACACCTGTAATCATGTCTCCTGTCAGCTTGACACTTGTCGCCGTGTTTCCTGTCAACTTGACACTTGCCAGTCGCCTTTTAATTTGACACCTGTCGTCGTGTCTTCTGTCAAAGTGACGCATGTCATCTTGTATCCTGTCAACTTGACACCTGTCGTCATTTTTCCTGTCAGCTTGACACCTGTCACCGTGTTTCCTGTCAACTTAACACATGTCATCTTGTCTCCTGTTAACTTGACACATGTTGTCGTGTCCTCTGTCAACGTGACGCCTGTCATCTTGTATCCTGTCAACTTGACACATGTCAGCATGTCTCCTGTCAGCTTGACACCTGTCACCGTGTCTTCTGTCAACTTGACAACTGTCATCGTTTCTCTTCTCAATGCCAGATCGGCTAGTTTGTCAACAACAAACTCAGATACAGTGAACATGTATTGATAAATCACTAACATGTATACTTTACGCCCCTGTGCTTTGAACAAATCACAATTACATACATGTGTAAAATGAATCTAAACTTAATAGCTACCTGACAAACTGGATCAACGTTTCTGGACAAATAAGGTTGCTCCAACGCTGTGGTTTGTTGTAATCAAACTATCGTCTTCCTATATAGCCGAGTTTATGAGACCGGTGTAGACTTACTTTTGACTTCTAGTACTGACAGTAAGTATAAGTATTCCACCACGGTCGATAGAAACAATCACTGTCGCGGAACGACTGTTGCCTGTAGACATTTTCGCGAAATTCCTTTTTGCTTCATCAGTGCTTAAAATTGTACTTTGGGCATAAACTATTTTTTTTCCATCATAGGTATTAAAATGCAACTGGCCACACCTCAAGTACATTGAACATCAAAACCAAGACTCTCAGACGTTATGTTTTTCATCTTTTACAGAAATAGCTCTGCTTGATATATTGTTGTCTCATATGACACCTGTAATCTCTGATAGCATTAGATCACGGTCCCAGCATCAGTAAAGGATAGGAATTGCGTAATAATACTCCTACTGTTGCCCGCTGCATGTTGCAGAGGCAATAATGTGGAAACCCTCTGCAACATTTGGGATTTGCTTCGATGCACAATTGGAATTATTTCCAAAATTGTTGTCCTGGCGCCTTCATTGGCCATACCTTACTTTTGATGTTCATCCAAGTGAGAAAGGCAATGGATCAGTAAAATGTGACTGGATGAAATAGTCAATAGGCACGATTAAGTTGGCATCAGATCCGCACTATAGTAAGAAGGCAAGTACACCAACATTCCTTGCCTTTAGTACGCATACACACGCATGCATGCATTAATTACATAGAGGCACGTCTGCAAATGACTTAAGTGTTTAATAGGACGTCAAACGCTTTGAAACCAAAACAAAACCAATTTGCATGATTATCTCTGCATTAAGGTTTTGTGTGTTTTCGTGATATCTTTTCTGTTGTATTGGTGTATCGATATTTAGTTATGATATTCTCCTTGTGTATTGACGCTAGATTGTTTTGCCTATCGATTCCGTTAAATGGAAAATGGAACATAACCCGTTTGAAGACCAAATGGAAATTCTAGACAAACAATGTTTGAACCTCATTGCATTCGCTTCCTCTTTCTGTATTAAGAGCTTTACAAAAGGATTCTACTTAAACTCTTCCTCGTGATATTTGGAAATGAGCTTGGATACTTTATTCATTTTAAAATTACTGAGGGTGTTGCGCCACTCTCAGATCACGCAGAATTTCATTAAATACAACATTACAAACAGAAAGATCGCCATACCTAAGACGAAATAATACTCCATTCATGTCTTCCAATTTTTCTAAATGCAATGCTTCAAACATTTACTACAAGCAGACAGCTGAATTTGCATTGCATGTATTAGACCTGAGAAAAACTCCTCTGAACTTGCTACATATCAGCAAACAACCATGGTCCACTTGGATTCGTATTCCGATATTTCCTGCTACCCATTAATAATAAACTTTGCGGACTCGCCTCTTTTTCATGGGATCCCAAAACTTCACAAAAACATTTAAACAACGTTTTATTTTAGTTGTTCAACCACGACATTTAAATTACCTATTATAAATGCAATGTGGATTTTTAAGAATTGAAATATTTTTGATCAACTTGGATATCCTATCTTCAAAATGTTTCTTATAACAAAAGCTGTTCAACTCTTAACACCGACAAACTTCGTACCGAGCTTTGGAGACATATGCGTTTAAATTTTTATAGATAATATTCGGTAAAATAAAAACTGTAACAAAGGCAAAACTAGAAATATCCTGAGAATGAAACCCAAAAGAAATATTGATTTCTTTGTTAACATTTCCTGGGCTTATCAAGACTGGTAACACAAACTATGCCTGCAAGCTTACTATCAGATGTGCTACCTTTAAACAGTACGATTTGTAATGAACAAGTCGATCATGTTTACCTTTCTGAACTTTAAATCAAGGACACTACAGACTCGTTTACGTCAGCCGCTATCCTTGATTATTACTTACACCATGACCAACCGGGAAGAAGTACTATTACTGTAGGATAAGTGTGACACTTCCCTATCGTGAACTTTCCTTTTCGTAATAGTAATTTCCCTCAACTCACCCTACCAACGATCTTAACATATTGCAGCTGATCTGGCATTCAAGGGACTACTCCGAATATGTTGAATTCCGAAATTGATGTCAACTGCTGGCGGACAAACTTGTGTCACATGGTTTCCATGGATGCATGTCGATGAGGAATGTAAACAAGTTGTATAGTCGCCACCATTCTCACTGACAAATAGTGTTATATGAATAATGCATTTATAATAATTGTTTGTTGTGTCACTATCTTATCTCATCTGGTATCAATCAATAATTCCTTAGAACACCTTCACGGTACAGTGTATCTGTAGAATGTTCCTAGAGTGCATATTGTATAACGTGGTATCACGTACCATGGTTACAGATCAGTAAACTAGAGATGCTATATGTTATTTGATGAAATTTGTTCGCAAAAACGAGACATACTGTAAATCAATCAGAATTTTTCATTTCGACTGGCTGTATATCTGATATTTTTTGTCTTTTAGGGTTTCAAACCCCTTAAATAATTAAAAGTAATAACTCGTTTGAAAGAAACTAGCTTAATTAACTAAAGTGTACACGTGAAGTCCTACCTTAAGACTGCCTGGGGGTTGTACCCAAGCTGAAATCAATACAAAGCTTTAACTCCATTTATGCATGCATTATCGTTATTGTAGTTTCACATACCAAGTTTTTTGACAAGTTTTTATTTCACTCAGCCACACTTTTGTTTGGTACACGAGGTCACATTTATACAAATACAACATCTTATTCTGTATAACGTATGACATAAATGTGACAGTTACAGGATGTATATCATACTTAATATTTTCAATGTTGTTTCTAGAAATCTACAAACATTTTAAGAGAACAGTGTTGCAAATTTGAAACGTTTCATTTTCACCGTCGTCGGATAATTGTAGTAATTGTTTAGTCAGAACGCAGGAAAGTCCCTCATTTTATATATAGTCCGTATTGCATTAGTAGAAGTTTGGACCATTTTTGTGATAGAAAAAAAAAGAGAAAATAAAATAAACTAGGGCAGGATATGAAACAAAGAAAAGATTTCCATGGCGCCCAATGAACAGGTACAAGGAGAAAAAGACCAGGTTTTCTGGTAGGGAGTGCGTCTTCTGCTTTATCGACGAGACCTGTCATTTAAACCCTATACTAATGAGCATAGTCAAAACATATTTTCGTCACATCACACAACGATAAAACATAGTTTCGTCACATCACACAACGATAAAACATAGTTTCCATTGGACACTTTTCACCTTTAGCTGTATTTCTACATATACTACTCACATTTTCTAAGGATTACTTTTATTTTTGGGACATATATTTTTTTTGGTTTTTACTGAGATTATTTTTGAAAAATTGATTGTTTTTTTTAATTCATCAGCATGCAAAAATTCCAAAAATCGTAATTACAGTCGGAAAATGAGCCACATATTCGTCCAAAACAGTACGGAAGGAAAATATAATATCCTTTCTAACATTTTTTTCTTCAAAATATAGGTGATCCTTAGCATAATGTGAGTAGTATATGTCTGACTTGTATATTTTGGGTTCTTATTCATTTTCATAGTCATTTAGTGCAGTAAAATGGATTTCGTCATTGACGTACTAATTTTCAATAAGGTGATTTATTCTTCATATTGCAAGTGATTATTTGTTTGATGATGACATTGTAAATCTTGTCAAGCGCTTTGACAGTAACACTCTTTCATATTTAGAGTTAAGATTATATTTCATTTACAGCATTAAGAATATAAAAACAGATTAGGACAGGATAGAATAATGTACGAGTGTATCATTTGTATTAACGCGCGGATGGAAGCATGTAAGCACATCGGCTTACAGTCGGAGGAGTCCACTCATTTAGAATGTGTTAAAATCTAAAGAAAGCAAAAATAAACCTAGATCCAATAATTCCAAAGAGAAAAGCCGGTTGGTAATTTCTTTGAAGACGAATTAAATCCATGATGCTCCCAGCTGATAAGGTACAGGCTACTGTCATCACGCCTAAAACTATGTACAAGGATAAGATAAGTGAACTACTTTAGGATACCAACACTTACAAGAGCCTTAGGAAAGGCCCCACAACCAAGTACTGTACTGTACCAGATTATGACAAGATCTTAGAACGTTGAAAGAAAGACCACACGTTAACCTAGGAACATCACAGGTACTTATAACCAACATCTACAGATGTTCCAAAACTGTAAGGCCTACCCAAGGTACATAGGGAGACAGTCCCTCTCAGACCCATAGTGGCATCTAGGGGATCAATCAACTACAATGTAGCCATTTTTTTGGCTAACGTTCTTTCACCATTAGTAAGCAAATCAGAACACCATATCAGAACAGCGCCGATTTAGTAATATGGATGGAAGAAATCATGCTTCCCCGAGGAATGTGTTGTGTCCTATGATGTGTCGTCACTCTGTTAGCATTAGCCGAGATCATCAGGATCATTAAAAAGAGAATTGCGGAGGACACCACTCTATCCGACTGGACTGCGTTTCTCCCACTCAGATCACAGACCTCGATATATGCCTCATTACTACCTACTTTGTGTACAGGGGGAAATTCTACCAGCAAGCGAAGAGTGCGATGAGCCCTATAGTGGACAACTTGTTTATGGAACATTTTGATCCAAAGCGCTCTCCACCTTCATTCAACGCCCAAGATACTGGGGCCGTTATGTGGACGATACCCTCGCCATCACAAAGTTGTGTGTGTTGGACGCCTTCTCGGAGCATGTGACTAACGTTTACCTTGCCATCAAGTTCACTATGGAACGAATGAAGGACCACAAGATCCCTGTCCGTGACACTTAGATCACAAAACTTGACAATGGCAGTCTGTATTTCAAGGTTTACCGGAAACCCATCCATACAGATCAGTACTTCAAGTTTGACAGCCATCAGCCCCTTGAACACAAACTTGGTGTAATTAGAATCCTCACCCACCGGGCCAGTATCATCTGCGCATCGGGAGATATCAAGAACAGAGAAATTGACCACCTAAAACTGGTACTCCGAAAATGAGTCTCAGAACATCATAGAAACTTGTTACCAGTCGGAGCTCACATGAGCCAAAGATCTCACTCGTTGGGGCTTCCAGCATAGGAGTGCTAGACCAAGACCCCCGCTGGTTCCAGAGAGGGGTTAAAGAGGCGGCCACCATTCCAGACTTGAACAAAGACCGAGGGCGCTACCACCTACCGCCAGCCTATGTCAGCCTGATTCATTCACATGTCTTGGGGATAATCCCCGAGTCACATGACTGAATTGCATGACTAGTCTGAAGCCCCCTACTGATCTCAGTAAGGGCTAAGGAAGGCAACCAGTAGGTAGTCGAAAGCTACCCGTGAGTAGTACTTGGTTGAGAGACACTGTTAACTGTTTGTTTATTACATATGTCCATGTATAACATGTTGTAATGCTTCACTATCATACTGTATAGCAATGAATTACAATGTATTTTGAAAAAAACTGTATATGTTATGTGTTCTCTCCGATGTGTTGTAAAACAGGAATATAAAATCATCTGAACCATCTGAATCTGTAAGTATGGGGTAGTATGCTACAATGGTTATTGAGTGAACGTCAGTATAGACTATGGTACTGTGAATTCAATATTATCAGCCGAGATTATCTCACTATGATTAATTGATAGGGCCGTTAATGTCAGCTTTACAGCGACTGACACTGATTAAGTAAAGATTGACTGATATGTAAGCGAGGGTTAGATTCCCTGGTTTGTAGGGACTGTAAAAATACTGGTACTATGTACGTAGAGGCGTGCTAGAAATGCTGGTACAATGTACGTTGTACATAAGGGCAGGTCAAACATGCAGGTACAATGTTCTTTGTACACAAGGGCGGGTTATAATTGCTGGTACAATGTACTTTGTACATAAGGGCGGGTTAAAAATACTGGTACTATGTACGTAGAAACGGGTTAGAAATACTGGTACTATGTACGTAGGAACGGGTTAGCAATACTGAACAATGTATTTTGTACATAAGGGCGGGTTAGAAATGCTGGTACATTGTACTGTTTACATAAGGCCGTATTACAAATTCTGGTAAATTGTACATTGTACATAAGGGCGGGTTAGAAATGCTGGTACATTGTACTTTGTACATAAGGGCGGGTCAGATATGCTGGTACAATGTACTTTGTACATAAGGGCGGGTCAGATATGCTGGTACAATGTACTTTGTACATAAGGGCGGGTCAGATATGCTGGTACAATGTACTTTGTACATAAGGGCGGGTCAGATATGCTGGTACAATGTACTTTGTACATAAGGGCGGGTCAGATATGCTGGTACAATGTACTTTGTACATAAGGGCGGGTCAGATATGCTGGTACAATGTACTTTGTACATAAGGGCGGGTCAGATATGCTGGTACAATGTACTTTGTACATAAGGGCGGGTCAGATATGCTGGTACAATGTACTTTGTACATAAGGGCGGGTCAGATATGCTGGTACAATGTACTTTGTACATAAGGGCGGGTCAGATATGCTGGTACAATGTACTTTGTACATAAGGGCGGGTCAGATATGCTGGTACAATGTACTTTGTACATAAGGGCGGGTCAGATATGCTGGTACAATGTACTTTGTACATAAGGGCGGGTCAGATATGCTGGTACAATGTACTTTGTACATAAGGGCGGGTCAGATATGCTGGTACAATGTACTTTGTACATAAGGGCGGGTCAGATATGCTGGTACAATGTACTTTGTACATAAGGGCGGGTCAGATATGCTGGTACAATGTACTTTGTACATAAGGGCGGGTCAGATATGCTGGTACAATGTACTTTGTACATAAGGGCGGGTCAGATATGCTGGTACAATGTACTTTGTACATAAGGGCGGGTCAGATATGCTGGTACAATGTACTTTGTACATAAGGGCGGGTCAGATATGCTGGTACAATGTACTTTGTACATAAGGGCGGGTCAGATATGCTGGTACAATGTACGTTGTACATAAGGGCGGGTCAGATATGCTGGTACACTATACGTGTGTTGGACTTTCAACAGGAAACCATTAAGTCCTCTCTAAGTTGTTTTTTGGAAATTGCATCAAAGAGAACATTACCCGAACAAATATTGAAATTGGTTTAAATTCATTGAAGAGTAGGACCTTAATTTATGTCGAAGTATACTTCTATTACTTCACAATCAAGGGAAACACCGCAAATGCACGTTTCAAGATTTCACGAAAAAACATAAATGCCGGTTTTTTAAACGTGTAAGCACGTGTAGAAAAAAGCACGTTAATTTAACTTATTGTTTTTCATAATCTCAACGTAATCGTTGACTTTCATTTCAATTCAATAGCATGTTAAAGACTTACAGGACCCGGATGTCCAAAAGTTCGTTAGAGGTAACCAGTGGTTAGTGACGTTTTATAATTTGAATACAACAAAATGACTTCGTTCAGACAGATCAGATGGTGTGTTTAGAGGATGTATTTTATTTTGAAAGCACTGTTTAAAGTGACAAATAAGTGAATTGTTCACTAACCACTGGTTAAAGTTAACTAAACTTGTGGAGTTATCACTGGAATGTTATAAACACAAGTTATACTTCATCAGGGCCCGTATTCCTCAATCTGTTCTTATTCTTAAAATCACATTCTGTGCTCAAGTGCAATTTCCTGTACTTGTGATAAATAATAAAAAATAACATTTTGTCATTAATTTGGAAAGAGAGATGAGACTTAAAAAGACATTTTTTATTATCTAAACTTGACTATTTTAATATGCCACATGATTTAAGCGACTTTCATGACTTCCGGGTCGGTAGTTAAAAGATTGTAAAAATATACGTGTTCATCCATCCGACAGGATGGAAAATACATGATATAATTATATCAAAGATTCTATTTATCACAATTTCAAAGGACATATGTGTTCATAAGCGACGTAAGTTGTCTGAACGGTAATGTGAAAGAAACACCAGAAAACTTAACGAAATGAAAGTACGACACACTGGGAAATTACCGCCGCAGTTCAAATTACGCCTTTCACCCTCGATAATGAGAGGGATTTAATCATAACGGCAAATATTTATACAAAGCATACTGTATTTAGTCACTACACGTGAAGGTTGGAATTAGCACATCCTCGATATCCAGGGGTTACGCTCACTTTTGCTCTCTGCACTGTTATAGCAAAATTGAAGGCACGATGATAGCTGTTTGATTGGTCTCAGGTTAACAAAATGACCAATCGCTAGGCGGATACCTGTCCTTTGAATATTACAGAGAAGAGATGTCCGACTTCAAAGTCTGTCAATTTATACCGTTAGCTGACCGCGAGATTCTTTTGATGTACACCAAAGGATCGAACTAGTCTTCTCGTCTCATCCACAAGGTGCTGCACATTGAGCCTACAATTTTGCTATGACATATTCCAGGGAATCGTCGATATTCAGGGGTTACGCTCACTTTCGCTTTCTACACCCCTGGAATATGTCATAGCAAAATTGAAGGCTCGCGGCTAGCTATTTGATTGGTGTCAGGTAAAAAAACACCTGACCAATCACTAGGCGGATACTTGTCCTTTAAAGATTACAAAGGAGCGACGCCCGACTTCAAAGCCTGTCATTTTTGTTCCGTTGCCGGACAGCGAGATTCTTTTGATGTGCATCAAAGGACTAAACTAGTCTTCTCGTCTTACCACAATGTGCTGCACATTGAGCCTTCAATTTTGCTATGACATATTCCCGGGATGCAGAGAGCGAAAGTGAGCGTAACCCCTGGATATCGAGGATGGAATTAACACTGGGTGAATATAAATATGATCAGTGAAGGGCCAAAATTTGAGTGTGGGGAAGTTTCCCGGTACACCTTACCTTGTCAGGAAATTCTACAATATAAATATTAGACTTTCTTAATGAATTTTTATCGTTTTAAATGATACCACAGCAACATGATACTGCCGCAGTGATAAAATAACTAGCCACTTGTTAATAAATAAGTTAGAATTCATTTTATTCAACCCTTGATACTTTTAAAAACGGTTGAAATTATTCTAACCAATGGAAACTACTTTAACGAAGATTAATTTCTATTCAACAACAAATGATGCTAAAATTGAACGCTGTTATTTCAATAAAACTTAGTTATTTAGTTTCCAAAACAGGAATCCCGTCAGCTTAGGTGAAACGCTTTACACATAACACTTACATGACCGTGTAAGTGTATACTATCGTATAACTAGCAACAGTTCTATCGAAGGATGCGCCAACTTTAGACGAAGGGGCACTATTTACGTATACGTCACTTATATATCAACACAAACATGGTGAATCTCACATGTTTTGTACAGACACTTTCATTGTGTTTGTCTAAGATTTCCAATGTCATGTCATATATTTTTATTGGAAATAAACTTGACAAAACAGTAGTTGGTTAATCTTCTTTTTCCTTGTTTGGCCCCGACATTAGCGCTTTCCGGGAGCTGACGTTTGTAATATATTCAATCGGAGAATCCCGTACCATCGGGGAGATGAGTTCCTTTACATTAACACGGCTGATAGAGAGCACTTTCCGGGACGAGGGAGATTTTTGAAGATCGGAAATGTCGGACATTTTCCCTCGAACCACACCTTTATTTGTCTCTGCCACGGCATCAATAGTGTCCAAGTCGGAATCTTTACGGATTTGATCTCCGTCTAAGTCAACATTCTTCCCCCGAACCAGCGGGGGCAGTGTACGCGGAAGGATGGTAGGAGTCATGTAAAACTTGTGCGGTTTGTCCTGTAGGAAACTCTGTCTGGTCGGGAACTTCTGGGGCCCAAATAACATCACTTTTTGTTCCATTTTTCGCAATGACGGGTTTTTTGGTTCCACTTTACGGCCCCTGAGGTGTCTTTGTCGCTCTATAGAAACCATCAGGGGCTTTGCGCTACTCTTGAAAGTCCTCCGAAGGTCCTGAATCTGGTCTAAGTAGTTTCGCTGTTTGTCACTCACCTTCCGGTACTCCTCGTACCATTCAGGCGCGCGCTTAGTCATACTTCCGGTTATCTGAAAATGATAGAAGGAAGAATTTTAATTCTTGCCAATGTCACAAGGTCATCAGGTCTTTAACTTTTACATAGTTCAGTAATGATATAAAGCCTCATGACACCAACGAATTACACGCATACGTTTCCATAAATGAGCCGCTGTTTTTTGTCGCTTTAGGTGTTTTGTAAGCTCAGACATGCATCCCAATTCTACAGCGCGCACGGAACGCAGACAAGTTTATATTCTAACTTAGTCTACTTATTCAAGAAGTTTAGACAAGTTGAAGTATCGATGATTACGATACCTACGTTAACCTTGCCATCTTTTACAGGTTAGTCGCACAAATGGAGGCTTTTCAACAAAGTCCGTGTACACGACGGAATAGATAATGAGCTTGTCTGAGATCCGCACCAAGGTGATGAAATTAAAATACCCTTTTCAGGGAAACTGACCTTACCTGAATACCAAATGACACATACTGGCTGCTCACGTATGGAAATTTTAGCCTGGTGATGACGTAGATTAATTAATACCTTTAGATTAAGGTTCTTTAATTCCTAGGAACCCAATATAATGTTTGTAATGTTCGTGAAAGAGGATAACAATGTGGTTGTGATTTGTCAAACAGAAAGGTTAAATATATTCCTTCCAGATTTACCAATATGTATGCATAGTGATAAAGAATTATGAAGAGGGAACCATATTATACATTATATATTAAATAGTAGGCAGAAAGATATTTTATACATCAAAGAGGCTGAGAGAACAGTGATATATTCCCTGAGCTTCAACAGGTAAAGGGAGGTAATAGAGATGTGAAAAGATGTCATTCAGTCATTATGATTCAAACTGTTTTGTTAACCAGTTACACAACCATAATTTTAAACATTACACCTGTTTAATGTATATAGGAGAACTTCATGTTTCAAAATATACCATACCACACCGTGACAAAACCATTCATGGGTTTACGCAAACTTTTGTATGTGACTTTACGATAATATGGTTGTCCCTGATTGGTCAAACACTATGACGGACAACCCCGAATAGCATGATCAAAGTTTTGGCGTTGGCCAGTATTTATTGTTATAACATCAGAAGAGGGACATCATAATCTCTTTGATTGCGTTTCGTTTATAGATTAAGAATTATGTTTTTCCCCTAGGATTCAATTCTCATCTGCAACAATTTTAATAAAAATTTGAAATAAAAGTTTTACACTTTGGAATCAACTCTTTCATAAAAAGATCAGACTCGCACACCGCTTGATGGATATCCTATATCATGAGTGGGAAATGGCAAGCCAGCTTAATATCTAATGTCCGAAAAGGGGTTACATATGTAATGTAATAGATATATCGTTTGAGGGAATAGAGATAGCTTAGATCTAATAGAGATTTTTTTCAATTTTAATGAAGATACATTTCAAAGTAATAGACATATCTTTAATTTAATTAGACATATCTTTAATTTAATTAGACGCATCTTTAATTTAATTAGACATATCTTTAATTTAATTAGACGTATCTTTAATTCAATTAGACATATCTTTAATTCAATTAGACGTATCTTTAATTTAATTAGACATATCTTTAATTCAATTAGACGTATCTTTAATTTAATTAGACATATCTTTAATTTAATTAGACGTATCTTTAATTTAATTAGACATATCTTTAATTCAATTAGACGTATCTTTAATTTAATTAGACATATCTTTAATTTAATTAGACGTATCTTTAATTTAATTAGACATATCTTTAATTTAATTAGACGTATCTTTAATTTAATTAGACATATCTTTAATTCAATTAGACGTATCTTTAATTTAATTAGACATATCTTTAATTTAATTAGACGTATCTTTAATTTAATTAGACATATCTTTAATTTAATTAGACGTATCTTTAATTTAATTAGACGTATCTTTAATTTAATTAGACGTATCTTTGATTTAATTAGACATATCTTTCAATGATTTATCTTCGCCCCGTAAATAAATGCCCATGTGTGTTGAGAGTGGGTGTGGGGGCGAAGATTAGTCCAAATCTAGGAGTCGTAATGTAAATAAATTTATAGAAAAACACCAGACTTGAGCAAGCCCAACATATCCCATGCGTTAGACCTCTGTCAGTGGATATGTAAGTGGAAAGCTGCTTATTTATGATAACAAGACTTTATTATTAAATATCCTAAGGATTGGTAAACGTCACCTGTGGTATTGACACATTTTCTTACCGGCTCGAGTACCCTGTGGTGACGCTCTAATTGGTACAAAAATGATGTTTGACGTAAATATTTGTTGATGTACTTATCTGTATATCTCCTCCACCAATTATTTGTCATTCAACACGCAAACAATTTTTATTTGAAATTAGAATCTATTGATGGCAAATGCGAAGTATGACAACACGATAAAGCCAAACTCACTGAGTAGATCCGACGCAAACCTTATTAAGTTTTTCATATATACAAATGCTTTTGAGCCTAATGTTTTCCCACAAATAGTTTCGTTCATATCAAATACCATTATGTATATCCCAATCGTTTAGAGAAGTATTGACGACTGTTTATAATATACACGATTCAAGAGAGACACGTGTGGTCGGGTGGCGCAGTGGATTACGCATTCGCCTTTTATCGGACGTGGAAAGTTATGGAGTCACCTGCCCGATCGCGTTGGTTTTGTCTGGGTACTCTTGTTTCCTCAACATTGAGCCCCTATACCACCCAGGCCAGCGAGACTGATTAATATAAATTAATATGACATGTTTCATAATTGTTGTAACATAAATATTTTTTAATTTTATTTAATAAGGGGGTTTCTGGGGCAACACGTCCGTGAATTTTCCCGGAATATCGTGATCAAGATAAACGCGTATATACCCTCTATGGTATAAATTATACCTCTCACACAATGGCCGGACAAAGAGTTGTATTACTTATTCATAGTGCTTTTTACTTATGTAGATTACACCTTTAGAACTGATTAATGTAGTTATGATGCCCGTCTAATCCATAGCAATCGAATGTATAAGAACTTGTAATTTATATACAGGAATAATTTTAAGTTTAACGTTGTGTATTAAGCTTCCATAAAAATAAATCGATCTAACAGCTTAGATGAAAATCAATTTCAACGTTGTTATATGATGTGTACATGAAATACTTGTCAATATATAACGTTGACTAAGGTCAATGTTAACGTTATGTATACTAAATAATGTCAATTAATGTTTATTAAATGATGTCAATATACGTTAACTACGAAATACATCTCAGCGTACGTGATTTATGATCAGTTTGTACACAAAACACTTCCTGTAGTTGCACTGTGTGTTACTGCCAGGTTGCAGGTTGTACATTGCACAAAGAAACATATACTGATAACAGGTACTCTGTTGGAACATACAGGGTGGAATCTTCTTCAATACTACTGTTAAGATAACTATGTACTTTAGATAGCTCTTACATCTACAGTTGATAAGTGAAAGAGTGTGCGTAGTTTTACAAGTGTCACATAGTTCAATATGAATCTACATTTTAAATCATTTTTTACTGTTTATTTAACATTCTATAGAATATAACTAAAACAGATGCCACGTGTATACTGCGTAAACGTTTATATGTTTGGACTTTATGTTTATGTAGGTTTTTATATTATACAGTACTGGAGAAAGACGACTCACACAGAATTACTTTTAATTATTAGCTTCTAATAAACTTCCTGTATGAACTTTTCAAAATCTACATATTTACTTCTATCTCTGTGTGTCCTGTACACATATCACGATTACAAATCTATATAACGGAACACAAACACTATACAAGCTTTCATTATCCTGTTTCACTGGAATTTTGTTCAATAGTTATTACACCTGACGATGGTTAAAACCTCGGTTATATACCGCGAGGCACTATGTGTGTTATTAAAAGGATTTTATAATTTACCATGTATTTCGATTCCATTCAATACAAAAGTAAAACACATTAATATCGAATTTCCGACCACATGGGGCGGCCCTTTAACTGTTAAATAACGAGCTGCGAGTATAAAAAACGAAAAGAACTCCTGAGATAGTGTATAGAACTATCAAGTCTTGGTCAGGTGTTTTATAGATTCATACTGACACTTGTAAAATTACGCACACTATATCACTTATCAATTGTAGATGTACAATGTAAGACTCGCACAAATCACACATTGGTTAAGGTATCTAAAGCACATAGTTACCTCAACAGTAGTATTGAAGAAGAATTCACAGTGTATGTTATGAAACATGCCATATCACTTATGTTAATCATTCTTGCTTGCCTGGTTGGTATGGGGCTCAATGTTGGAGGAAACAAGCCCTGCGCGATCGGGCAGGTGCCCCATAGCTTTCCACGTCCGATCGGGAAATCGAACCCCAGTCATGTTATCCAGTGCACCACCCGACCACACGTGTCTCTCTCTCTAATCGTGGTACACATGTCTAATAAATAGCCGCCATGTAATACAGTAAACCACTGGGATATATACAAAATAGCGAAATCAATGTTTTGGAAAACAGTAGGTTCAAAAACTTTGTATATGAAAAAGTAACTGAGTGTAAATCACCGCAAGCTTACCAGAGATAGTATGCGTATTTCTCTGTGTCACCTGTCAGCGAAGTCAGTATACGTGTTTAGCTGTGTGGAACTCTCCTTGCATGGAGTAACAAAAACAGTCCATAGTATGAGGCAAGATTTACATTAATGTCATTCATTTTTGCATATCACAGGTGACCTCATCACTGCGTATTGATACACTTCAATGACGTAGCACAGGGCTTACTTGGTTCACGTCCGCAGTGATACAGCCCTGGATGTAGATTTGTTATGCCAATATGAATTAACATTAAACATGATAGGCTTGATTTTAAAGCTAAAATAAGGTATGTAAAGTATTCGATAAAAGTATACGACTTGGATACATTCTACAAATTAAATTTGGAAAATGGAACTGTATTTTGTTTGTTTTTTAGTCGTGCTGTTTCCAGGACCCCAGTGAATGTTTTACATTTTCCTGCGAAAACACTCTGTACCCTCTACTGCATTGCCCCCATGTATAAATAGGGGAAACAAACTGGTTTTTTTTAAAATTTATGTTCGATCGGAATAAGGAATGATTTTTTTTCAACATTCATGAGGTCATTTACCATGAATCGATGACCGCGATTCCTGGAATGCGTCCAGAAAGCCAATGTTGTTATGACCTGATGAATGTTGAAAACATAAATGTCATTCCTTCATTAAATACTCATGCATAAGCGCAGTTCACATTAATTAATTTGACCTTACATGTACCTTGTGAGAAATGTACTGTACATTATTTTACACGTACTTCAATGCAACACACCTGCTGTCCCCCACTTTATGCTATCTAGTAAGATCTAGAGGCAAGGAACGGAGGGGGG
>NW_018408864.1:2050105-2084215 GCF_002113885.1 Mizuhopecten yessoensis | reverse complement strand
GGGGGGGATAAGCACATTGCACCCCATTGCATGTTTTTGTTAGACGAGACTAATACATCCCCACACACGCCAACTTCCAGGTTCGAAGAAAGAACATGGCTACTGTATCCTATGGAACGCAATAGCTGTCACATATGGCATAACAATACTATAAGAATTGATATTTTCATTATGTTGTATGATTGCATCAATATATGATTTGATTTTATCATTATATTATTCGATTTTATCATTATATTAATTGATGTCATCATGATATTATTTGATTTCATCATTATGTGATTTGATTTTATCATTATCATATATGATGTCATCATTACATTATTCGATTTTATCATTATATTATTTGATATCATCATTATATGATTTGGTTTCACCAATATATGATTTGATTTTATCATTATATGATTTCATCAATACATTATTTGATATCATCAATATATAGAGAATAATACATGCCTTTTTCCATATCACACCCAGTATCAACCCGATATTGGTCGAGGGTTGATACTGGGTGTGATATGGAAAAAAGGCCTGTTTATTACATACTTACTAATAAAAGCTACTATCTTATGATCAATTTTTCTTTTTCTTTTGAAATATTGAAAAACGAAAAATTTACAAAAGGGGTGTGAGACGGGTTTTGCTGATTGATACGGAGAGGTCTGATACGGGTTTTTGGGGTGTGCTACGGCGGGGGCTGATACGGGTTTCGGGGTGTGATACGGCGAGGGCTGATATATGGGGTAGAGCAATTGTGTCGTATCGCATATACAAAAAGCCCGTATTTATTAGTAAGTATGTAATAAATGATTTTATTTATCATTATATGATTTGGTTTCCATTGTATTGTAAGCTTCCATTATTATATTATTTGACAGCTATGGCGTTCCATAGTATCCCACTGCTTGTACCAGTATCATGTCCGGCGACTAGCGAGGAACCCTCTGCAGACTAGGGGGTTTCTATGGCGTTTGTAGGAAATCAGAATACATGGACTAGCTAGCTGGACACGATTGCAATGCTTGAAGAGCAGAAATAAAGGTTCTGTTTAAAATTACAAGAAGACAGATATTTGCGTACCTTTGACGCCCGAGTACCTACCTTAAAGCATTCTTTTAGTTACAGTGGATTTTTTTAAAGTGGTTATCCGACAGAAAAATGCTCCGAATAAAGAAATATGAACGTAGTCCACTCTTTCTCAGACGAAACAAGTGTGTCAAAGAATTAGCAGTTTGTGGTTCTTTTTGAAATGTGACTGTGTTGTGTAATAGACAGCACCTTTTACTGTTATACAGGTGTAGACTGTAGTTGTGTTTAGTCTATTTCTATAATAAAGTGTTTTATGCTTACCCGCTATACACAAATGCACCTCGTAATTCTCAATGTACACAAAGGACTATATTTTGTACACAGGTTGTAACTCCATAGATAATAACGGGATCAATAACCCTTAAATACAAACGCAGTTTAATAAAATAGTGCGAACCTTCATAAAATATCACGGAATTCGGAAAAGGTCCATTTATTGATTCACGTGATTCATTATGTTGTACCTGTGTCAAAGGAAAACACGATTAGCTTAAATAATGGAGTCTGATCCATAAATGTTAAACGTCACAAGAACATATGTTTAACTGCATGCATAAAGTTAGTGTCGGAGGGACTAGTTGTCCGGGTAGAATAAGTGTCGGAGGGACTAGATGTCCGGATAGAATTAGTGTCGGAGAGACTAGTTATCCGTATAGACTTTGGGTCGGAGGGACTAGTTGTCCGGATAGAATTAGTGTCGGAGGGACTAGTTGCCCGGATATAATTAGTGTCGGAGGGACTAGTTGTCCGTATAGAATAAGTGTCGGAGGGACTAGTTGTCCGGATAGAATACGTGTCGGAAAGACTAGTTGTCCGGTTAGAAATATTGTTGGAGGGACTAGTTGTCCGGATAGAATTAGTGTCCGAGAGACTAGTTGTCCGTATAGAATTAGTGTCGGAGGGACTAGTTGTCCGGATAGAATTAGTGTCGGAGGGACTAGTTGTCCGGATAAAATTAGTGTCGGAGGGACTAGTTGTCCGGATATAATTAGTGTCGGAGGGACTAGTTTTCCGTATAGAATAAGTGTCGGAGGGACTAGTTGTCCGGATAGAATACGTGTCGGAGGGACTAGTTGTCCGGACAGAATTATTGTTGGAGGGACTAGTTGTCCGGATAGAATTGGTGTCGGAGGGAATATTTGTCCATATAGAATTAGTGTCGGAGGGACTAATTGTCCGGATAGAATAAGTGTCGGAGAGACTAGTTGTCCGCATAGAATTAGTGTCGAAAGGACTAGATGGCCGGAAAGAATTAGTGTCGGAGGGACTACTTGTCCGGATAGAATAAGTAGCTAAGGGACTAGTTGTCCGTATAGAATTAGTGTCGAAGGGACTAGTTGTCCGGAAAGAATTAGTGTCGGAGGGACTAGTTGTCCGGATATAATTAGTGTCGGAGAGACTAGTTGTGCGGATAGAATTAGTGTCGGAGAGACTAGTTGTCGGTATAAAAATGGTGTCGGATGGACTAGTTGTCCGGATAGAATTAATGTCGGAGGGACTAGTTGTCCGTATAGAATAAGTGTCGAAAGGACTAGGTGTCCGTATAGAATAAGTGTCTGAGGGACTAGTTGTCCGTATAGAATAAGTGTCGGAGGGACTAGTTGTCCGGATATAATTAGTGTCGGAGAGACTAGTTGTCCGGATAGAATTAGTGTCGGAGAGACTAGTTGTCCGTATATAATTAGTGTCGGAGAGACTAGTTGTCGGTATAGAATTGGTGTCGGAAGGATTAGTTGTCCGGAGAGAATTAGTGTCGGAGGGACTAGTTGTCCGGATAGAATTAGTGTCGGAGGGACTAGTTGTCCGTATAGAATAAGTGTCGGAGGGACTAGCTGTCCGGATAGAATTAGTGTCGGAGGGACTAGTTGTCCGGATAGAATTAGTGTCGGAGAGACTAGTTGTCCGGATAGAATTAGTGTCGGAGGGAATATTTGACAAGATAGACTTAGCGTCGGAGGGACTAGTTGTTCTGATATAATAAGTGTCAGAGGGACTAGTTATCCGGATAGAATTAGTGTCGGAGGGACTAGTTGTCCGGATAGAATAAGTGGCTGAGGGAGTAGTTGTCCGTATAGAATAAGTGTCGGAGGGACTAGTTGTCCGGATAGAATAAGTGTCGGAGAGACTAGTTGTCCGGATAGAATTAGTGTCGGAGAGACTAGTTGTCGGTATAGAATTAGTGTCGGAGAGACTAGTTGTCGGTATAGAATTGGTGTCGGAAGGACTAGTTGTCCGGATAGAATTAGTGTCGGAGGGACTAGTTGTCCGGAAAGAATTAGTGTCGGAGGGACTAGCTGTCCGGATATAATTGGTGTCGGAGGGACTAGTTGTCCGGATATAATTGGTGTCGGAAGGACTAGTTGTCCGGATATAATTGGTGTCGGAGGGACTATTTGTCCATATAGAATTAGTGTCGGAGGTACTAGTTGTCCTGATATAATAAGTGTCGGAGGGATTAATTGTCCGGATATAATTAGTGTCTGAAGGACTAGTTATCCGGATAGAATCAGTGTCGAAGGGACTAGTTGTCCGGATAGAATAAGTGTCGGAGAGACTTGTCGTCGGTCTAGTATTGGTGTCGGAGGGACTAGTTGTCCGAATAGAATTAGTGTCGGAGGGACTAGTTGTCCGGATATAATTGGTGTCGGAAGGAATATAATTAGTGTCGGAGGGACTAGTTGTCCGGAAAGAATTAGTGTCGGAGGGACTAGCTGTCCGGATATAATTGGTGTCGGAGGGACTATTTGTCCATATAGAATTAGTGTCGGAGGGACTAGTTGTCCGGAAAGAATTAGTGTCGGAGGGACTAGCTGTCCGGATATAATTGGTGTCGGAGGGACTATTTGTCCATATAGAATTAGTGTCGGAGGTAATGGCCGGAAAGAATTAGTGTCGGAGGGACTAGCTGTCCGGATATAATTGGTGTCGGAGGGACTATTTGTCCATATAGAATTAGTGTCGGAGGTACTAGTTGTCCTGATATAATAAGTGTCGGAGGGACTAATTGTCCGGATATAATAAGTGTCTGAAGGACTAGTTATCCGGATAGAATCAGTGTCGAAGGGACTAGTTGTCCGGATAGAATAAGTGTCGGAGAGACTTGTTGTCGGTCTAGTATTGGTGTCGGAGGGACTAGTTGTCCGAATAGAATTAGTGTCGGAGAGACTAGTTTTCCGTATAGAATAAGTGTCGGAGAGACTAGTTGTCCGGATAGAATTAGTGTCGGAGGGACTAGGTGTACGGATAGATTTATTGTCGGAGGGACAAGCTGTCCGGATAGAATTAGTGTCGGAGTAAATATTTGACAAGATAGACTAAGTGTCGGAGGGTATATTTGTCAATATAGAATTAGTGTTGGAGGGACTAGTTGTCCTGATATAATAAGTGTCGGAGGGACTAGTTGTCCGTATAGAATTAGTGTCGAAGGGAGCAGTTGTCCGGAAAGAATTATTGTCGGAGGGACTATAGTTGTCCGGATAGAATTAGGGTCGGAGAGACTAGGGTCCGTATAGAATAAGTGTCAGAGGGACTAGTTGTCCGGATAGAATTTGTGTCGGAGGGACTAGGTGTACGGATAGATTTATTGTCGGAGGGACTAGTTGTCCGGATAGAATTATTGTCGGAGGGACAAGCTGTCCGGATAGAATTAGTGTCGGAGTGAATATTTGACAAGATAGACTAAGTGTCGGAGGGTTTATTTGTCCATATAGAATTATTGTCGGAGGGACTAGTTGTCCAGATAGAGTTATTGTCGGAGGGACTAGTTTGCCGGATAGAATTAGGGTCGGAGAGACTAGTTGTCCGAAAAGAATAAGTGTCGGAGAGACTAGTTGTCGGTATAGAATTGGTGTCGGAATGACTAGTTGTCCGAATAGAATTTGTGTCGGGGGGACTAGTTGTCCGGATATAATTAGTAACGAAGGGACGAGTTGTCCGGAAAGAATTAGTGTCAGAGGGACTTGTCCGGATAAAATTAGTGTCGGAGGGACTAGTTGTCCGGATAGAATCAGTGTCAGAGGGACTTGTTGTCCGGATGGAGTTGTTGTCGGAGGGACTTGTTGTCCTGATATAATTAGTGTCGGAGGGACTAGTTGTCCGGATAGACCTTGAGTTGGAAGAACTATTTGTTCGGAGAGATTCCTTGCGGGATTAGTTTTTCGGACGGAAAAATGATCCTGATGTATTCTGTATGTAATCTATTGATTATGCAGTATATTAGTTAAACAATCTATTGATTGTATTTAACTCCTTAAGTACAGGTCAATGTACAGGTACAAAACATTTTAAGTTTCTGGAATTGTTATAATATCGGAAGGTTTCTGTAAACGGTATGTATAGTCTGTGTGATTACCGTAGTATATACATTGTAAGTGGTGTTACGCTCTTACCTGTTTATAGTGAAGACATTATCTTTGATATTTAACGCATTTTAAACTAGATTGGTATTTTACATGAACGATACAGTGGAGATTCAAGGAAAGTTGTCGCCTTCTTTTGATATACATACCTGTATTTCACACCTGTGACAGGATTACTAATTAGGAATGGTCCGTTCCGCCATCTTACTCCTTGATCCTGTCTGTAATGTAAAGTGTCCCCTGATGTGCGTCACTAACTACCAAATACCGTCAGAATCCGTAAAATTAAAATCCTATGTTCGGCGTTTTACTCCAATTGTCTCCATTATTGTTGTTTATACTGTATATGTTTTATACACAAGGCCTAACTGACTACTTCTCCAGTCTGTCCGTACGAGGACGCTGTATCGAACAAATGCCAACAAGAGATTATATACCTGTATACTACACATGATCGCCTGAGTATATATAGCGGTTTAAATGCCGACTACCCGTGTAATTAGGGGTAGGTATATCTAGACTGGGTCATATTTTACTAACATATTACCACGTCTCGGCCACACAACACACCTAATCAATACCACGAAGCACCTCACTTTAATCCCGGGGTAATTAATTCTCCAGTAAATCTACACGCCCCGATATAGACCCGCTACACTCTCCTTACAATATTCCAGCGCTCTGTTCGCGACAAGGCTGGTCTTTATTTCACTTAATATAAACGTTAAAATTTGATTTTTAATACTGTTTACATTTTGTTATCTCATCAATGTCTTTTTTGTCTGTCGACAATTACATGACTTACAGTTTTAATTTTCAAAGTAAAGGTAGCATAAGCATTAAAATGAATATAATACAATTATTTTAATTTGTACACAATATTTAACATCCGGCGTCTAATATTGACAAAACAAGTTTAATATCAACATATGATACCTGCCATATAGTATTGGCACTTATATGTGTTAGATCACACAGAAATATCATTGGATAATACATTTTGGCGTTTTCTTTGTAAAAATTTGTTTAGTTCCGTATACTTGGTAACGTGTAGCAGTATTTGATATGTTATAACATTGCAATCGAAGTCAGGCACAAATTGTATTCCAAAACTTTTTCTGTCATTTAAGCAAATTCAAATGAAGCTCGCTATACTAATATTGTGTATGCTTGTTCCATGAATAGAATAGCCATTTATCCATAAAGAGTCAATGCTATCCAACGTACCAAATATGACGTCATAATATAAGGATCATCTCAATCAGCTCCTGACATTCACGCCTCAATGAACGCCGTCTTGATGTGGTAGGGTTATAAAGTGCCAGTACCACATGTATATGATGGTAAATATAATGTAACACATACCGCTTTTAAAATGGGAACATTTGGTACATAGTGTAGTCTTGTATAGGATAGTGTATGTGCACTGGGTTTAGTATATTTTATGTCGTTTTGATAATATGGATGCTGATTTCGGAAATGTATGTATTTGAAAGCAATTGCAGGCGGTTTGAATCAGTCCGCTTGTTAAAATAGTTCGGAAAACCGCCAAATTCCGGTCAGTCTTTGGCGAAGTAATGACGTCCTCTGCCGATAAGGGGGTTCCGTATCTCGTATCTATATATGTGTTAAATATATAAACGAGATTTTAAAGTGTTAAAACTTAAACCCTGTCAGTTTTGAATGGCCACAAGGCGTGTGTTTGTGATAATCATGTGTTGGTCTACATGTTTATAATGTATAAGGTATACATCAATAGTTCACGTAATACATTTACTGGTGTTTAAACAACTTTGTTATTACTGAATAGTGATTCGTGACACTCGAGGACGCTACTCAACAAAGTCAACATTGATCAGGTAAACATTCCGTCACAGCAGCCGATAGTCAAGTGGGTCCAATCACAGGTTTATCTATGTCGCTGGTTTATCTATGTCGCTGGTTTATACCAGTACCTTGAACGTCATGCTGGGCATTGTTAGTTCCCCCTCAATAATAATGAATACATAATGTAACAAAATTAATAGATAGATATGGAGCGATTTCATTAAAACTCGTTCAAACAATGGCTCTGGCTAGAATAGGCTTTTTGATAACGAGGGTCCTGAACATTGACTTTACATAAAACAGTCAACTGTAGACAATATGACCTTATATGAGATTTGTTTGGATTAATATGGATTTCCGGATTACAAAGGGTTCTGGCTATCATACACTTTACACTTAATGACACAATTATACAAAAAGGATATAATGGTTACATGTTCATGTACATATGTAGACATCACAGTGCAAAATATGTCCGTTTTTGGAGTTTTGAACACACAAGTGTGCATCAGAGAGAGAAAAAATAGACGGGAAAAAGATAACTTAATTGCAATCACTGGTTTCGACCAGGCTTTTAAGTATCAATGCTTCACGCGTTGGTAGAACTACAGTGTAACACAGGTGCAATACTAAGTGCTAAAGGAAATCCAGAGGTACTGCAAGGGTACAAATATCTCTTCAAAATACGATTTACTGTACAGTATATCACACGACGTCATGACAACGTCTGGTGGTGGGGATTGTCACCGTCTGCGCGATATCAATCTTGATTTACAAGCAAAGACAGCGACACTCGGAACTTCTCGGCCGATTCGGTCATCTACATTGGAAGGAACTGTAATCGGGGCAAGGTGTTCCGAATGAGACAGCGAATGTAAATTTTATCGAGAAGTTGAGCCACGAACACTACATGACGCCCTCCAATTATACAGGCATAGGTATTGAATTCTGCGACAATAATATTTTAGTTCTGTTTCTGGAACAATTTCATTGTTTCATCTTAATGCAATATCGTATACGTAGCTCGTCAGCAGTCTTACATACTACTATCAGACGCAAAACTATGTATCTGTCTTAAATACAAGGAATATTCGTTTACGAGAAGACCAATTAATCCCCAAAAGTATTATATTTTCAAATGTTTTTTCAACCATCGTAGCTAGAAAAGGTCTTGAATTTTTTGCCAAATTCAAAAGATAAACTATACATGGAAGAAGAATGGTCAAATAACATTTTGGAAATTAAGTTAGAGTAAAGCACTTTTGTCATCATCTAAGTAAGCACTTAAACCAAAACACTTGATCTTTTAATAATGCACTGTCAACTTTCAACATCAAATATGTCCAAAAGAAGTCATTATTTCAAAACAATTCGATCTAAATTTCTAGCACTGTTTCATGGCCATAACTCATTGTAGGCAAGACATCACATACCAGTATAAAGGAATGTAGATACAAATTCATTTATAAAAACTAAAAAAAACATTTTATTTCAAGGTAAATACAACTTTAATTCAGGTTTACTTAATACTTTTAGCACTAATTGTGTCTTTTGCAGCATAATGTGTGCATGCTCATTCCTTCGAATGAAATGAATCAAATAAACAGATTTTTGTTAAAGTCTCATTATCAACATTTTTTATACCAGAGATTTCCTTCATCTCCAACAATCCAGTGTTACTGCCTATATAGTAATCTCTAACAAGGGGAGAGAGAAGCCGGTGTTAATGTCTATGATGAAATTAGTCCTTGTGACTTTTGCAGTATAATTTGTACCTGCTCTCTTCCTCTGGTAATCATGATGTAAAGACTAGCATTGCATCACATAACATTGGGTTATAACAAACTGTGACGGTCTTGGTCCAGAATTTATAGTCCGGACTATAAGTTCGGAATTTATTGTCCGGAAATTAGTACCCGCCTCTATTCCACATATTAGTTTTGTTTTCCAAGTTCCTATGTCTACCATGTGGAAGCGTCACAGTCACGCTGCTTTTGGTTTGGCTAAATGCGGGCCTCCCTAAGGAGTAAGTGTTTATAATAACTGTATGATTTATTGCATAATGTATCTTTGATGCTGGTTTTTATGTAATATGCATATGCTCATTCTGTACGTTTGGTAAATCCGATGGTTTTGTTGGGCTTGGGTGGGTCCCGCCATATTTCAATCGGTGTCGTCTGCTTGTTTGCTCGACACAATAACCTAGTCAAATAGTATATTTTATTATTTTGTACTTCATTATAGTTACCAACTGTATTAATATGAATAATAGTAATGAGAATATCGTGCAACTAACCATAATTGTGTCTGGTATGTGACGTGTTGTGTCTTGAAGGATCTGGTTAGCACAGGGTATTTTCTAATTTATTATCAAGTGGTATGGAGCAATAGTAAATTTATTCTGTATGTAATTTTGATGGCACAATGTTCATATAAAAGAAGCCTAAACTAAAAGATAAAGTGGCTATTGTTTAGCTCCAACATTTTTGTCGGTTTGAGATAATTACCATTGTTTGACCTAGTTAATTTCCAGTAATCTTATGAGTGTTTTATTCGTTTTTCTTTGTAGTTTTTCACCCTCTCTGGAGGTGTGTGAAATAAATTTCTCTACAAGATGGAAACTATAAAGGGAGTCTTCGTCGCCTTTTTTCGTCCTTTATTTATTAAACATTATTAGACATCACAAAACAATTCAGTTTATTGTCTGTTGTTACCCAGTTAAGACAGTGAAATGAATTCAATACACAGTACGATGTTTTTAAAAGTCTCGTTATCAACTTTTTTACAAGAGATTTCCTTCAATTAAAATACATGTACATTGTAGGTTATATTATGGTCATCTCCATGTAGGTTATATTATGGTCATCTCCAACAAGGGGAGATATTCCAGTATTATACCTAAAAGGTATTCTTAAACGAGCCAAGGTAATCTATGTTGATGTCTATAATTATGTTAATATATGTTATCCAACAAGTGGAGGTTATCCAGTGTTAATGTCTAGCAACAAGAGATCACATCGTTATTATGTATAATGTACAGTTTTATAAATGTGAACTATAAACTAAATGCTGTGTTAGAATATTCCAGGATTGTCTCTTAAAAAGCTGTCTTTGATCTTCTCTGAAATCTTGATTACAACAAAAGCTGTACTCAACCATTCTAAAGAGCATTGATGATGATGTGTTTTATTTGTCATTAAGATTAAATTTTCCATTTTTCAAATCCTTTTCTATCCGCAGGGATGCATAATCCTTCTTCTTCTGTAAACCAAAGAAAACCATTGCATCTGAATGATGTTATCATGTTGAACAGGGAAAAACCTATATCTCAAATTTTGGAAATGAAATATGAATATCAAACATGTGTATGTAGAAAGTAAAACTAGAGTTGCGTTCACTGACGAATTAAGAAACTACTGCATGACCCTGAAACTCCTTATCAAAATATATTTCCACTTGCTGTTTCGCCATACAAGAAGAACTAATTTGGTCATATTAAGTATCCCCGATGGAGCTCAAGAAAGTATAGTATCACTGTGAGAACCCAAGTTTGGAGATTAAGAATCTATTGGAATACTATTGGAATCTATTACTCCCAAAAACAGGAATGAGATAAAAAGATTAGCGACTCGCCTTTAGTCCCCCTTCAAGGTTTGAAGTTTTAATTAATCCCTTAATGAGGTAATTACATTGATACAAGACATTGTCCTTCCTGGTCCGAACCCACAGCTGTCTGTAAAACAAATGAGAAAAGGAAATGAAATAAGATAAAAGAGGACACAAACAATATCTACGAAACTCATGATAAAAATATATACCAAAACACACAAGTAATAATTAAAGAAAAATATTAAACGAGTTCAGTCCTGATGGTGATCTCCAGGAAGCTCACAAAAACGTTCTGTCTCATGTATGCTTTTACAGTTTTATTGTCCAAAGAGTGAAGTTAATGTAAGAAACTTAAGATTTTTTTAAAACATTTTTTTCATTGTGTATGCTACACAGTCATTTATCTTGTTAAATATATGCCCTGTCTGTGATACTCTTAAATCTGTGCTGTTTTAACAGAAATCTGGGATCATTGTTATCATTTCTGTAAGTAAACCTCCGGGTCTGTTTTATTTCAATTCAAAACAAAGTTTATTCTAACTTGAAAATATTTTAAAAACATATATGCACCACCTCATTTGATGGAAATAGAGTAAATTCTAAGTCACACCAAGAAATGATGCTAAATCCAAAGTTACTGAAGTGTAAATATTGGTCACAGTGACCTACATTTAATAAATTGTTGAAGCAATTCTCACTGTGTATCAATACAAAATTGAGTTTGAGACAGACCTGACAAGAACATTGCTTTTAAGAATATAGAACAAAGAATTTTAGATAATTGTAAACAGAAGATGATACCAAATTTAGCAAGGTCACCTAAAGGTTATTTATACCAGCACCTTTTTGATAATGTTTGTCTTCAATTTTACTTATGTAAATCTATAGAATCTAAGTACAAACGCCTTATTACATGTTTAAGATTGTCGTCTCATGATTTAAATATTGAAGTAGGTAGACGGAACAATGGTGTTCGACAGAATATATCATCATTGTTCTCGCTGTGCTTCTGGTGATATAGAAAATGAATTTCATCCTAAAATGTCCATTACATCAAGACCTGAGACGTAAATATATCAAGCGATTCTATCACAGAAGTCCTAATGTTTATAAGTTAACGAAATTATTGAGTACTAATAATGTAAAAGAATTATGCAATATAGGAATGTATTTATATTGCGCTATGAGTAAACGTAGAGAAATCAATGTCTGACATGGAAAACTACTTGTGTAATTTGTAAGCTCACTCTCCACTTCATCAATTTAAATTTGTATCAAAATATCTTGTACAGGTATTACATGATGTAATTGTTTGATATTCAACCTATGAGTCAGATGGCTCGATCCAGAAAAATAGCGATAACAATCTTCATCAGTCAAAATCTATCATTGCCGCTTGGCAGCTATTTTGTTCTTCAGATCAGTCTCAAAATAAAAACATAGACAAAGGGGAATCTACATTACATAGAGAAAAAAAGAAATATTTGTCCAGTGTTTCCTTGAGAAATAGTGACAATAAGAAATGCTTAAGAATGGATGAGAGAGCAAAGATGAAATACTACATCAACATTCCACCATCATTGCCATCTGATGAGGCAAAGTTTTATCATTCAGGTAAATGAAGGTAAAGTATGATAAAAAGTCAGGAAATTAAACATGCTAGACAAAAAGGTCAAAGACAGGACAGAGGACAGACTCACCTTTGTGCCTCATCAAAAGTGACGCTAAAATCCAGCTTTCTAAAATCACCAAGATCTTTCCTATCTATCTTGAACTTTACGTAATTATCTTCGTCATCCACAATACCAACTGTCATTAAAAACCAACAACAGGTAATATTCAGTGAAATTAATATACATTTTGAATAATTTATCTTGGTTAAACCATTACAGATGTATTTTTTATAAAGAATTATTAACATAACACACCAGTCAGTTAAAGGAATCTTAACGTTAAGATGGTGAGTCTTTATTACAGAAATTAGACTGATTTATGTATGTTACATACAAATATTATACTGAATGAAGATGAAAAGAAGTTGGAATATTTTCGTATCAAGGTTTTTAAAACATGACTAATAGTCTATGATATACTTTTACTGAAGTTGACCAGAATTTGAGGATCTGGCGAAAAAGGTAAAATAATAAAATTTTACCTACTGTCAATCAGGATTATATTCATTATATTTTAAGTGAAAATTTCTCATTTTAACTTACTTTGTGATACTTAGTTCCTAACCAAGTAATTAAACATAAGGAACAGGTGGGGACATCTTGATGGACTAATTAGCAAATTGCATAAAGTACATAATGATGTCACAAATGCATTTTAAAAGGTTTTTCATGCTTCCATTTGTTGTGAGTGATATTCCCAGGTTGACCCAGGGCACTGTCACCCTATAATAGATGTGATAAATATCTAATATCGATAACTCATTTGATTACTTAAAATGATTTATTCATATAGGCTGATCCATCATTAATTACCATCAAGTATAAGTGTATGGTCAATCTGGTCTAATTTCCAGACACTTACGGTAAAGAGCCGAGTATTCTTCCTCGCAGCTGGATGCCATGTTTTTCAAACCTGTTGTACCTGGCTCACTGCTGTAGAAGACTCTTCCTTTAGAAATAGCTTACCTATTTTAAACAAAACAAAAAAAGGTGGATCAATTATGAATTAGTAACCAACTTCAAGAAGGGCAGATGTGTCAGGCTATAATTCTGTGTGTAATCACCTTTAGAATTGTCTGCTCTGCTCTGTATTACTGCCAACAACACTTAATATCAACTGTGTGGGACACTGAAACGATAGGATTGTTCATGGTCATTTTGGTAAATACCACCTTCTTTAAATCAGTTGGCAAACATTACCTACACATCAAACGATGTTACTCAGTCTTTCCTCCCTTTTCCTTAGAAAGAATGTATGGATTTTGCTTTTGTTTTTATGTTGTCTTGTTAGGAGGATTCTCTAAGGAAAAATTTGAAATGAGATTGTGTTGTGGTAGAATTAATAAAGTATTGCCTGTGTGACCCGTACGAAAAGCAAACTGTTAGTCAGAGTTGCCAGTGCTTTGTCTTGTGCTTCTGGGTTCATCAGGTAACTAGGCTACGCATGAAATATCTATACATATCGTTGTGGTGTGCATACCATGTATTTATTGTGCTGTACTGTTTCATGGGATAGAAGGAGATTTTTAACATGGGACTTTGTAACTCGTTCACCGTTTGGCAAGCTACCAAGACTGTAGGATACAGCTTGTAATATATAGATACTGTAGTGCATCATATATAATATTGCGGGTATAGTATATCAGATAATGATAATAAGAGGTGCATGAGAGGAATCCTTAGCATTACGACAGTAACACATGTCTATATGTTAGCATTACGACAGTTACATATGTCTGTATGTTAACTATACGACAGTAACATGTGTCTATATGTCAGCTATACGGCAGTAACACATGTCTATATGTTAGCATTACGACAGTAACATGTGTCTATATGTCAGCTATACGGCAGTAACATATAGACATGTGTTACTGCCGTATAGCTGACGTATAGACACATGTTACTGTCGTATAGCTAACATACAGACATGTGTTACTGTCGTAATGCTGAAATATAGACATATGTTACTGTCGTAATACTAACATATAGACATATGTTACTGTAGTAATGCTGACATATAGACACATGTCACTGCCGTAATTCTGACATATATACATATGTTACTGTCTATATGTCAGCATTACGACAGTAACGCATGTCTATATGTCAGCATTACGACTGTAACATGTGTCTATATGTTAGCATTACGAGAGTAACACATGACTATATGTCAGCATTACGACAGTAAAACATGTCTATATGTCAGCATTACGACAGCAACATGTGTCTATATGTCAGCATTACTACAGTAACACATGTCTATATGTCAGAATTACGACAGTAACACATGTCTATATCTCAGCATTACGACAGTAACACATGTCGATATGTCAGCATTACGACAGTAACACCTGTCTATATGTTAGCATTACGACAGTAACAAATGTCTATATGTCAGCATTACGACAGTAGCATGTATCTATATGTCAGCATTACGACAGTAGCATGTATCTATATGTCAGCATTACGACAGTAGCATGTATCTATATGTCAGCATTACGACAGTACCATATGTCTATATGTCAGCATTACGATAGTAGCATGTGTCTATATGTCAGCATTACGTCAGTAACACATGTCCATATGTCAGCATTACGACAGTAACAAGTGCCTATATGTTAGCATTACGACAGTAACATTTGTCTATATGTCAGCATTACGACAGCAACATGTGTCTATATGTCAGCATTACTACAGTAACATATGTCTATATGTTAGCAGTACGACAGTAACATATGTCTATATGTTAGTATTACGACAGTAACATATGTCTATATGTTATCATTACGACAGTAACATATGTCTATATTTCAGCATTACGACAGTAACACATGTCGATATGTCAGCATTACGACAGTAACACGTGTCTATATGTCAGCATTACGACATTAACACATGTCTATATGTCAGCTATACGGCAGTAACATATAGACATGTGTTACTGCCGTATAGCTGACGTATAGACACATGTTACTGTCGTAATGCTAACATTTAGACACATGTTACTGTCGTAATGCTAATATATAGACATATGTTACTGTCGTAATGCTAACATTTAGACACATGTTACTGTCGTAATGCGGACATATAGACACATGTTACTGTCGTATAGTTAACATACAGACATAGACACATGTTACTGTCGTAATGCTAACAAATAGACATGTGTTACTGCCGTATAGCTGACGTATAGACACATGTTACTGTCGTATAGCTAACATACAGACATGTGTTACTGTCGTAATGCTAACATATAGGCATATGTTACTGTCGTAATGCTGACAGATAGACATGTGTTACTGTCGTAATGCTGAAATATAGACATATGTTACTGTCGTAATGCTAACATTTAGACACATGTTACTGTCGTAATGCTAATATATAGACATATGTTACTGTCGTAATGCCGACATATAGACATGTGTTACTGTCGTAATGCTAATAGATAGACACATGTTACTGTCGTAATGCTAACATTTAGACACATGTTACTGTCGTAATGCTAACATTTAGACACATGTTACTGTCGTAATGCTAACATTTAGACACATGTTACTGTCGTAATGCGGACATATAGACACATGTTACTGTCGTATAGCTAACATACAGACATGTGTTACTATCGTAATGCTGACATATAGACATATGTTACTGACGTAATGCTGACATATAGACATATGTTACTAACGTAATGCTGACATATAGACATATGTTACTGACGTAATGCTGACATATAGACATATGTTACTGTCCTAATGCTGACATATAGACACATGTTACTGTAGTAATGCTAACATATAGACACATGTTGCTGTCGTAATGCTAACATATAGACATATTTTTCTGTCGTAATGCTGACATATAGACATATGTTACTAACGTAATGCTGACATATAGACATATGTTACTGACGTAATGCTGACATATAGACATGTGTCTATATGTCAGCTATACGGCAGTAACATATAGACATGTGTTACTGCCGTATAACTGACATATAGACACATGTTACTGCCATATAGCTGACATATAGACATGTGTTAATGTCGTAATGCTGACATATAGACACATGTCACTGCCGTAATTCTGACATATATACATATGTTACTGTCTATATGTCAGCATTACGACAGTAGCATGTATCTATATGTCAGCATTACGACAGTAACACATGTCTATATGTCAGCTATACGGCAGTAACATGTGTCTATATGTCAGCATTACGACAGTAACATGTGTCTATATGTTAGCATTACGACAGTAACATGTGTCTATATGTCAGCATTACGACAGTAACACATTGTATATTGTGTATAATGTAAATGAATGTTTGTATTGTATGATATTACTTTTGTTGTCAATTGCAAATAAAATAGTAGCTCGGCACCCACCGTTTATACAAATTAGAGTGCCCTTTGACCTCATGATGGTCCAGACCAAATTTGGATGAAATTCCTTAATCTTTATGGTAGAAAAATGATTTTAAATGTTTACCTCTATTTCTCCTATTGGCCCCACCCCTCTGCCCCCAGGGGGACCACAACCGCGTTTATAAAAAAAATACTGCCCTTGGCCCAAAGATGCTCCAAACCAAATTGAGTTAAAAACCACTTAGCCGTTCAGGACTAGTATCGTGTTAAAGGAAAAGTTGATGGATAGACAGATGACGGACGATGCGCCATGACATACTGAATCCGTACTTTTTTCTCATTTGAGATTATGTAAATCGATTAAATGTTTAATAACTAAACAGAAAATAAGTAGTGTTTCCAACAGGAAACAAATCAGCCCCCACCTCACCCTCCCAGCTATCCAGTCGGCCGTTCTTACAATGGTGCTAAAAGGAAGTAAGTTCCCTGTAGCAGGATGTAATTGAGAAACTTAATCATTTTTAAAATGTACAATACTGCGACTTCCTTTTTATATTTGATCAGGCTCCAAAACAGTATCTAACGTGCAGCAACCACAGAGAGGGCCAAAACTACTATCTTTAACAGGAAGAAAGTAGTGAGCTTCCACTATGGATCCAGTCATAGTCCCCTCGCTGTGATCACGTAGCTTTTGATAACAAGCCTTTTATATATTGTGTGTAGGTCATGTATTTAAATATAGGTACTAATAGTCTCCCAGCTTCCGCTACACAGGTTGAGTTAAACAGGAAGTCTAGCTTGAAGTTAAACGGCAACCATATCATTTTAGTATCTGAATTGACACAATCTGTCGTATCCTACAGATAATAAAGTATGCAGTGACTCACTGAGGTCCTCCGTTAAGTATACAAAATCAACTGCTGATAATGCCAAGGACAATGTAACAGGCCTTGGACGGTACACCAATATCATTAGCTGCGATAACGTAGCTTTTAACTACCGGACCTTTTTTATGCGGCCGGCGGCGGGGCAGAGGAGGCGGGTTTTAATATTAGTACTACATATATAGTGTTTATGCCACTGAAAATGTAACATTATTAGTCTACTCCTTAGAAAATATTTCGCATATATATTGTAAGTTATTAACATAGTAAGCATCCTATGTATACACACCAAATATGTTTTTATATTTATTTTTATGTACCAAGTACCTGCCAGTGGATATAACTCATTAACAGGACCACATGGGGCACGCAACTACTATCAATATCGATCTTGTGAGACTTTCATCCGTTGGATGCGTTATATCAAATAACGTAACCAACGGCTGAAAGTCTAACAAGCTCAATATTAATAGTAGTTGCGTTGTGCAGGACCTGTCTTTACTCCCTTATAAAAACAAATGGAACACTTGTCATTGAATATCACTAAAATAATTGCTTCATGCATGCAAACGTGTGTAGTTTAAACCTTGTAAACCTGTGAAGTAGAAGTCCCTGGTCAAAATGTCGAACCGAAAGCATGCACCGCCACACGGGTCATTCGCCGACGATAAACAACTCGAAACCGGAAAACAAAATTACAAACTAAAAGATGAAACGGTATGCTATCTTTATCCGGATTGCAGAAATGTAATTCTGTAGAAAGAAAACACATACATACATGTAGCTACGTACGGTATGTACAATGAAAATGAAATTGATAGTTTCCAATTGTATTATTACAACTCTCAGAGGCGTGCTGGCAAAAGTTTGCCAGCGAATCGAAATATCATGGTTGATAGATAAATAGCGAGGGGTATCGAACAGATTAGTTTTCCAAAACAAATATGGCGGCGGAAACTGACGTTTCTACGACGCCAAGGAAAACGTACCCATTGGGTAATAATTACGTAGGCAACACCGCCATACAGTCTTTCTTCTCTAATAAAGCTTCGAATATCTTTTTCTGTTCGGGTTTCAGACGATCAATCTCAAATAACTTCAGAACTTTCGCATCATTCTCATCAGTGTTCGCCATATTTGTTACAACTCCGAGCGCCCTTTTGAAAGAGGGTCTCTGATTGGTCAACATTTAATGAGTATCTATAAATATAAAGGTCACCTGAACGTGACCCTGACCGCAGCACAATCAGATGTCCAGGCGTAGTACGAAGTAAACGAAGCCATGTAACATATGATTTTAATCAGATTGAAGCTGCATGTGAACTATTTTGTCTTTAAAGGGGCTGGTCGGGGAAAAAATGTCATATTTGCTAAAATGGCATACACATGTTTAAAATACCCTCTTATGAAATATACCGATACAAATTTTGCTGAAATTCACGTCATCAACAAGGTCAAATGTAAACATCGCGGCGAAAGAAAAAGATGCATGCAAAAGTCATGACAGGCACGAGGTATCAATACCGTTATAAATAACAACAACATATAGGTAGGAATACTACACTTGCATCATACATGACCTTTGAAAACAATTATTTACGTATAGTATTGCTGTCTTGTCCGCTAGTTGAGTCAGACATGGTACATGACGGCGTGCTATTCTTGTTATCTTCACTGCCTTACCTTCGAAACAACCACGTGACATATATAAATAGATCTGCGCTAAATTTACGCGGGGCTTCCACGAAATTTCAGTTGTCAAAACTGGACACTGCAAGCAGAACTCGACCATCATATTGCCGTGTGGTATAACTTTTGGAAGGCCAGAGAACGCATTTAGACCCATTTATTTCCCAGCCCCTTAAAAGAACCGTATTTTAAGACATAATACCGTTCAGAAATAAACAGGAGTATTGAAACATCAACAATCGTCATGTATTACATTTTGTAAACGTTTCAAAAAATCCCATTGCATGTTTTGACGGGAGACATCGTGATGGGGTCACACTTGATACAGTCCAATTTTAATATTAATAGTTTAATATTATTTAAGGAGGGAAGGCGGAGGCACAATATGCGCCAGCGAAAATCAGAGAAAAGGAATTTGTTTGTATGTTGTATAATATTTTGGAAAAAAAGTACTCTAGTTACCATTGTACATCTCCTGTCCATTGTCCTTGTTTAAGAAAGAATACGTACTATCGCAGTGTGCACAAGACCGTTTTTCGAACTCGAAATCTATCGAATCAGGGCAGAATATAATCAAAGAAAGTGTTGTTTGTAGACCCCTGGGGAAGTTCATTGTACAATGATAATAAGAACATGTGTTCCGGAAGGGTAAGCGTCTTCTGCTTCCGACGATCGGTCCAGTCCAGTTCCGCTACATTACAAACAAAACGTGTCAAGCGAAACAACTGATTTATAATAACTGTTATATACATACACAGATTACGCTAGATTTCGATAAGCCAGCCAACATGTTCTGATGTTGCATAGTTACGAACGACTACGACTTCCGAGCTATTTCGTCTCAATGAATGAAAATATTGAGTATTATTGGTAACACTAAGGGCTGATCTGCCCCTCTCATTGCAGTAATGGTTTGACACACACATTTACTAATAAAATGATAATTAAAATATGTGAACTGAAAATTTCCTGGGGTACTGTTTCGATTTGAAGGCTAAAATCGGTTGTTCTATGGTAATTTATTTAATCAATCATAACAAATTACTCAAATCGATACGAACGAAAAAATACATTCACCCTCCACTGAATATATATCTTTACAATAAAAATATAGATGTCCGTTGTTATTTTTACGTTTAATTTATTCGTTGGAAAATATTCAAATAATTCTACGCTATGTCCCTGTCTTGCTCATGAGAAATATATTCGTTTAAATTAAACTTCTAAAGAAGCTTCAAACAGATGGAACTTCCCATTTCTCTCGTTCATTCTGATAACAAATAATAGCATTTGATGTCATTGCTTCAGCAGATATTACTTTTTGCAGTTTGTAGTTCTACGCATTGAATAAAAGTCAGTTTTATGTATAGCACTGGCCAACGTAAATATATTGTTCAGAGACTTTGCCTGTAATTGTTTATTTGACTCTTGAGCAGAATTGTGTCGCCCTGGTAAAAGGAAAAGAATAGGCATCGCAGTGACCGGTCGTATCCGGAGTAAAAAGTTTTTATGTTTTTTTTTATTTTAAAATACACTTTCTATTTTTAGTTTTTACCTTGTTTGTATAAGATCACAAGTATACATTTAAGCATTGATCTGGTCCGGCTACAGTGAAACCTATGATCATATTACTTTCAGATGATATTCATAGGCAATGTGAATGCAAACTGGAAGGCTTTTATCAATAAATGACAAATGAAGGCAATTCAGGGCTTAAAGTTACAATGTACTGCTTTCAAAATAAATCTGGACTTGTTTCGGTTTGACAAGTAAACTCATTAATGTGCTTCCAGTTTCTCTTCAGTTTTGTTTTTGCCTTTTCAGATTTTTGGTTGTAAAATTAAAACCAAGTTTGAGCGAGAAACAGCTTACAGTAAGTATACCCCAGGAAACCTGGTCTTCTGATGTGCATCATGTATGTCAATGACATACCACTTAGTGTCAATTAATGTAGTTTGCATATATACATTTGTACGCTGATGAAACATTATTATCTATAGATAGTTTGTTGCAAATGTCATAATAATGCCCAAACATAGCCAAGAAAAATGGAAATCAGTTTTTGAGATGGATGAGGATTTCAACTGGCAAGATATTTATATGAATGCATTTAACCGTAAAATGGAAACAAAATTACAGACTTTCCAATACAAAATCAATCATAGGATTCTACCAACTAATAAAGAGTAAGTAAAAATGAAATTAACAACAAATCAATTATGTACACTCTGTAACAGAGAAACAGAAACATTGGAACCAATTTTTACTCAATGCTATTATGTACAGAGATTATTGGATGATTTTAATGTTTGGTATACTGAGCATGATGATAGACAGCCCTATATTGATTTTAAAGATATAGATATTCTTTTTGGAAATTCAAAGATTGGACTATTATTACACCATTTTCTGGTAATAATAAAACATCACATATACTGTAGCCGCATTAAAGACTACATTCCAAATTTTGAAATGTGTAAGATTATTTTTCACATACAATGAAAGTAGAGAAGTTTATTGCGATGAAAAGTAAATTTCTATTATCCTTCCAAAATAAATGGGGTCAATTCGAACAATGTTTAATAATAACGACCTTAATTCATTATTATTTTAAATATTACTTAGATGTTGTTTTTTTTAAATAAAAGTCCTCTCCCCTTATTAGTTTGAAATGTTTGCTCTCCTCGAATGCTCATTTGTGATATATCCGGTGTCTAGTTGGCGAATCAGGGGGTTCCCCTCCTTCCTGCCTCATATGTGTCATGCTTCAGTACATTTACTAAGTATTATATAGTATCTCTATATATTATATTATATGACTATTTAAAAGCCCTGTTTTAAATAAGTCCGTCAGCAGTCGACACGTATCATAGAAGACATATAGTAATATTTGTCATATACCTTAGTATATATAGTCACAGTATTACTATTATTATATTATATATATTATTATATCATATATATATTATGAAGGAGAAAACTTCAAAATGTATGAATACATAGATGAAATGAGTGAATGAGTGTAAACAAAGAGATAATTAATGGAAATAATAAATGTACGAATGAATGTAAACAAGGAATAAATGTAAAAGGAAGGATGTTATGAAAAGAAATCAATGAAAGAATAAGTAAACAATTGAATGAATAATTAAACGACTGAATGACAGGATGAATGAATGACAGCCCTCTTGCATGAGGACACTTTTTGTAAGGATATTTAATCAAGGGCCCCAACTCTGGCAGTATTCCAAAAATGTTGTAGGGTTATAAAAGAAAAGGTATTGACATTGTCCTTAACCATCCCTGAAAACCCTGTTTTAAGTAAGTCCGTCAGCAGTCGACACGTATCATGGGAGACATTATAAGAGGAGGAGTAACGCCTCTTATCAACATATCTTCTTTAGTCTCAATAACTTGCTACAATATAGACACAGGAGCATGTCAACTCACCTTGTCATATACCTTGGTATAGTCACAGTATTACTTACCAGGTGAAGCCACAGATTTACGAACTGAAGAAGATTTTTCACCTTAATTCTCATTGGTAAGCACTGCTTGAGTTATGAAAACTTCCTTAGTTTTTTTTGTCGCAATATTAACAAATGGTTAAGTTTGGGAACGGATTTGGGATCTGTATGNCCCCCCCCCCCCCACCATCCCCCGCTTATTAATATGAGTACGTCAGGTACGTTGTAAGATTGATATCATAGTCGCAATGAAAATATTAGCATGTTTCAAAGATGTCCAGCCTGGAAGGTGTAAACAAAAATGTGGAAGTCTTATTCAAATTTTTATTAACTATATCTGCATAACATCCTCTAACAAATGCAATACACAAACCACAAACTACACTACAAATATCACACCAAATAAAAACTAAAACAAAATACATTGAATAAAGAGTGTTGTTGCCAAACCTAAAGTGAATTATGAAAAAAACAATATTTCAGATATAAGTATATAAAGTATAAATCTACATGATTTTCAACAAAGACTTCAAACAACATTTTCTGTTGGCTAGCAGACATTGCAATACCAAATAAGGTCTTTTATATCCATACAAAACCTGACAACTTTAAAACACAAGGAATTAAATGATCCCTTACTTAAATTAAGTACAAAATATTAATGTAAATTAAAAAAAATATGTGAATGACATTCATCCCAATAAAAGAAATTGTAAATGGAAGTGATTTCTGTCTATACAACAGTACAGTAAAGTTTAGAAGAAGAAAATAATATACTTACATGAATGTAATGTTTGATATAGAGTAACATTAAACAAATATAACCATGAACATTTCAGCAGTAACAGTACACAACAAAGACATTATATCATCTACGACCAGGATCGATAACAGTAGTAGAAGCTGATGTTGATTTTCTAATTTTGATTGAGATTGAATTTACCGGTTATTGATGTGCATGAAATTTTCTAATTTTGATTGAGATTGAATTTGAGCGGTTATTGATGTGTAGTTTTGTTTGAAAATCGAAGGATTCCGTCAATATAAACCAAGTGTTTCTATATGTCATCTCTGCTTGGCTGACCACATTAAAACTCTACTACAATATCAATACAGGCATAGGTATTAAATTCTGCCACAAACTTATTTTAGTTCTGCTTCTGGAACAATTTCATTGTTTCATTTTAATGCAATATCGTAGCTAGTCAGCAGTCTTACAAACTACTATCGGACGTAAAACTATTTATCTGTATTAAAAACAAGGAATTTTCGTGTACGAGAAAACACATAAATCCACAAATGTTATAAATTTGCCGAGTTTTTTTCAACCATCGTAGCTAGAAAGTTTTCTAATTCAAAAGATAAACTATATATGGAAGAAGAATGGTGAAATAACATTTTGGAAATTAAGTTAGAGTAAAGCAATGTTTTCATCATCTAAGAACACACTAAAACCAAAACATTTGATCTTTTAATAATGCACTGTAAACTTTCTAAACTAAAAGTCATTTCAGTACATGTACATCATTTTACCTATAATGTTTTGGTCTAGATTTCACAGAAAAACAACCATGCTGAACATCAAATATATCCAAAAGAAGTAATTATTTCAAAAAAAAAAATCGATCTATATTTCTAGCACTGTTTCATGGCCATAACTCATTGTAGACAAGACATCACATACAAGTATACAGGAATGAAGATAAAAGTTTATTGATAAAAAAATAAAGGTTCATTTTGTTTCAAGGTAAATACAACTTTAATTCAGGTTTACTTAATACTCTTAGCACTAATAGTGTGTTTTGCAGCATAATTTGTACATGCTCTTTCTTTCCAAAGAAATGACTCAAATAAACTGATTTTTGTTTAAGTCTCATTATCATTTTTTTTTTATACAAGACATATCCTTAATTAATTTAATCCAGTGTTAATGCCTATATAGTAGTATCTAATGAGGGGAGATGACCCGGTGTTTATGTATATGATAAAATTAGTCCTTGTGACTTTTGCAGTATAATTTGTAACTGCTCTCTTCTTCTGGTCATCATGATGTAAAGACTAGCATTGCAACACATACTATTGGGCTATAACAAACAATTCAGTCTGTTGTTACCCAATTAAGACACTGAAATGAATTCAATAAACAGTACGATTTTCCTAAAAGTCTCATTATCAACTTAAAACATTATCCAACAAGAGGAGATAATCCAATATTATACCTGCATGGTATTATTAAACGAGACAATGTAATCCTATGTTGATGTCTATAATTATGTTCATATATGTTATCCAACGAGGGGAGGTAACCCAGTGTTAATGTCTAGCAACAAGAAATCACATCGTTATTATGTATAATGTACAGTTTATAAATGTGAACTATAAACTAAATGCTGTGTTAGAATATTCCAGGATTGTCTCTTAAAGTAAAAACTGTCTTTGATCCTCTCTGAAATCCTGACTACAATAAATGCTGTACTGAACCATTCTAAAGGCATTGATGATGATGTGTTTTATTTTTCACTAAAGTTTAAAGTTTCCATCTTTCAAATCCTTTTCTATCCGCAGGAATGCCTGCTTCTTCTCCTTCTGTAAACCAAAGAAAACATAGCATCTGAATGAAGTTATCATATTAAACAGGGAACAATAGACCCAATGGGCCTGCATTGCTCACCTGGTATAAATATCACACTTGTAATCTTTAAAGTGGACTAAAATACAGCTACAGGCAGATTTCAGTGTTAAAATATTTAAGCATATGACGCCTGTGACCTTGAATGTCGAACAAGGTCATTAGGTTGAACAGAGTTTATAGTCTTCCAACCCAGCATGCTTCTGGCAAAATATCATTACCCTGGACATTTTGGTTATACAGAACAAATCATTTAAAGTTTTAACATATCTTGACCACTGTGACCTTGAATATGGGCGAAGGTCATTCACTTGGTAGTGCATCATCCCAGCATGTTAATGGCTAAATATCATCACCATTGGCCTTTTGCTTATTAAGAAAAAGTCTTTTAAAGTTTTTTAACATATTTGACCCCTGTGACCTTGAATATATGTCAAGGTCATTCATTTGAACAAAGTTGGTAGTCCTTTACCGAGCATGTTACTGGCAAAATATCATCACCTTATACCTCTTGGTTATCCAGAAGAAGTTGTTAAATGGTTTTTCGCTTTGGACAAACTCGGTAGTCCTTTATTCCAGCATGCCACTGGCCAAATATCATCATCATCCTATGCATTTTGGTTATTCAGAAGACGTTGTATTACAGGTTTTTAACATATTTGACCCCTGTGACCCTGAAAGAAGGTCAAGGTCATTCATTTAAACAAACTTGGTAGCCTTTCAATCCAGCATGCTACAGGCCCAATATCAGTTTCCTGAGCCGTTTGGTTATTGAGGAGAAATTGTATCACCCTGAAACTCCATACAAAAAACTTATTTCCAGTTGCAGTTCCGCCATACAAGAAGAACTAATTTGGCCATATTGAATATCCCAGATAACTTGGAGCTCAAGAAAGTTTAGTATCACCGTGAGTACCCAAGGTTTGAGATTAAGAATCTATTGGAGTACTATTGGAATATATTACTCCCCAAAACAGGAATGAGATAAAAAGATTAATGACTCACCTTTAGTCCCCCTTCAAGGTTTGAAGTTTTAATTAATCCTTTAATGACGTAATTAAATCCATACAAGTCATTATCCTTCCTTGTCCGAACTCGCAGCTCGCTGTAAAAAATAATGAGAAAAGGAAATAAAATAAGATAAAAGAGGACAGAAACAATATCTACGAAACTCATGATAAAAATAAATACCAAAACATACAAGTAGAAAATAAAGCAAAAATATTAAACTAGTTCAGTCCTGTATGCTTTTACAGTTTTATTGTCCAAAGGGTGAAATTAATGTAGGAAACTTAAGTAATTTTTATCTTGCTGGGAAAACTTTTAACAAAAACGATCACGAACTTGACTGCAATTTTTAATGTACCCTGCAATCTTTTAAGTCTCTTCTAGCTAAAAGCTGAATGTTTTAAATAACATTTTTTATCATTGTGTATACAACACAGTCCTTTATCTTGTTAAATGTATGCCCTGTCTGTGATACTCTTTAATCTGTGCTGTTTTAACAGAAATCTGTGATCATTGTTATCATTTCTGTAAGTAAACCTCCGGGTCAATTTTAATTTAATTTAAATCAAAGATTATTCTAAATGGAAAACGTTTTTAAAACATGCATCACCTCATTTGATGGAAATAGAGTAAATTCTAAGTCACACCAAGAAATGATGCTAAATCCAAAGTTACTGAAGTGTAAATATTGGTCACAGTGACCTACATTTCATAAATTGTTGAAGCAATTATCACTGTGTATCCATACGAAATAAAATTTGACACAGGCCTGATAAGTACTTCCAGAGAAATAGCGATAACAATCTTCATCAGTCAAAATCTAAATCTATCATGGCTGCTTGGCAACTATATTGTTCTTCAGATCAGTCTCAAAATAAAAACATAGACACAGGGAAACCTGCATTACATAGAAGAAGAAAAATAAGAAAAAAATGTCCAGTATTTCCCTGAGAAAACGTGACAATAATAAATGTTTAAGGATGGATGAGAGAGCATAGATGAAATGCTACATCAACATTCCACCATCATAGCCATCTGATGAGGCGAAGTTTTATCATTCAGGTAAATGAAGGTAAAGTATGTTAGATAAAAAGTCAGGAAATTAAACATGCTAGACAAAAGGTCAAAGACAGGACAGAGGACAGACTCACCTTTGTGCCTCATCAAAAGTGACGCTAAAAGCCAGTTTTGTAAAATCACCAAGGTCTTTCCTCTCTATCTTGAACTTTCCATAATCCGTTTTGTCTTCCACAATAGCAACTGTCATTAAAAACCAACAACAGGTAATATTCAGTGAAATTAATATACATTTTCTATAAAGAAGTGTCAATATAACACACCAGTCATTTAAATGAATCTTAACGTTAAGATGGCGAGTCTTTATTACAGAAATTAGGCTGATTTATGAATGTTACATAAATATATAATGCCGAATAAAGATGAAAAGAAGTTGGAATATTTTCGTATCAAGGGTGTCGTAACATGACTAATAGTCTATGATATACTTTTACTGAAGTTGACCAGAATTTGAGGAACTGGCGAAAAAGATAAAATAATAAAATGTTCCCTACTGTCAATCAGGATTATATTCATTATATTTTAAGAGATAACTTCTCATTTTACCTTACTTTGTGATACTTAGTTTCTAACCAGGTAATTAAACATAAGGAACAGGTGGGGACATCTTGATGGACTAATTGGCAAATTGCCTAAAGTACATAATGATGTCACAAATGCATTTTAAAAGTTTTTTCATGCTTCCATTTGCTGTGAGGGATATTCTCAGGTTGACTCAGGGCACTGTCACCCTATAATAAATGTGATAAATCTCTTATATTGGTAAATCATTTTATGATTTAGAATGATTTATTTATATCGGCTGATCCATCATTAATTACCATCAAGTATAAGTTTTTGGTCAATCTGGTCTAATTTACAGACACTTACATTGAAGAGCCGAGTAATCTCCCTGCCAGTTGGATGCCATGTTTTTCAAACCTGTTGTACCTGGCTCACTGCTGTAGAAGACTCTTCCTTTAGAAATAGGTTACCTATTTCAAACAAAACAAAAAGGTTGGATCAATTATGAATTAGTAATCAAGAAGGGCAGATTTGTCAGGCTTTAAAATGCCAACAACACTAAACGTTAACTGTGTGGTATACTGAAACACTAACCACCTTCTTTATAACAGTTGTCAAAAATTAACTACATTCTAAACGATATTACTCAATCTTTCCTCCCTTTTCCTTATAAAGAATGTATGAAGTTTGCTTTTGATTTTATGTTTGTCTTGTTAGAAAGATTCTCTAAGGAAAAAATTGAAATGAGACTGTGATGTGGTAGAATTAATAAAATATTTCCTGTGTGACCCGTACAAAAGCCAAACTGTTAGTCAGAGTTGCCAGTGCTTTGTCTTGTACTCCTGGACTCATCAGGTTACTAGGCTCCAAATGGAATTATCTATACAACAAGATGCCCTGTATCGCTCACCTGTATATGTTTAAAGTACTTGATATGAGATATAGCACTCAATGGTAGTTACTGTATGTACATATACTTACATTCTGTATGCTTTGACCCATTGACCAAAATGAATTTCATTTTTTGCATAACACCTATAACCTCATCACTGCGTATTGATATACTACAATGACGAAGTACAGGGGGTAGTTGGCGACCGGTAGACGATTGGAGAATTCAAAGCACTTAAAAAATGTTAATAAATTCACTAACACGATTCATGGAATATATCCAGAAAGCTAATGTTGTTATGACCTCATGAATGTTGAAAAAATAAATGTCATTCCTTAAATGAAATTTCAAGAAGATCCATCCAGTACTTCAAATGTCAAAATCCAAGATGGCGTCCGGGTGACCATGTTGTTTGAATGAACACATCCTAATAGTAACAGGCACTTCTAGATAACTTGATAGACAAAATTAGGATAAAATCCCTTTATCCTTTACAGTAGAAAAACGATTTAAAAGTTTTACCTCTATTATCCCTATTGGGCCTCTCTCCTCTGCCCCTAGGGGCCATTCCCACCGTTTATAGAAATGAGAGTGCCCTTTAAAATAAGGATGGTCCAGACCAAATTGGGATGAAATCCCTTAATCCTTATGGTAGAAAAAGGATTTTAAATGTTAACCTCTATTTCCCCTATTAGCCCCAACCCTCTGCCCCCAGGGGGACAACACCCACGTTTATAAAAACTTGACTGCCCTTGGCCCAAAGATGATCCAAACCAAATTGAATTAAAAACCACTTCGCCATTCAGGACTAGTATCGTTTTAAAGGAGAAGTTGATGGATGGACGGATGACGGTGGATGCGCCATGGCATAAGCTCACTTGCCCTTCGGGCAGGTGAGCTAAATTGCATCAGTATTTTGTTCTCATTTGAGATTATGTAAATCAATTAAATATTTAATAATAATTAAACAGGAAATAAGAAGTGTTTCCAACAGCAATCAAATCAGCCCCTACCGCACCCTCCCAGCTATCCAGTCGGCCGTTCTTACAATGGTGCTAAAAGGAAGTAAGTTCCTTGTAGCAGGATGTAATTGAGAAGCGTAATCATTTTTTAAATGTTTAATACTACAACTTCCTTATATATAATATGTGTGTCCAAGGATTTATATTTATGTTTATGTACCAAGCACCTGCCAGTGGATATAACTCATTAACAGGACCCACAGGGTCACGCAACTACTATCAATAGTGATCTTATATGCGCCCCTATCCAATAACGTACCTGGCAGTTGAAGGTCAAACAAGTAGTAACAAGATCAATAATGACAATATTAATAGTTGCGTTGTGCAGGACCTGTCTTTACTCCCTTATAAAAACAAACTAAACCCTTGTCATAGAATATCACTAAAACAATTGCTTCATGCACGCAAGCGTTTGCAGTTTAAATCTTGTAAACCTGTGGAGTAGAAGTCCCTGGTCAAAGTGTGGAACTGAAAGCAGGACGGTAAACAACGAAACGAAACCGGAAAACAAAATTTTAAACTAAAAGATGGAACGGTATGCAATCTTTTATCCGGATTGCAGTAAATGTCGTTCTGAAGAAAGAAAACACATCAATACATGTGGCTACATACTTAACGTACAATGACAATGGCATTTATCGTTTCCAATTGTGTTTTTACAAGTCTCAGTAGTAAGACCACAATGGTGAACCCAATTTGAAGTTGCAGGTGAAATATTTTGTTTTCAAATTATACCGTTCAGAAATAAACAAGAGGAGTGAAACATCAACAATCGTCAATACACAAACGACCAAACTGGACTAAAAAGTCGATTTAAATAACAACAAAATGCATACACTAGGCGTGAAGAAAGTTGATCATGACCAACCTAAATCAAAAGAATACGATTAAGAAGGGATCCCGATCGGAGCAATAAAACAGTGAAGAACTAGTGAAAAAAATCACTGATGACTCGACGGGTGAGATATTACTGCATGTTGCATGTGTAGTTTCATGTATAACATTTTGTAAACGTTTCAAAAAATCCCATTGCATATTTTGACGGGAGACATCGTGATGGGGTCACACTTGATACAGTCCAATTTTAATATTAATAGTTTGATATTTTTTAAGGAGGGAAGGCGGAGGCACAATCGGCGCCAGCGAAAATCAGAGAGGATTTTGTTTGTATGTTGTATAATATTTTGGAGAAAAAGTACTCTAGTTACCATTGTACATCTCCTGTCCATTGTCCTTGTTTAAGAAAGAATACGTACTATCGCAGTGTGCACAAGACCGTTGTTCGAACTCGAAATCTATCGAACCAGGGCAGAATGTAATCAAAGAAAGTGTTGTTTGTAGACCCCTGGGGAAGTTCATTGTACAATGATAATAAGAGCATGTGTTCCAGAAGGGTAAGAGTCTTCTGCTTCCAACGATCGGTCCAGTCCAGTTCCGCTACATTACAAACAAAACGTGTCAAGCGAAACATGTCCACAAAACTGATTTATAATAACTGTTATATACATACACAGATTACGCTAGATTTCAATAAGCCAGCCAACATGTTCTGACGTTGCATAGTTACGAACGACTACGACTTCCGAGCTATTTTGTCTCAATGAATGAAAATATTGAGTCTTATTGGTAACACTAAGGGCTGATCTGCCCCTCTCATTGCAGTAATGGTTTGATAAACACATTTACAAATAAAATGATAAATAAAATATGTGAACTGAAAACTTTGCCACAAATTTGCATTTCCTGGGGTACTGTTTCGATTTGAAGGCTAAAATCGGTTGTTCTATGGTAAATTATTTAATCAATCATAACAAATTACTCAAATCGATACTAACGAAAAAATACATTTACCCTCCACTGAATATATATCTTTACAATAAAAATATAAATGTCCGTTGTTATTTTGACGTTTAATTTATTCGTTGGAAAATATTCAAATAATGTCCCTGTCTTGCTCATGAGAAATATATTCGTTTTAACTAAACTTTTAAAGAAGCTTCAAACAGATGGAACTTCCCATTTCTCTCGTTAATTCTGATAATAAATAGTAACATTTGATGTCATTGCTTCAGCAGATATTATTTTTTTGCAGTTTGTAGTTCTACGCATTGAATAAACGTCAGTTTTATGTATAGCACTGGCCAACGTAAATATATTGTTCAGAGACTTTGCCTGTAATTGTTTATTTGACTCTTGAGCAGAATTGTGTCGCCCTGGTAAAAGGAAAAGAATAGGCATCGCAGTGACTGGTCGTATCCGGAGTGAAAAGATATATCTTTATTTTTAAATACACTTTCTATTTTAAGTGTTTACCTTGTTTGGATAAGATCACTATTATACATTTAAGCATTGATCTGGTCCGGGTACAGTGAAACCTATAATCATATTACTTTCAGATGATATTCATAGGCAATGTTGATGCAAACTGGACAGGCTTTTATCAATAACTGACAAATGAAGGCAATTCAGGGCTTAAAGTTACAGTGTACTGCTTTCAAAATAAATCTGGACTTGTTTCGTTTTGACAAGTAAACTAATTAATGTGCTTCCAGTTTCTCTTCAGTTTTGTTTGTGCCTTTTCAGATTTTTGGTTGTAAAATTAAAACCAGGTTTAAGCGAGACACAGCTTACAGTAAGTATACCCCAGGAAACCTGGTCTTCTGATGTGCATCATGTATGTCAATGACATACCACTTAGTGTCAATTAATGTAGTTTGCATATATACATTTGTACGCTGATGATACATTATTATCTACAGAAATCTTGTTACAAATGTCATAATAATGCCCAAACATAGCCAAGAAAAATGGAAATCAGTTTTTGAGATGGATGAGGATTTCAACTGGCGAGATATTTATATTTAACTGTACAATGGAAACAAAATTACAAACTTTCCAATACAAAATCAATCATAGGATTTTACCAACTAATAAAGAGTTAGTAAAAATGAAATTAATAACAAATCAATTATGTACATTCTGTAACAGAGAAACAAAAACATTGGAACCCAATTTTACTCAATGCTATTATGCACAGAGATTATTGGATGATTTTAATGTTTGGTATACTGAGCATGATGATAAACAGCCCTATATTGTTTTTAAAGATATAGATATTCTTTTTGGAAATTCAAAGATTGGACTATTATTACACCATTTTCTGGTAATAATAAAACATCATATATACTGTAGCCGAATTAAAGACTACATTCCAATTTTTGAAATGTGTAAGATTATTTTTGCACATACAATGAAAGTAGAGAAGTTTATTGCGATGAAAAGTAAATTTCTATTATCCTCCAAAATAAATGGGGTTAATTCGAACAATTTTTAATAATAACGACCTTAATTCATTATTATTTTAAATATTACTTAGATGTTGTTTTTTTTAATAAAAGTTCTCTCCCCTTATTAGTTTGAAATGTTTGCTCTCCTCGCATGCTCATTAGTGATATATCCGGTGCCTAGCTGGCCAATCAGGGGGTTCCCCTCCTTCCTGCCTCATATTTGTCATGCCTCAGTACATTTACTAAGTATTATATAGTATCTCTATATATTATATTATATAACTATTTAAAAACACTGTTTCAAATAAGTCCGTCAGCAGTCGACACGTATCATAGAAGACATATAGTAATATTTGTCATATACCTTAGTATATATAGTCACAGTATTACTATTATTATATTATATATATTTTTATATCATATATATATTATAAAGGAGAAAACTTCAAATTGTATGAATAAATAGATGAAATGAGTGAATGAGTGTAAACAAAGAGAGAATTAATGTAAATAATAAATGTAGGAATGAATGTAAACACGGAATAAAATGTAAAAGAAAGGATGTTATGAAAAGAAATCAATGAGAGAATAAGTAAACAATTGAATGAATAATTCAACGACTGAATGAAAGGATGAATGAATGACAGCCCTCTTGCATGAGGACACGTTTTTTGAGGATATTTAATCAAGGGCCCCAACTCTGGCAGTATTCCAAAAAT
>NW_018408864.1:2038489-2050059 GCF_002113885.1 Mizuhopecten yessoensis | reverse complement strand
CCATCCCCCGCTTATTAATATGAGTACGTCAGGTACGTTGTAAGATTGATATCATAGTCGCAATGAAAATATTAGCATGTTTCAAAGATGTCCAGCCTGGAAGGTGTAAACAAAAATGTGGAAGTCTTATTCAAATTTTTATTAACTATATCTGCATAACATCCTCTAACAAATGCAATACACAAACCACAAACTACACTACAAATACCACACCAAATAAAAACTAAAACAAAATACATTGAATAAAGAGTGTTGTTGCCAAACCTAAAGTGAATTATGAAAAAAACAATATTTCAGATATAAGTATATAAAAAGTATAAATCTACATGATTTTTAACATAGACTTCAAACAACATTTTCTGTTGGCTAGCAGACATTGCAATACCAAATAAGGTCTTTTATATTCATACAAAACCTGACCACTTTGAAAACACAAGGAATTAAATGATCCCTTACTTAAATTAAGTACAAAATATTAATGTAAATTAAAAAAAAAATGTGAATGACATTCATCTCAATAAAAAAAATATATAAATGGAAGTGATGTCTGTCTATACAACAGTACAGTAAAGTTTAGAAAAGAAAAAAAAATATACATACATGAATGTAATGTTTGATATAGAGTAACATTAAACAATATAAGCATGAACATTTCAGCAGTAATAGTACACAACAAAGACATTCTAGCATCTACGACCAGGTTCGATAACAGTAGTAGAAGCTGATGTTGATTTTTGATTTTTTGATTGAGATTGAATTTGAGCGGTTATTTATGTGCATAAAATTTTCTAATTTTGATTGAGATTGAATTTGAGCGGTTATTGATGTGTAGTTTTGTTTGAAATTGAAGGATTCCGTCAATGTAAACCAAGTGTTTCTATATGTCATCTCTGCTTGGCTGACCACATTAAAACTCTACTACAATATCAATACAGACATAGGTATTGAATTCTGCCACAAACATATTTTAGTTCTGCTTCTGGAACAATTTTATTGTTTCATTTTAATGCAATATCGTAGCTAGTCAGCAGTCTTACAAACTACTATAGGACGTAAAACTATTTATCTGTATCAGTACATGTACATCATTTTACCTATAATGTTTTGGTTTAGATTTCACAGAAAAACAACCATGCTGAACATCAAATATATCCATAAGAAGTAATTATTTCAAAAAAAATCGATCTATATTTCTAGCACTGTTTCATAGCCATAACTCATTGTAGACAAGACATCACATACAATTATACAGGAATGTAGATAAAAGTTTATTTATAAAAAAATAAAGGTTCATTTTGTTTCAAGGTAAATACAACTTTAATTCAGGTTTACTTAATACTCTTAGCACTAATAGTGTGTTTTGCAGCTTAATTTGTACATGCTCTTTCCTTCCAAAGACATGACTCAAATAAACAGATTTTTGTTTAAGTCTCATTATCATTTTTTTTTTATACAAGACATATCCTTAATTAATATAATCCAGTGTTAATGCCTATATAGTTATCTACAACAAATGGAGGTAATTAATAAAATCCAGTGTTAGTGCCTATATACTAATCTCCAACAAATGGAGGTAATTAATATAATCCAGTGTTAATGCCTATATAGTAGTATCTAACGAGGGGAGATAACCCGGTGTTAATGTATATGATAAAATTAATCCTTGTGACTTTTGCAGTATAATTTGTACCTGCTCTCTTCTTCTGGTCATCATGATGTAAAGACTAGCATTGCAACACATACTATTGGGTTATAACAAACAATTCAGTGTGTTGTTACCCAATTAAGACAGTGAAATGAATTCAATAAACAGTACGATTTTTCTAAAAGTCTCATTATCAACTTAAAACATTATCCAAAAACAGGAGATAATCCAGTATTATACCTGCATGGTATTATTAAACGAGCCAATGTAATCCTATGTTGATGTCTATAATTATGTTAATATATGTTATCCAACGAGGGGAGGTAATCCAGTGTTAATGTCTAGCAACAAGAAATCACATCGTTATTATGTATAATGTACAGTTTATAAATGTGAACTATAAACTAAATGCTGTGTTAGAATATTCCAGGATTGTCTCTTAAAGTAAAAGCTGTCTTTGATCCTCTCTGCAATCCTGACTACAATAAATGCCGTACTGAACCATTCTAAAGGCATTGCTGATGATGTGTTTTATTTGTCACTAAAGATTAAAGTTTCCATCTTTCAAATCCTTTTCTATCCGCAGGAATGCCTGCTTCTTCTCCTTCTGTAAACCAAAGAAAACATAGCATCTGAATGAAGTTATCATATTAAACAGGGAACAAGAGGCCCAATGGGCCTGCATCGCTCACCTGGTATCAATATCACACTTGTAATCTTTAAAGTGGACTAAAATACAGCTACGGGCAGAATATCAGCGTTTGATTTATAAGAACCTATTAAAAGATTAAAACATTTGACGCCTGTGACCTTGAATATCGAACAAGGTCATTAGGTTGAACAGAGTTGATAGTCTTCTAACCCAGCATGCTTCTTGCAAAATATTATTACCCTGGACCTTTTGGTTATACAGAACAAATCATTTAAAGATTTAAACATATATTGACCACTGTGACCTTGAATATGGGCGAAGGTCATTCACTTGGTAGTCCTTCATCCCAGCATGTTTATGGCTAAATATCATCACCCTTGGCCTTTTGCTTTTTAAGAAAAAGTCTTTTAAAGTGTTTTTTTTTAACATATTTGACCCCTGTGACCTTGAATATATGTCAAGGTCATTCATTTGAATAAAGTGGTAGTCCTTCATCCGAGCATGTTACTGGCAAAATATCATCACCTTATACCTCTTGGTTATTCAGAAGATGTTGTTAAATAGTTTTTTGCTTTGGACAAACTCGGTGGTCCTTTATTCCAGCATGCTACTGGCCAAATATCATCATCATCCTATGCATTTTGGTTATTCAGAAGAAGTTGTATTACAGGTTTTTAACATATTTGACCCCTGTGACCTTGAAAGAAGGTCAAGGTCATTCAATTGAACAAACTTGGTAGCCTTTCAATCTAGCATGCTACAGGTTCAATATCAGTTTCCTGGGCCGTTTGGTTATTGAGGAGAAATTGTTTAATAATAAAATATTGACGCCAGACGACGGACGGATGACGGACGGACGGACGACGGACGCCGCGCCATGGCATAAGCTCACTTGCTAAAAACATATATCTTAATTTTTTTTTTGAAATGAAAAATGAATATCAAACAACGTAGAGAGTAAAACTAGAGTTGTTTTCACTGATGAATTAAGAATTTACTGTATCACCCTGAAACTCCATATAAATAACTTATTTCCCCTTGCAGTTCCGCCATACAAGAAGAACTAATTTGGCCATATTAAGTATCCCAGATAACTTGGAGCTCAAGAAAGTTTAGTATCATCGTGAGTACCCAAGGTTTGAGATTAAGAATCTATTGGAGTACTATTGGAATATATTACTCCCCAAAACAGGAATGAGATAAAAAGATTAATGACTCACCTTTAGCCCCCCTTCAAGGTTTGAAGTTTTAATTAATCCCTTAATGATGTAATTAAATCCATACAAGTCATTATCCTTCCTGGTCCGAACTCGCAGCTCGCTGTAAAAATCATGAGAAAATAAAATAAAATAAGATAAAAGAGGACAGAAACAATATCTACGAAACTCATGATAAAAATATATACCAAAACACATAAGTAGAAATTAAAGCAATAATATTAAACTAGTTTAGTCCTGTATGCTTTTACAGTTTTATTGTCCAAAGAGTGAAATTAATGTAGGAAACTTAAGTAATTCTTACCTTGCTGAGAGAACTTTTAACAAAAACGATCATGAACTTGACTGCAATTTTTAATGTACCCTGCAATCTTTTAAGTCTCTTCTAGCTAAAGGCTAAATATTTTAAATAACATTTGTTATCATTGTGTATACAACACAGTCCTTTATCTTGTTAAATGTATGCCCTGTCTGTGATACTCTTTAATCTGTGCTGTTTTAACAGAAATCTGTGATCATTGTTATCATTTCTGTAAGTAATACACCGGGTCAATTTTAATTTAATTTAAATCAAAGATTATTCTAAATGGAAAACGTTTTTAAAACATGTACCTCCTCAGTTGATGGAAATAGAGTAAATTCTAAGTCACAACAAGAAATGATGCTAAATCCAAAGTTACTGAAGTGTAAATATTGGTCACAGTGACCTACATTTGATAAATTGTTGAAGCAATTATCACTTTGTATCCATAAGAAATAAAATTTGAGACAGGCCTGATAAATACTTCCAGAGAAATAGCGATAACAATCTTCATCAGTCAAAATCTAAATCTATCATGGCTGCTTGGCAACTATATTGTTCTTCAGATCAGTCTCAAAATAAAAACATAGACACAGGGGAACCTGCATTACATAGATGAAGAAAAATAAGAAAAAATTTCCAGTATTTTCCTGAGAAAACGTGACAATAATAAATGGTTAAGGATGGATGAGAGAGCACAGATGAAATGCTACATCAACATTCCACCATCATAACCATCTGATGCAGCGAAGTTTTATCATTCAGGTAAATGAAGGTAAAGTATGTTAGATAAAAAGTCAGGAAATTAAACATGCTAGACAAAAAAGGTCAAAGACAGGACAGAGGACAGACTCACCTTTGTGCCTCATCAAAAGTGACGCTAAAAGCCAGTTTTGTAAAATCGCCAAGGTCTTTCCTCTCTATCTTGAACTTTCCATAATCTTTTTTGTCTTCCACAATAGCAACTGTCATTAAATACCAACAACAGGTAATATTCATTGAAATTAATATACATTTTCTATAAAGAAGTGTCAATATAACACACCAGTCATTTAAATGAATCTTAACGTTAAGATGGTGAGTCTTTATTAAAGAAATCAGGCTGATTTATGAATGTTACAAAAATATATTATGCTGAAAAAAGATGAAAAGACGTTGGAATATTTTCGTATCAAGGCTTTCATAACATGACTTATAGTCTATGATATACTTTTACTGAAGTTGACCAGAATTTGAGGAACTGGCGAAAAAGATGAAATAATAAAATGTTACCTACTGTCAATCAGGATTATATTCATTATATTTTAAGAGAAAAATTCTCAATTTACCTTACTTTGTGATATTTAGTTCCTAACCAAGTATTTAAGCATAAGGAACAGGTGGGAACATCATGATGGACTAATTAGAAAATTGCCTAAAGTACATAATGATGTCACAAATGCATTTTAAAAGTTTTTGCATGCTTCCATTTGTTGTGAGGGATATTCTCAGGTTGACTCAGGGCACTGTCACCTTATAATAAATGTGATAAAACTCTGATATTGGTAAATCATTTTATGATTTAGAATGATTTATTTATATCGGCTGATCCATCATTAATTACCATCATGTATAAGTTTTTGGTCAATCTGGTCTAACTTACAGACACTTACATTGAAGAGCCGAGTAATCTCCCTGCCAGTTGGATGCCATGTTTTTCAAACCTGTTGTACCTGGCTCACTGCTGTAGAAGACTCTTCCTTTAGAAATAGCTTACCTATTTCAAACAAAACAAAAATGTTGGATCAATTAGGAATTAGTATTCAAGAAGGGCAGATGTGTCAGGCTATAAACTGCCAACAACACTAAACGTTAACTGTGTGGTATACTGAAACACTAACCACCTTCTTTATATCAGTTGTCTAAAATTAACTACATTCCAAACGATATTACTCGATCTTTCCTCCCTTTTCCTTATTAAGAATGTATGAACTTTCCTTTTGATTTTATGGTTGTCTTGTTAGGAAGATTCTCTAAGAAAAAATTGAAATGAGACTGTGATGTGGTAGAATTAATAAAATATTGCCTGTGTGACCCGTACAAAAACCAAACTGTTAGTCAGAGTTGCCAGTGCTTTGTCTTTTACTTCTGGATTCATCAGGTTACTAGGCTCCAAATGGAATTATCTATACAACACGATGCCCTGTATCGCTCACCTGTATATGTTTAAAGTATTTGATATGAGGTAAAAGATATAGCACTCAATGGTAGTTACTGTATGTACATATAATTACATTATGTATGCTTTGACCCATTGACCAACATAAATTTCATTTTTGCATAACACAGATGACCTCATCACTGCGTCTTGATACACTACAATGACGTAGTACAGGGGGTAGTTGGCGACCGGTAGACGATTGGAGAATTCAAAGCACTTAAAAAATGTTAATAAATTTACCAAGAACCACTAACACGATTCATAAAATATACCCAGAAAGCTAATGTTGTTATGACCTCATGAGTGTTGAAAAAATAAATTTCATTCCTTAAATGAAATTTCAAGAAGATCCATCCAGTATTTCTAGAGATATAGCAAGAACAACCTTCAAATGTCAAAATCCAAGATGGCGTCCTGTTGGCCATCTTGTTTGAATGAATACATCCTAATAGTAACAGGCACTTCTTGATAACTTGATAGACAAAATTAGGATAAAATCCCTTTATCCCTTACAGTAGAAAAAAGATTTAAAAGTTTTACCTCTATTATCCCTATTGGGCCTCTCTCCTCTGCCCCTAGGGGGCCACGCCCACCGTTTATACAAATTAGAGTGCCCTTTGACATAAGGATGGCCCAGACCAAATTGGGATAAAATCCCTTAATCCTTATGGTAGAAAAGGGATTTTAAATGTAAACCTCTATTTCCCCTATTGACCCCAACCCTCTGCCCCCAGGGGGACCACACCCACGTTTATCAAAAAATGACTGCCTGAGTCCACAGATGATCCAAACCAAATTGAGTTAAAAACCACTTCACCGTTCAAGACTAGTATCGTTTTAAAGGAAAAGTTGATAGATGGACGGATGGCGGACGATGCGCTATGTCATAAGCTCACTTGCCCTTCGGGCAGTTGAGCTAAATTGCATCAGTATTGTTTTCTCATTTGAGATTATGTACATCAATTAAATATTTAATAATTAAACAGGAAATAAATAGTGTTTCCACCAGGAATCAAATCAGCCCCCACCTCACCCTCCCAGCTATCCAGTCGGCCGTTCTTACAATGGTGCTAAAAGGAAGTAAGTTCCTTGTAGCAGGATGTAATTGAGAAGCGAAATATTTTTTTAAATGTTTAATACTACAACGTCCTTATATATAATATGTGTGTCCAAGGATTTATATTTATGTTTATGTACCAAGCACCTGCTAGTGGATGTAACTCATTAACAGGACCCACAGGGTCACGCAACTACTATCAATAGTGATCTTATATGCGCCCCTATCCAATAACGTACCTGGCGGTTCAAAGTCTAACAAGTAGTAACAAGATCAATAATGACAATATTGATAGTTGCGTTGTGCAGGACCTGTCTTTACTCCCTTATAAAAACAAACTGAACACTTGTCATAGCATATCACTAAAACATTTGCTTCATGCACGCAAGCGTTTGCAGTTTAAATCTTGTAAACCTGTGGAGTAAAAGTCCCCGGTCAAAGTGTGGAACCGAAAGCAGGACGATAAACAACGAAACGAAACCGGAAAACAAAATTATAAACTAAAAGATGGAACGGTATGCAATCTTTTATCCGGATTGCAGTAAATGTCGTTCTGAAGAAAGAAAACACATCAATACATATGGCTACATACTGTATGTACAATGACAATGGCATTTATAGTTTCCAATTGTGTTATAACAAGTCTCAGTAGTAAGACCACAATGTTGAACTCCATTTGAAGTTGCAGGTGAAATATTTTGTTTTCAAATTATACCGTTCAGAAATAAACAAGAGGAGTGAAACATCAACAATCGTCAATACACAAACGACCAAACTGGACTGAAAAGTCGATTTAAATAAAAACAAAATGTATACACTAGGCGTGACGAAACTTGATTATGACAAAAGAATACGAATACGAATAAGAAGGGATCCCGCTCGGAGCAATAAAACAGAGAAGAACTAGTGAAAAAAATCACTGATGTCTCGACGGGTGAGATATAACTGCATGTTGCATGTGTAGTTTCATGTATTACATTTTGTAAACGTTTCAAAAAATCCCATTGCATGTTTTGACGGGAGACATCGTGATGGTGTCACACTTGATGCAGTTCAATTTTAATATTAATAGTTTAATATTATTTAAGGAGGGAAGGAGGAGGCACAATCGGCGCCAGCGAAAATCAGAGAAAAGGAATTTGTTTGTATGTTGTATAATATTTTTGAAAAAAAAAAGTACTCTAGTTACCATTGTACATCTCCTGTCCATTGTCCTTGTTTAAGAAAGAATACGTACTATCGCAGTGTGCACCAGACCGTTGTTCGAACTCGAAATCTATCGAATCAGGGCAGAATATAATCAAAGAAAGTGTTGTTTGTAGACCCCTGGGGAAGTTCATTGTACAATGATAATAAGAACATGTGTTCCGGAAGGGTAAGCGTCTTCTCCTTCCGATGATCGGTCCAGTCCAGTTCCGCTACATTACAAACAAAACGTGTCAAGCGAAACAACTGATTTATAATAACTGTTATATACATACACAGATTGCGCTAGATTTCGATAGGCCAGCCAACATGTTCTGACGTTGCATAGTTACGAACGACTACGACTTCCGAGCTATTTTGTCTCAATGAATGAAAATATTGAGTCTTATTGGTAACACTAAGGGCTGATCTGCCCCTCTAATTGCAGTAATGGTTTGACAAACACATTTACTAATAAAATGATAATTAAAATATGTGAATTGAAAACTTTGCCTCAAATTTGCATTTCCTGGGGTACTGTTTCGATTTGAAGGCTAAAATCGGTTGTTCTATGGTAACTTATTTAATCAATCATAACAAATTACTCAAATCGATACGATCGAAAAAATCCATTTACCCTCCACTGAATATATATCTTTACAATAAAAATATAAATGTCCGTTGTTATTTTGACGTTTAATATATTCGTTGGAAAATATTCAAATAATTCTACGCTATGTCCCTGTCTTGCTCATGAGAAATATATTCGTTTAAATTAAACTTCTAAAGAAGCTTCAAACAGATGGAACTTCCCATTTCTCTCGTTAATTCTGATAACAAATAGTAACATTTGATGTCATTGCTTCAGCAGATATTTTTTTTTGCAGTTTGTAGTTCTACGTATTGAATAAAAGTCAGTTTTATGTATAGCACTGGCCAACGTAAACATATTGTTCAGAGACTTTGCCTGTAATTGTTTATTTGACTCTTGAGCAGAATTGTGTCGCCCTGGTAAAAGGAAAAGAAAAGGCATCACAGTGACTGGTCGTATCCGGAGTAAAAAGATATATCCTTATTTTTAAATACACTTTCTATTTTAAGTTTTTACCTTGATCACTAGTATACATTTAAGCATTGATCTGGTCCGGGTACAGTGAAACCTATGATCATATTACTTTCAGATGATATTCATAGGCAATGTGAATGCAAACTGGACAGGCTTTTATCAATGAATGACAAATGAAGGCAATTCAGGGCTTAAAGTTACAGTGTACTGCTTTCAAAATAAATCTGGACTTGTTTCGTTTTGACAAGTAAACTAATTAATGTGTTTCCAGTTTCTCTTCGGTTTTGTTTGTGCCTTTTCAGATTTTTGGTTGTAAAATCAAAACCAAGTTTGAGCGAGACACAGCTTACAGTAAGTATACCCGAGGGAAACCTGGTTTTCCGATGTGCATCATGTATGTCAATGACATACCACTTAGTGTCAATTAATGTAGTTTGCATATATACATTTGTACGCTGATGATACATTATTATCTATAGAAAGTTTGTTGCAAATGTCATAATAATGCCCAATCATAGCCAAGAGTAATGGAAATCAGTTTTCGAGATGGATGAGGATTTCAACTGGCAAGATATTTATATGAATGCATTTAACCGTAAAATGGAAACAAAATTACAAACTTTCCAATACAAAATCAATCATAGGATTCTACCAACTAATAAAGAGTAAGTAAAAATGAAATTAATAACAAATCAATTATGTACATTCTGTAACAGAGAAACAGAAACATTGGAACCCATTTTTACTCAATGCTATTATGTACAGAGATTATTGGATGATTTTAATGTTTGGTATACTGAGAATGATGATAGACAGCCATATATTGAATTTAAAGATATAGATATCCATTTTGGAAATTCAAAGATTGGACTTTTATTAAACCATTTTCTGGTAATAATAAAAGATCACATATACTGTAGCCGCATTAAAGACTACATTCCAAATTTTGAAATGTGTAAGATTATTTTTGCACATACAATGAAAGAAGAGAAGTTTATTGCGATGAAAAGTAAATCTCTATTATCCTTCCAAAATAAATGGGGTTAATTCGAACAACTTTTAATAATAACGACATTAATTCATTATTATTTTAAATATTACTTACATGTTGTTGTTTTTTTAATAAAAGTTATCTCCCCTTATTAGTTTGAAATGTTTGCTCTCCTCGCATGCTCATTTGTGATATATCCGGTGCCTAGCTGGCAAATCAGGGGGTTCCCCTCCTTCCTGCCTCATATTTGTCATGCCTCAGTACATTTACTAAGTATTATATAGTATCTCTATATATTATATTATATAACTATTTAAAAACACTGTTTCAAATAAGTCCGTCAGCAGTCGACACGTATCATAGAAGACATATAGTAATATTTGTCATATACCTTAGTATATATAGTCACAGTATTACTATTATTATATTATATATATTTTTATATCATATATATATTATAAAGGAGAAAACTTCAAATTGTATGAATAAATAGATGAAATGAGTGAATGAGTGTAAACAAAGAGAGAATTAATGTAAATAATAAATGTAGGAATGAATGTAAACACGGAATAAAATGTAAAAGAAAGGATGTTATGAAAAGAAATCAATGAGAGAATAAGTAAACAATTGAATGAATAATTCAACGACTGAATGAAAGGATGAATGAATGACAGCCCTCTTGCATGAGGACACGTTTTTTGAGGATATTTAATCAAGGGCCCCAACTCTGGCAGTATTCCAAAAATATTGTATGGTAATAAAAGAAAATGTATTGACATTGTCCTTAACCATCCCTGAAAACCCTGTTTTAAGTAAGTCCGTCAGCAGTCGACACGTATCATGGAAGACATTATAAGAGGAGGAGTAATGCTTCTTAGCAACATATCTACTTTAGTCACAATAACTTGCTACAATATAGACACGGGAGCATGTCAACTCACCTTGTCATATGCCTTAGTATAGTCACAGTATTACTTATCAGGTGAAGCCACATATTTACGAACGTTCTTTAACTGAAGAAGATTTTTCACCTTAATTCTCATTGGTGAGCACTGCTTGAGTTATGAAAACTTCCTTAGTTTTTTTTGTCGCAATGTTAACGAATGGTTAAGTTTGGGAACGGATTTGGGATCTGTATGTATTACAGTATTTTATCAGACAATAAGCCCATGCCTGGTAATAAGCCCACCCGTATCTATTGCAGTTCAGTAGAAATTCCAACAAAAGCAATTATATTATCCTGTAGTAACCCCACT
>NW_018408864.1:2016158-2037569 GCF_002113885.1 Mizuhopecten yessoensis | reverse complement strand
CGAGTTTTTTTCAACCATCGTAGCTAGAAAGTTTTCTAATTCAAAAGATAAACTATATATGGAAGAAGAATGGTGAAATAACATTTTGGAAATTAAGTTAGAGTAAAGCAATGTTTTCATCATCTAAGAACACACTAAAACCAAAACATTTGATCTTTTAATAATGCACTGTAAACTTTCTAAACTAAAAGTCATTTCAGTACATGTACATCATTTTACCTATAATGTTTTGGTCTAGATTTCACAGAAAAACAACCATGCTGAACATCAAATATATCCAAAAGAAGTAATTATTTCAAAAAAAAAAATCGATCTATATTTCTAGCACTGTTTCATGGCCATAACTCATTGTAGACAAGACATCACATACAAGTATACAGGAATGAAGATAAAAGTTTATTTATAGAAAAATAAAGGTTCATTTTGTTTCAAGGTAAATACAACTTTAATTCAGGTTTACTTAATACTCTTAGCACTAATAGTGTGTTTTGCAGCATAATTTGTACATGCTCTTTCCTTCCAAAGAAATGACTCAAATAAACTGATTTTTGTTTAAGTCTCATTATCAATTTTTTTTTATACAAGACATATCCTTAATTAATATAATCCAGTGTTAATGCCTATATAGTAATCTACAACAAATGGAGGTAATTAATAAAATCCAGTGTTAATGCCTATATACTAATCTCCAACAAATGGAGGTAATTAATATAATCCAGTGTTAATGCCTATATAGTAGTATCTAATGAGGGGAGATAACCCGGTGTTTATGTATATGATAAAATTAGTCCTTGTGACTTTTGCACCTGCTCTCTTCTTCTGGTCATCATGATGTAAAGACTAGCATTGCAACACATACTATTGGGTTATAACAAACAATTCAGTCTGTTGTTACCCAATTAAGACAGTGAAATGAATTCAATAAACAGTACGATTTTCCTAAAAGTCTCATTATCAACTTAAAACATTATCCAACAAGAGGAGATAATCCAGTATTATACCTGCATGGTATTATTAAACGAGCCAATGTAATCCTATGTTGATGTCTATACTTATGTTTATATATGTTATCCAACGAGGGGAGGTAACCCAGTGTTAATGTCTAGCAACAAGAAATCACATCGTTATAATGTATAATGTACAGTTTATAAATGTGAACTATAAACTAAATGCTGTGTTAGAATATTCCAGGATTGTCTCTTAAAGTAAAAGCTGTCTTTGATCCTCTCTGAAATCCTGACTACAATAAATGCTGTACTGAACCATTCTAAAGACATTGATGATGATGTGTTTTATTTGTCACTAAAGATTAAAGTTTCCATCTTTCAAATCCTTTTCTATCCGCAGGAATGCCTGCTTCTTCTCCTTCTGTAAACCAAAGAAAACATAGCATCTGAATGAAGTTATCATATTAAACAGGGAACAAGAGGCCCAATGGGCCTGCATCGCTCACCTGGCATAAATATCACACTTGTAATCTTTAAAGTGGACTAAAATACAGTTACAGGCAGAATATCAGTGTTTGATTTATACGAACCTATTAAAAGATTTAAACATTTGACGACTGTGACCTTGAATGTCGAACAAGGTCATTAGGTTGAACAGAGTTGATAGTCTTCTAACCCAGCATGCTTCTGGCAAAATATCATTACCCTGGACCTTTTGGTTATACAGAACAAATCATTTAAAGATTTAAACATATATTGACCACTGTGACCTTGAATATGGGCGAAGGTCATTCACTTGGTAGTCCTTCATCCCAGCATGTTAATGGCTAAATATCATCACCCTTGGCCTTTTGCTTTTTAAGAAAAAGTCTTTTAATTATTTTTTTTTATATATTTGACCCCTGTGACCTTGAATATATGTCAAGGTCATTCATTTGAACAAATTTGGTAGTCCTTCATCCGAGCATGTTACTGGCAAAATATCATCACCTTATACCTCTTGGTTATTCAGAAGAAGTTGTTAAATGGTTTTTTGCTTTGGACAAACTCGGTAGTTCTTTATTCCAGCATGCTACTGGCCAAATATCATCATCATCCTATGCATTTTGGTTATTCAGAAGAAGTTGTATTACAGGTTTTTAACATATTTGATCGCTGTGACCTTGAAAAAAGGTCAAGGTCATTCATTTGAACAAACTTGGTAGCCTTTCAATCCAGCATGCTACAGGCCCAATATCAGAATCTTGGGCCGTTTGGTTATTGAGGAGAAATTGTTTAATAGTAAAATATTGACGCCAGGCGACGGACGGATGACGGACGGACGGACGACGGACGCCGCGCCATGGCATAAGCTCACTTGCTAAAAACATATATCTTAATTTTTTTTTTGAAATGAAAAATGAATATCAGACAACGTAGAGAGTAAAACTAGAGTTGTTTTCACTGATGAATTAAGAATTTACTGTATCACCCTGAAACTCCATACAAAAAACTTATTTCCACTTGCTGTTCCGCCATAGAAGAAGAACTAATTTGGCCATATTGAGTATCCCAGATAACTTGGAGCTCAAGAAAGTTTAGTATGATCATGAGTACCCAAGGTTTGAGGGTAAGAATCTATTGGAGTACTATTGGAATATATTACTCCCCAAAACAGGAATGAGATAAAAAGATTAATGACTCACCTTTAGTCCCCCTTCAAGGTTTGAAGTTTTAATTAATCCCTTAATGACGTAATTAAATCCATACAAGTCATTATCCTTCCTGGTCCGAACTTGCAGCTCGCTGTAAAAATAATGAGGAAAGGAAATAAAATAAGATAAAAGAGGACACAAACAATATCTACGAAACTCATGATAAAAATAAATACCAAAACACAGAAGTAAAAATAAAAGCAAAAATATTAAACTAGTTTGGTCCTGTATGCTTTTACAGTTTTATTGTCCAAAGAGTGAAATTAATGTAGGAAACTTAAGTAATTTTTACCGTGCTGAGAGAACTTTTAACAAAAACCGATTATGAACTTGACTGCAATTTTTAATGTACCCTGCAATCTTTTAAGTCTCTTCTAGATAGAGGCTGAATGTTTTAAATAACATTTTTATCATTGTGTATACAACACAGTCATTTATCTTGTTAAACGTATGCCCTGTCTGTGATACTCTTTAATCTGTGCTGTTTTAACAGAGATCTGTGATCATTGTTATCATTTCTGTAAGTGAACCACCGGGTCAATTTTAATTTAATCTAATTCATAGATTATTCTAAATGGAAAACGTTTTTAAAACATGAACCACCTCATTTGATGGAAATAGAGTAAATTCTAAATCACACCAAGAAATGATGCTAAATCCAAAGTTACTGAAGTGTAAATATTTGTCACAGTGACCTACATTTGATAAATTGTTGAAGCAATTCTCACTGTGTATCCATACGAAATAAAATTTGAGACAGGACTGATAAATACTTCCAGAGAAATAGCGATAACAATCTTCATCAGTCAAAATCTAAATCTATCATGGCTGCTTGGCAACTATATTGTTCTTCAGATCAGTCTCAAAATACAAACATAGACACAGGGGAACCTGCATTACATAGAAGAAGAAAAAAATAAGAAACAATTGTCCAGTATTTCCCTGAGAAAACGTGACAATAATAAATGTTTAAGGATGGATGAGAGAGCACAGATGAAATGCTACATCAACATTCCACCGTCATAACCATCTGATGAGGCGAAGTTTTATCATTCAGGTAAATGAAGGTAAAGTATGTTAGATAAAAAGTCAGGAAATTAAACATGCTTGACAAAAAAGGTCAAAGACAGGTCAGAGGACAGACTCACCTTTGTGCCTCATCAAAAGTGACGCTAAAAGCCAGTTTTGTAAAATCACCAAGGTCTTTCCTCTCTATCTTGAACCTTCCATAATCCTTTTTGTCTTCCACAATAGCAACTGTCATCAAATACCAACAACAGGTAATATTCAATGAAATTAATATACATTTTCTATAAAGAAGTGCCAATATAACACACCAGTCATTTAAATGAATCTTTACGTTAAGATGGTGAGTCTTTATTACAGAAGTTACGCTGATTTATGAATGTTACATAAATATATTATGCTGAATAAAGATGAAAAGAAGTTGGAATATTTTCGTATCAAGGCTTTCATAACATGACTAATAGTCTATGATATACTTTTACTGAAGTTGACCAGAATTTGAGGAGCTGGTGAAAAAGATGAAATAATAAAATGTTACCTACTGTCAATCAGGATTATATTCATTATATTTTAAGAGAAAAATTCTCATTTTACCTCACTTTGTGATACTTAGTTCCTAACCAAGTAATTAAGCATAAGGAACAGGTGGGAACATCTTGATGGACTAATAAGCAAAATGCCTAAAGTACATAATGATGTCACAAATGCATTTTAACAGTTTTTTCATGCTTCCATTTGTTGTGAGGGATATTCTCAGGTTGACTCAGGGCACTGTCACCCTATAATAAATGTGATAAATCTCTAATATTGGTAAATCATTTTATGATTTAGAATGATTTTTTTATATCAGCTGATCCATCATTAATTACCATCAAGTAAAAGTTTTTGGTCAATCTGGTCTAATTTACAGACACTTACATTGAAGAGCCGAGTAATCTCCCTGCCAGTTAGATGCCATGTTTTTCAAACCTGTTGTACCTGGCTCACTGCTGTAGAAGACTTTTCCTTTAGAAATAGGTTACCTATTTCAAACAAAACAAAAAGGTTGGATCAATTATGAATTAATAATCAAGAAGGGCAGATGTGTCAGGCTTTAAAATGCCAACAACACTAAACGTTAACTGTGTGGTATACTGAAACACTAACCACCTTCTTCATATCAGTTGTCAAAAATTAACTACATTCCAAACGATATTACGCAATCTTTCCTCCCTTTTCCTTATAAAGAATGTATGAATTTTGCTTTTGAGTTTATGTTTGTCTTGTTAGAAAGATTCTCAAAGGAAAAAATTGAAATGAGACTGTGATGTGGTAGAATTAATAAATTATTTCCTGTGTGACCCGTACAAAAGCCAAACTGTTAGTCAGAGTTGCCAGTGCTTTGTCTTGTACTCCTGGACTCATCAGGTTACTAGGCTCCAAATGGAATTATCTATACAACAAGATGCCCTGTATCGCTCACCTGTATATGTTTAAAGTACTTGATATGAGGTAAAGATATAGCACTCCATGGTAGTTACTGTATTTACATATAATTACATTCTGTATGCTTTGACCCGTTGACCAAAATGAATTTCATTTTTTGCATAACACATATAACCTCATCACTGCGTATTGATATATTACAATGACGTAGTACAGGGGGTAGTTGGCGACCGGTAGACGATTGGAGAATTCAAAGCACTTAAAAAATGTTAATAAATTCACTAACACGATTCATGGAATATATCCAGAAAGCTAATGTTGTTATGACCTCATGAATGTTGAAAAAATAAATTTCATTCCTTAAATGAAATTTCAAGAAGATCCATCCAGTACTTCAAATGTCAAAATCCAAGATGGCGTCCTGGTGGCCAAGTTGTTTGAATGAACACATCCTAATAGTAACAGGCACTTCTAGATAACTTGATAGACAAAATTAGGATAAAATCCCTTTATCTTTTACAGTAGAAAAAAGATTTAAAAATTTAACCTCTATTATCCCTATTGGGCCTCTCTCCTCTGCCCCTAGGGGGCCATGCCCACCGTTTATAGAAATGAGAGTGCCCTTTGACATAAGGATGGTCCAGACCAAATTGGGATGAAATCCCTTAATCCTTATGGTAGAAAAAGAATTTTAAATGTTAACCTCTATTTCCCCTATTAGCCCCAACCCTCTGCCCCCAGGGGGACCACACCCACGTTTATAAAAAATTGACTGCCCTTGGCCCAAAGATGATCCAAACCAAATTGAATTTAAAACCACTTCGCCGTTCAGGACTAGTATCGTTTTAAAGGAGAAGTTGATGGATGGACGGATGACGGTGGATGCGCCATGGCATAAGCTCACTTGCCCTTCGAGCAGGTGAGCTAAATTGCATCAGTATTTTGTTCTCATTTGAGATTATGTAAATCAATTAAATATTTAATAATAATTAAACAGGAAATAAGAAGTGTTTCCACCAGGAATCAAATCAGCCCCCACCTCACCCTCCCAGCTATCCAATCGGCCGTTCTTACAATGGTGCTAAAAGGAAATAAGTTCCTTGTAGCAGGATGTAATTGAGAAGCGTAATCATTTTTTAAATCTTTAATACTACAACTTCCTTATATATAATATGTGTGTCCAAGGATTTATATTTATTTTTATGTACCAAGCACCTGCCAGTGGATATAACTCATTAACAGGACCCACAGGGTCACGCAACTACTATCAATAGTGATCTTATATGTGCCCCTATCCAATAACGTACCTAGCGGTTGAAGGTCAAACAAGTAGTAACAAGATCAATAATGACAATGTTAATAGTTGCGTTGTGCAGGACCTGTCTTTACTCCCTTATAAAAACAAACTGAACCCTTCTCATAGCATATCACTAAAACAATTGCTTCATGCACGCAAGCGTTTGCAGTTTAAATCTTGTAAACCTGTGGAGTAGAAGTCCCTGGTCAAAGTGTCGAACCGAAAACAGGACGATAAACAACGAAACGAAACCGGAAAACAAAATTATAAACTAAAAGATGGAACGGTATGCAATTTTTTATCCGGATTGCAGTAAATGTCGTTCTGAAGAAAGAAAACACATCAATACATATGGCTACATACTGTATGTACAATGACAATGGCATTTATAGTTTCCAATTGTGTTATTAAAAGTCTCAGTGGTAAGACCACAATGTTGAACTCCATTTGAAGTTGCATGTGAAATATTTTGTTTTTAAATTATACCGTTCAGAAATAAACAAGAGGAATGAAACATCAACGCTCGTCAATACACAAACGACCAAACTGGACTGAAAAGTCGATTTAAATAAAAACAAAATGCATACACTAAGCGTGACGAAACTTGATCATGACCAACCTAAATCAAAAGAATACGAATAAGAAGGGATCCCGCTCGGAGCAATACAACAGTGAAGAACTAGTGAAAAAATTCACTGATGTTTCGACGGGTGAGATATTCCTGCATGTTGCATGTGTAGTTTCATGTATTACATTTTGTAAACGTTTCAAAAAATCCCATTGCATATTTTGACGGGAGACATCGTGATGGGGTCACACTTGATACAGTCCAATTTTAATATTAATAGTTTGATATTATTTAAGGAGGGAAGGCGGAGGCACAATCGGCGCCAACGAAAATCAGAGAAAAGGATTTTGTTTGTATGTTGTATAATATTTTGGAAGAAAAAGTACTCTAGTTACCATTGTACATCTCCTGTCCATTGCCCTTGTTTAAGAAAGAATACGTACTATCGCAGTGTGCACAAGACCGTTGTTCGAACTCGAAATCTATCGAACCAGGGCAGAATGTAATCAAAGAAAGTGTTGTTTGTATACCCCTGGGGAAGTTCATTGTACAATGATAATAAGAACATGTGTTCAGGAAGGGTAAGAGTCTTCTGCTTCCAACGATCGGTCCAGTCCAGTTCCGCTACATTACAAACAAAACGTGTCAAGCGAAACATGTCCACAAAACTGATTTATAATAACTGTTATATACATACACAGATTACGCTAGATTTCAATAAGCCAGCCAACATGTTCTGACGTTGCATAGTTACGAACGACTACGACTTCCGAGCTATTTCGTCTCAATGAATGAAAATATTGAGTCTTATTGGTAACACTAAGGGCTGATCTGCCCCTCTCATTGCAGTAATGGTTTGATAAACACATTTACAAATAAAATGATAAATAAAATATGTGAATTGAAAACTTTGCCTCAAATTTGCATTTCCTGGGGTACTGTTTCGATTTGAAGGCTAAAATCGGTTGTTCTATGGTAACTTATTTAATCAATCATAACAAATTACTCAAATCGATACGAACGAAAAAATGCATTTACCCTCCAATGAATACATATCTCTACAATAAAAATATAAATGTCCGTTGTTATTTTGACGTTTAATATATTCGTTGGAAAATATTCAAATAATTCTACGCTATGTCCCTGTCTTGCTCATGAGAAATATATTCGTTTAAACTAAACTTTTAAAGAAGCTTCAAACAGATGGAACTTCCCATTTCTCTCGTTAATTCTGATAATAAATAGTAACATTTGATGTCATTGCTTCAGCAGATATTATTTTTTTGCAGTTTGTAGTTCTACGTATTGAATAAACGTCAGTTTTATGTATAGCACTGGCCAACGTAAATATATTGTTCAGAGACTTTGCCTGTAATTGTTTATTTGACTCTTGAGCAGAATTGTGTCGCCCTGGTAAAAAGAAAAGAATAGGCATCGCAGTGACTGGTCGTATCCGGAGTGAAAAGATATATCTTTATTTTTAAATACACTTTCTATTTTAAGTTTTTACCTTGTTTGGATAAGATCACTAGTATACATTTAAGCATTGATCTGGTCCGGGTACCGTGAAACCTATGATCATATTACTTTCAGATGATATTCATAGGCAATGTGAATGCAAACTGGACAGGCTTTTATCAATAAATGACAAATGAAGGCAATTCAGGGCTTAAAGTTACAGTGTACTGCTTTCAAAATAAATCTGGACTTGTTTCGTTTTGACAAGTAAACTAATTAATGTGCTTGCTGTTTCTCTTCAGATTATTTGTGCCTTTTCAGATTTTTGGTTGTAAAATTAAAACCAAGTTTGAGCGAGACACAGCTTACAGTAAGTATACCCCAGGGAAACCTGGTCTTCTGATGTGCATCATGTATGTCAATGACATACCACTTAGTGTCAATTAATGTAGTTTGCATATATACATTTGTACGCTGATGAAACATTATTATCTATAGAAAGTTTGTTGCAAATGTTATAATAATGCCCAAACATAGCCAAGAAAAATGGAAATCAGTTTTTGAGATGGATGAGGATTTCAACTCGGGAGATATTTATATGAATGCATTAAACTGTACAATGGAAACAAAATTACAAACTTTCCAATACAAAATCAATCATAGGATTCTACCAACTAATAAAGAGTTAGTAAAAATGAAATCAATTATGTACATTCTGTAACAGAGAAACAAAAACATTGGAACCCAATTTTACTCAATGCTATTATGCACAGAGATTATTGGATGATTTTAATGTTTGGTATACTGAGCATGATGATAGACAGCCCTATATTGATTTTAAAGATATAGATATTCTTTTTGGAAATTCAAAGATTGGACTATTATTAAACCATTTTCTGGTAATAATAAAACATCATATATACTGTAGCCGCATTAAAGACTACATTCCAAATTTTGAAATGTGTAATATTATTTTTGCACATTCAATGAAAGTAGAGAAGTTTATTGCGATGAAAAGTAAATTTCTATTATCCTTCCAAAATAAATGGGGTTAATTCGAACAATTTTTAACAATAAAAACCTGAATTCATTATTATTTTAAATATTACTTACATGTTGTTGTTTTTTTAATAAAGGTTCTCTCCCCTTATTAGTTTGAAATGTTTGCTTCCCTCGCATGCTCATTAGTGATATATCCGGTGCCTAGCTGGCCAATCAGGGGGTTCCCCTCCTTCCTGCCTCTTATGTGTCATGTCTCAGTACATTTACTAAGTATTATATAATATCTCTATATATTATATTATATGACTATTTAAAACCCTGTTTTAAGTAAGTCCGTCAGCAGTCGACACGTATCATAGAAGACATATAGTAATATTTGTTATATACCTTAGTATATATAATCACAGTATTACTATTATTATATTATATATGTTATTATATCATATATATATTATGAAGGAGAAAACTTCAAAATGTATGAATACATAGATGAAATGAGTGAATGAGTGTAAACAAAGAGATAATTAATGGAAATAATAAATGTACGAATGAATGTAAACAAGGAATAAATGTAAAATGAAGGATGTTATGAAAAGAAATCAATGAAAGAATAAGTAAACAATTTGTAAGGATATTTAATCAAGGGCCCCAACTCTGGCAGTATTCCAAAAATGTTGTAGGGTAATAAAAGAAAAGGTATTGACATTGTCCTTAACCATCCCTGAAAACCCTGTTTTAAGTAAGTCCGTCAGCAGTCGACACGTATCATGGGAGACATTATAAGAGAAGGAGTAATGCTTCTTATCAACATATCTTCTTTAGTCTCAATAACTTGCTACAATATAGACACAGGAGCATGTCAACTCACCTTGTCATATACCTTAGTATAGTCACAGTATTACTTATCAGGTGAAGCCACAGATTTACGAACGTTCTTTAACTGAAGAAGATTTTTCACCTTAATTCTCATTGGTGAGCACTGCTTGAGTTATGAAAACTTCCTTAGTTTTTTGTCGCAATGTTAACAAATGGTATGGTTTGGGAACGAATCTGGGGTCTGTATGTATGACAGTATTTTATCAGACAATAAGCCCATGCCTGGTAATAAGCCCAACCGTATCTATTGCAGTTCAGTAGAAATTCCAACAAATGCAATTATATTATCCTGTAGTAACCTCACTTTGTGCCCCCATCCCCCGCTTATTAATACGAGTACGTCAGGTACGTTGTGAGATTGATATCATAGTCGCTATGAAAATATTAGCATGTTTCAAAGACGTCCAGCCTGGAAGGTGTAAACAAAAATGTGGAAGTCTTATTCAAATTTTTATTAACTATATCTGCATAACATCCTCTAACAAATGCTATACACAAATACCACACATAATAAAAACTAAAACAAAATACATTGAATATAGAGTGTTGTTGCCAAACCTAAAGTGAATAATGAAAAAAACAATATTTCAGATATAAGTATAAAAAGTATAAATCAAACAATATTTTCTGTTGGCTAGCAGACATTGCAATACCAAATAAGGTCTTTTATATCCATACAAAACCTGACAACTTTAAAACACAAGGAATTAAATGATCCCTTACTTAAATTAAGTACAAAATATTAATGTAAATTAAAAAAAATCATGTGAATGACATTCATCTCAATAAAAAAATTGTAAATGGAAGTGATGTCTGTTTATACAACAGTACAGTAAAGTTTAGAAGAAAAAAATAATATACATACATGAATGTAATGTTTGATATAGAGTAACATTAAACAATATAACCATGAACATTTCAGCAGTAACAGTACACAACAAAGACATTCTATCATCTACGACCAGGATCGATAACAGTAGTAGAAGCTGATGTTGATTTTCTAATTTTGATTGAGATTGAATTTGAGCGGTTATTGTGGTGCATGAAATTTTCTAATTTTGATTGAGATTGAATTTGGGCGGTTATTGATGTGTAGTTTTGTTTGAAAATCGAAGGATTCCGTCAATGTAAACCAAGTGTTTTTATATGTCATCTCTGCTTGGATGACCACATTAAAACTCTACTACAATATCAATACATGCATAGGTATTGAATTCTGCCACAAACATATTTTAGTTCTGCTTTTCGAACAATTTCATTGTTTTATTTTAATGCAATATCGTAGCTAGTCAGCAGTCTTACAAACTACTATAGGACGTAAAACTATTTATCTGTATTAAATACAAGGAAATTTCGTTTACGAGAAAACACATAAATCCACAAATGTTATGAATTTGTCGAGTTTTTTTCAACCATCGTAGCTAGAAAGTTCTCTAATTCAAAAGATAAACTATACATGGAAGAAGAATGGTAAAATTACATTTTGGAAATTAGGTTAGAGTAAAGCAATGTTTTCATCATCTAAGTACACACTAAAACCAAAACATTTGATCTTTTAATAATGCACTGTAAACTTTCTAAACTAAAAGTCATTTCAGTACATCATTTTACCTATAATGTTTTGGTTTAGATTTCACAGAAAAACAACCATGCTGAACATCAAATATATCCAAAAGAAGTAATTATTTCAAAAAATTAATAATAATATATTCCAGTGTTAATGCCTATATAGTTATCTACAACAAATGGAGGTTATTAATAAATTCCAGTGTTAGTGCTTATATAGTAATCTCCAACAAATAGAGGTAATTAATATAATCCAGTGTTAATGCCTATATAGTAGTATCTAATGGGGGGAGATAACCCGGTGTTAATGTAAATGATAAAATTAGTCCTTGTGACTTTTGCAGTATAATTTGTACCTGCTCTCTTCTTCTGGTCATCATAATATAAAGACTAGCATTGCAACACATACTATTGGGTTATAACAAACAATTCAGTCTGTTGTTACCCAATTAAGACAGTGAAATGAATTCAATAAACAGTACGATTTTTCTAAAAGTCTCATTATCAACTTAAAACATTATCCAACAAGAGGAGATAATCCAGTATTATCCCTGCATGTTATTATTAAACGAGCCAATGTAATCCTATGTTGATGTCTATAATTATGTTCATATATGTTATCCAACGAGGGGAGGTAATCCAGTGTTAATGTCTAGCAACAAGAAATCACATCGTTATAATGTATAATGTACAGTTTATAAATGTGAACTATAAACTAAATGCTGTGTTAGAATATTCCAGGATTGTCTCTTAAAGTAAAAGCTGTCTTTGATCCTCTCTGAAATCCTGATTACAATAAATGCTGTACTCAACCATTCTAAAGGCATTGATGATGATGTGTTTTATTTGTCACTAAAGATTAAAGTTTCCATCTTTCAAATCCTTTTCTATCCGCAGGAATGCCTGCTTCTTCTCCTTCTGTAAACCAAAGAAAACATAGCATCTGAATGAAGTTATCATATTAAACAGGGAACAATAGGCCCAATGGGCCTGCATTGCTCACCTGGTATAAATATCACACTTGTAATCTTTAAAGTGGACTAAAATACAGCTACAGGCAGATTTCAGTGTTAAAATATTTAAACATATGACGCCTGTGACCTTGAATGTCGAACAAGGTCATTAGGTTGAACAGAGTTTATAGTCTTCCAACCCAGCATGCTTCTGGCAAAATATCATTACCCTTGACCTTTTGGTTATACAGAACAAATCATTTACAGATTTAAACATATCTTGACCACTGTGACCTTGAATATGGGCGAAGGTCATTCACTTGGTAGTGCATCATCCCAGCATGTTAATGGCTAAATATCATCACCCTTGGCCTTTTGCTTTTTAAGAAAAAGTCTTTTAAAGTTTTTTAACATATTTGACCCCTGTGACCCTGAAAGAAAGTCAAGGTCATTCATTTGAACAAACTTGGTAGCCTTTCAATCCAGCATGCTACAGGCCCAATATCAGTTCCTGAGCCGTTTGGTTATTCAGGAGAAATTGTATCACCCTGAAACTCCATACAAAAACTTATTTCCACTTGCAGTTCCGCCATACAAGAAGAACTAATTTGGCCATATTGAATATCCCAGATAACTTGGAGCTCAAGAAAGTTTAGTATCACCGTGAGTACCCAAGGTTTGAGATTAAGAATCTATTGGAGTACTATTGGAATATATTACTCCCCAAAACAGGAATGAGATAAAAAGATTAATGACTCACCTTTAGTCCCCCTTCAAGGTTTGAAGTTTTAATTAATCCTTTAATGACGTAATTAAATCCATACAAGTCATTATCCTTCCTGGTCCGAACTCGCAGCTCGCTGTAAAAAATAATGAGAAAAGGAAATAAAATAAGATAAAAGAGGACACAAACAATATCTACGAAACTCATGATAAAAATATATACCAAAACATACAAGTAGAAATTAAAGCAAAAATATTAAACTAGTTTAGTCCTGTATGCTTTTACAGTTTTATTGTCCAAAGAGTGAAATTAATGTAGGAAACTAAAGTAATTTTTACCTTGCTGGGAAAACTTTTAACAAAAACGATCATGAACTTGACTGCAATTTTTAATGTACCCTGCAATCTTTTAAGTCTCTTCTAGCTAAAAGCTGAATGTTTAAATAACATTTTTTTTATCATTGTGTATACAACACAGTCCTTTATCTTGTTAAATGTATGCCCTGTCTGTGATACTCTTTAATCTGTGCTGTTTTAACAGAAATCTGTGATCATTGTTATCATTTCTGTAAGTAATACACCGGGTCAATTTTAATTTAATTTAAATCAAAGATTATTCTAAATGGAAAACGTTTTTAAAACATGCACCACCTCATTTGATGGAAATAGAGTAAATTCTAAGTCACACCAAGAAATGATGCTAAATCCAAAGTTACTGAAGTGTTAATATTGGTCACAGTGACCTACATTTGATAAATTGTTGAAGCAATTATCACTGTGTATCCATACGAAATAAAATTTGAGACAGGACTGATAAGTACTTCCAGAGAAATAGCGATAACAATCTTCATCAGTCAAAATCTAAATCTATCATGGCTGCTTGGCAACTATATTGTTCTTCAGATCAGTCTCAAAATAAAAACATAGACACAGGGAAACCTGCATTACATAGAAGAAGAAAAATAAGAAAAAATTGTCGAGTATTTCCCTGAGAAAACGTGACAATAATAAATGTTTAAGGATGGATGAGAGAGCATAGATGAAATGCTACATCAACATTCCACCATCATAGCCATCTGATGAGGCGAAGTTTTATCATTCAGGTAAATGAAGGTAAAGTATGTTAGATAAAAAGTCAGGAAATTAAACATGCTAGACAAAAAAGGTCAAAGACAGGTCAGAGGACAGACTCACCTTTGTGCCTCATCAAAAGTGACGCTAAAAGCCAGTTTTGTAAAATCACCAAGGTCTTTCCTCTCTATCTTGAACTTTCCATAATCCTTTTTGTCTTCCACAATAGCAACTGTCATTAAAAACCAACAACAGGTAATATTCAGTGAAATTAATATACATTTTCTATAAAGAAGTGTCAATATAACACACCAGTCATTTAAATGAATCTTAACGTTAAGATGGCGAGTCTTTATTACAGAAATTAGGCTGATTTATGAATGTTACATAAATATATAATGCCGAATAAAGATGAAAAGAAGTTGGAATATTTTCGTATCAAGGGTTTCGTAACATGACTAATAGTCTATTATATACTTTTACTGAAGTTGACCAGAATTTGAGGAACTGGCGAAAAAGATGAAATAATAAAATGTTCCCTACTGTCAAACAGGATTATATTCATTATATTTTAAGAGATAATTTCTCATTTTACCTTACTTTGTGATACTTAGTTTCTAACCAAGTAATTAAACATAAGGAACAGGTGGGAACATCTTGATTGACTAATTGGCAAATTGCCTAAAGTACACAATGATGTCACAAATGCATTTTAAAAGTTTTTTCATGCTTCCATTTGTTGTGAGGGATATTCTCAGGTTGACTCAGGGCACTGTCACCCTATAATAAATGTGATAAATCTCTAATATTGGTAAATCATTTTATGATTTAGAATGATTTATTTATATCGGCTGATCCATCATTAATTACCATCAAGTACAAGTACAAACACTTACATTGAAGAGCCGAGTATTCTTCCTCGCAGCTGGATGCCATGTTTTTCAAACCTGTTGTAACTGGCTCACTGCTGTAGAAGACTCTTCCTTTAGAAATAGCTTACCTATTTCAAACCAAACAAAAATGTTGGATCAATTATGAATTAGTAATCAAGAAGGGCAGATGTGTCAGGCTATACACTTTATATCAGTTGTCAAAAATTAACTACATTCCAAACGATATTACTCAATCTTTCCTCCGTTTTCCTTATAAAGAATGTATGAATTTTGCTTTTGATTAAATGTTTGTCTTGTTAGGAAGATTCTCAAAGGAAAAAAAATGAAATGAGACTGTGATGTGGTAGAATTAATAAAATATTGCCTGTGTGACCCGTACAAAAACCAAACTGTTAGTCAGAGTTGCCAGTGCGTTGTCTTGTACTTCTGGATTCATCAGGTTACTAGGCTCCAAATGGAATTATCTATACAACAAGATGCCCTGTATCGCTCACCTGTATATGTTTAAAGTCCTTGATATGAGGTAGAGATATAGCACTCCATGGTAGTTACTGTATGTACATATAATTACATTCTGTATGCTTTGACCCATTGACCAAAATGAATTTCATTTTTGCATAACACAGATGACCTCATCACTGCGTATTGATACACTACAATGACGTAGTACAGGGGGTAGTTGGCGACCGGTAGACGATTGGAGAATTCAAAGCACTTAAAAAATGTTAAAAAATTCATTAACACGATTCATGGAATATATCCAGAAAGCTAATGTTGTTATGACCTCATGAATGTTGAAAAAATAAATTTCATTCCTTACATGAAATTTCAAGAAGATCCATCCAGGATTTCTGGAGATATAGCAAGAACAACTTCAAATGTCAAAATCCAAGATGGCGTCCTGGTGGCCATGTTGTTTGAATGAACACATCCTAATAGTAACAGGCTCTTCTAGATAACTTGATAGACAAAAATATGATAAAATCCCTTAATCCCTTACAGTAGAAAAAAGATTTTAAAGTTTTACCTCTGTTATCCCTATTGGGTCCCTCTCCTCTGCCCCTAGGGGGCCACGCGCACCGTTTATACAAATTAGAGTGCCCTTTGACATAAGGATGGTCCAGACCAAATTGGGATGAAATCCCTTAATCCTTATGGTAGAACAAGGATTTTAAATGTTAACCTCTATTTCCCCTATCAGCCCCAACCATCTGCCCCCAGGGGGACAACACCCACGTTTATAAAAAAACTTGACTGCCCTTGGCTCAAAGATGATCCAAACCAAATTGAGTTTAAAACCACTTCGCCGTTCAGGACTAGTATCGTTTTAAAGGAAAAATTGATGGATGGACGGATGACGGTGGATGCGCCATGGCATAAGCTCACTTGCCCTTCGGGCAGGTGAGCTAAATTGCATCAGTATTTTTTCTCATTTGAGACTATGTAAATCAATTAAATATTTAATAATAATTAAACAGGAAATAAGTAGTGTTTCCAACAGGAATCAAATCATCCCCCACCTCACCCTCCCAGCTATCCAGTCGGCCGTTCTTACAATGGTGCTAAAAGGAAGTAAGTTCCTTGTAGCAGGATGTAATTGAGAAGCGTAATAATGTTTTAAATGTTTAATACTACAACTTCCTTATATATAATATGTGTGTCCAAGGATTTATATTTATGTTTATGTAGTAGTGTTGTAGTAATGGTTGCGTTGTGCAGGACCTGTCTTTACTCCATTATAAAAACAAACTGAACCCTTATCATAGCATATCACCAAAACAATTGCTTCATGCACGCAAGCGTTTGCAGTTTAAATCTTGTAAACCTGTGGAGTAGAAGTCCCTGATCAAAGTGTCGAACCAAAAGCAGGACGATAAACAACGAAACGAAACCGGAAAACAAAATTATAAACTAAAAGATGAAACGGTATGCAATCTTTTATCCGGATTGCAGTAAATGTCGTTCTGAAGAAAGAAAATAGATACATCAATACATGTGGCTACATACTGTATGTACAATGACAATGGCATTTATAGTTTCCAATTGTGTTATTAAAAGTCTCAGTAGTAAGACCACAATGTTGAACTCCATTTGAAGTTGCATGTGAAATAGTTTGTTTTTCAATTATACAGTTCAGAAATAAACAAGAGGAGTGAACCATCAACAATCGTCAATACACAAACGACCAAACTGGACTGAAAAGTCGATTTAAATAAAAACAAAACGCATACACTAGGCGTGACGAAACTTGATCAAGACCAACCTAAATCAAAAGAATAGGAATAAGAAAGGATCCCGCACGGAGCAATAAAACAGTGAAGAACTATTGAAAAAAATCACTGATGTCTCGACGGGTGAGATATTACTGCATGTTGCATGTGTAGTTTCATGTATTACATTTTGTAAACGTTTCAAAAAATCCCATTGCATGTTTTGACGGGAGACATCGTGATGGTGTCACACTTGATGCAGTCCAATTTTAATATTAATAGTTTAATATTATTTAAGGAGGGAAGGAGGAGGCACAATCGGCGCCAGCGAAAATCAGAGAAAAGGAATTTGTTTGTATGTTGTATAATATTTTGAAAAAAAAAAGTACTCTAGTTACCATTGTACATCTCCTGTCCGTTGTCCTTGTTTAAGAAAGAATACGTACTATCGCAGTGTGCACAAGACCGTTGTTCGAACTCGAAATCTATCGAACCAGGGCAGAATATAATCAAAGAAAGTGTTATTTGTAGACCCCTGGGGAAGTTCATTGTACAATGATAATAAGAACATGTGTTCCGGAGGGTTAGCGTCTTCTGCTTCCGACGATCGGTCCAGTCCAGTTCCGCTACATTACAAACAAAACGTGTCAAGCGAAACATGTCCACAAAACTGATTTATAATAACTGTTATATACATACACAGATTACGCTAGATTTCGATAAGCCAGCCAACATATTCTGACGTTGCATAGTTACGAACGACTACGACTTCCGAGCTATTTCGTCTCAATGAATGAAAATATTGAGTCTTATTGGTAACACTAAGGGCTGATCTGCCCCTCTCATTGCAGTAATGGTTTGACAAACACATTTACAAATAAAATGATAAATAAAATATGTGAATTGAAAACTTTGCCTCAAATTTGCATTTCCTGGAATACTGTTTCGATTTGAAGGCTAAAATCGGTTGTTCTATGGTAAATTATTTAATCAATCATAACAAATTACTCAAATCGATACGAACGAAAAAAAATACATTTACCCTCCACTGAATATATATCTTTACAATAAAAATATAAATGTCCGTTGTTATTTTGACGTTTAATTTATTCGTTGGAAAATATTCAAATAATTCTACGCTATGTCCCTGTCTTTCTCATGAGAAATATATTCGTTTAAACTAAACTTCTAAAGAAGCTTCAAACAGATGGAACTTCCCATTTCTCTCGTTAATTCTGATAACAAATAGTAACATTTGATGTCAATGCTTCAGCAGATATTATTTTTTGCAGTTTGTAGTTCTACGTATTGAATAAAAGTCAGTTTTATGTATAACACTGGCCAACGTAAATATATTGCTCAGAGACTTTGCCTGTTATTGGTTATTTGACTCTTGAGCAGAATTGTGTCGCCCTGGTAAAAGGAAAAGAATAGGCATCTCAGTGACTGGTCGTATCCGGAGTAAAAAGTGTTTTTTTTTTTTTTTTTTTTTTTTTTAAATACACTTTCTTTTTTAAGTTTTTACCTTGTTTGGATAAGATCACTAGTATACATTGAAGCATTGATCTTGTCCGGGTACAGTGAAACCTATGATCATATTACTTTCAGATGATATTCATAGGCAATGTGAATGCAAACTGGACAGGCTTTTATCAATAAATGACAAATGAAGGCAATTCAGGGCTTAAAGTTACAGTGTACTGCTTTCAAAATAAATCTGGACTTGTTTCGTTTTGACAAGTAAACTAATTAATGTGCTTGCTGTTTGTCTTCAGATTATTTGTGCCTTTTCAGATTTTTGGTTGTAAAATTAAAATCAAGTTTGAGCGAGACACAGCTTACAGTAAGTATACCCCAGGGAAACCTGGTCTTCTGATGTGCATCATGTATGTCAATGGCATACCACTTAGTGTCAATTAATGTAGTTTGCTTATATACATTTGTACGCTGATGATACATTATTATCTATAGAAAGCTTGTTATTAATGTCATAATAATGCCCAAACATAGCCAAGAGTAATGGAAATCAGTTTTTGAGATGGATGAGGATTTCAAATGGCAAGATATTTATATGAATGCATTTAACTGTACAATGGAAACAAAATTACAAACTTTCCAATACAAAATCAATCATAGGATTCTACCAACTAATAAAGAGTTAGTAAAAATGAAATTAATAACAAATCAATTATGTACATTCTGTAACAGAGAAACAGAAACATTGGAACCCATTTTTACTCAATGCTATTATGCACAGAGATTATTGGATGATTTTAATGTTTGGTATACTGAGCATGATGATAGACAGCCCTGTATTGATTTTAAAGATATAGATATCCTTTTTGGAAATTCAAAGATTGGACTATTATTACACCATTTTCTGGTAATAATAAAACATCATATATACTGTAACCGCATTAAAGACTACATTCCAAATTTTGAAATGTGTAAGATTATTTTTGCACATACAATGAAAGTAGAGAAGTTTATTGCGATGAAAAGTAAATTTCTATTATCCTTTCAAAATAAATGGGGTCAATTTGAACAATATTTAATAATAACGACCTTAATTCATTATTATTTTAAATATTACTTACATGTTGTTGTTTTTTTAATAAAGGTTCTCTCCCCTTATTAGTTTGAAATGTTTGCTTCCCTCGCATGCTCATTAGTGATATATCCGGTGCCTAGCTGGCCAATCAGGGGGTTCCCCTCCTTCCTGCCTCATATGTGTCATGCCTCAGTACATTTATTAAGTATTATATTGTATCTCTATATAATATATTATATAACTATTTAAAAACCCTGTTTTAAGTAAGTCCGTCAGCAGTCGACACGTATCATAGAAGACATATAGTAATATTTGTCATATACCTTAGTTTATATAGTCACAGTATTACTATTATTATATTATATATATTATTATATCATATATATATTATGAAGGAGAAAACTTCAAAATGTATGAATAAATAGATGAAATGAGTGAATGAGTGTAAACAAAGAGATAATTAATGGAAATAATAAATGTACGAATGAATGTAAACAAGGAATAAATGTAAAAGGAAGGATGTTATGAAAAGAAATCGATGAAAGAATAAGTAAACAATTGAATGAATAATTAAACGACTGAATGAAAGGATGAATGAATGACAGCCCTCTTGCATGAGGACACTTTTTGTAAGGATATTTAATCAAGGGCCCCAACTCTGGCAGTATTCGAAAAATGGTGTAGGGTAATAAAAGAAAATGTATTGACATTGTCCTTAACCATCCCTGAAAACCCTGTTTTAAGTAAGTCCGTCAGCAGTCGACACGTATCATGGAAGACATTATAAGAGGAGTAATGCTTCTTATCAACATATCTACTTTAGTCACAATAACTTGCTACAATATAGACACAGGAGCATGTCAACTCACCTTGTCATATACCTTAGTATAGTCACAGTATTACTTACCAGGTGAAGTCACATATTTACGAACGTTCTTTAACTGAAGAAGATTTTTCACCTTAATTCTCATTGGTGAGCACTGCATGAGTTATGAAAACTTCCTTAGTTTTTTTCGTGGCAATGTTAACAAATGGTAAAGTTTGGGAACGAATTTGGGGTCTGTATGTATTACAGTATTTTATCAGACAATAAGCCCATGCCTGGTAATAAGCCCACCCGTAAAGTAGTAACCCCACTTTGTGCCCCCCCC
>NW_018408864.1:1851411-2016125 GCF_002113885.1 Mizuhopecten yessoensis | reverse complement strand
CCCCCCCCAATGCCCCGCTTATTAATATGAGTACGTAAGGTACGTTGTAAGATTGATATCATAGTCGCAATGAAAATATTAGCATGTTTCAAAGACGTCCTGCCTGGAAAGTGTAAACAAAAATGTGGAAGTCTTATTCAATTTTTTATTAACTATATCTGCATAACATCCTCTAACAAATGCAATACACAAACCACAAACTACACTACAAATACCACACCAAATAAAAACTAAAACAAAATCCATTGAATATAGAGTGTTGTTGACAAACCTTAAGTGAATTATGAAAAAAACAATATTGCAGATACAATTATCTAAAGTATAAATCTACATTATTTTTTACATAGATTTCAAACAACATTTTCTGTTGGCTAGCAGACATTGCAATACCAACGAAGGTCTTTTATATTCATACAAAACCTGACTACTTTGAAAACACAAGGAATTAAATAATCCCTTACTTGAATTAAGTACAAAATATTAATGTAAATTAAAAAATAATGTGAATGACATTTATCTCAATATCAAAAATTGTAAATGGAAGTGATGTCTATACAACAGTACAGTAAAGTTTAGAAGAAAAAAATAATATACACACATGGACACAATGTGTTGTATATACTTTAAATGTATTGTTTGATATAGAGTAACATTAAACAAATATAACCATGAACATTTCAGCAGTAACAGTACACAACAAAGACATTCTATTATCTACGACCAGGATCGGTAACAGTAGTAGTAGCTGATGTTGATTTTCTAATTGATTGAATTTGAGCGGTTATTGTTGTGCAGGTTTTTTTGAAAATCGAAGGATTCCGTCATTGTAAACCAAGGGTTTCTATATGTCATCTCTGCTTGGCTGACCACACTTAAACCCCCCTGCAATATTAATACAGGAATAGGTATTGAATTCTGTGACAACAATGTTTTAGTTCTGCTTCTGGAACAATTTCATTGTTTCATCTTAATGCAATATTGTACATACTACTATCAGACGTAAAACTATTAAGACAGATAAATAGTTTTACGTCTGATGGTAGTATGTACAAGGAATTTTGTTCACGAAAAGACCAATAAATCCACAAAAGTAATATTTTTTGCAGATTTTTTTTAACCATCGTATCTAGAAAAGTTCTTAATTTCAAAAGATAAACTATATATGGAAGAAGAATGGTTAAATAACATTTGGAAATTAAGTTGAGTAAAGCACTTTTTTCATCATCTAAGGAAGCACTAAAACCAAAACACTTGATCTTTTAATAATGCACTGTACAATTTTTAAACTAAACGTCATTTCAGTATATGTACATAATTTCACCTATAATATTTTGGTCTAGATTTCATTGAAAACAACCATGCTCAACATCAAATATGTCCAAAAGAAGTCCTTATCTCCAAAAACCTTCTATCTATATTTCTAGCACTGTTTCATGGATATACCTTATTGTAGGCAAGACATCACATAACAGAATAAAGGAGTGTAGATAAAAGTGTATTTATAAACAAGAGGCCCATGGGCCTTAGCGGTCACCTAAGAGTCCTACAGTATTATTTTTTGTTGTTGAAATATGAAGTGGAGATAATGATGTCAATCATCCCTACCAAAATTGGAGTAAAAAATAGTTAAATATAACTTTAAGTCAAGTTTGTCAGGACAATGAGTTGATCATTACTAGACCGAGTTTCAGTTAATTCAGCCTATTAGAACTTGATTTTAAGTTTTAAATATGTTTTTTTCCAAAATGGTAGCCATGGCAGCCGTATTGGATTTTTGATGGACCCGAAAAATAACAACACTTTGTCAGGAACATACGTTGATAATTCCTACCAAGTTTCAGTTAAATCGGCCCATTAGAACTTGACTAAGTTTGAATTAGTTTTTTTCAAAATGGCCGTCCCTGGCGGCCGTTTTGGATTTCTGATTGACCCGAAAAATAACAACACTTTGTCAGGAACATAAGTTGATCATTCCTACCAAGTTTCAGTGAAATCGACCCTTGAGAACTTGACTTTATGTTTGAAATAGTTTTTCAAAATGGCGGCCATATTAGATTGCTGATCGACCCGAAAAATAACAACACTTTATCAGGAACATAAGTTGATCATTCCTACCAAGTTTCAGTTAAATCGGCCCAGGAGAACTTGACTTTATGTTTGAAATAGTATTTCAAAATGGCGGCCATATTGAATTTCTGATCGACCCGAAAAATAACAACACTTTGTCAGGACCATAAGTTGATCATTCCTACCTAGTTTCAGTTAAATCGGCCCAGTAGAACTTGACTTTAAGTTTGAAATAGTTTTTTTTAAATGGCGGCCGTGGTGGTTATATTGGAATTCTGATCGACCCGAAAAATTTCCAACAAGGGGAGGTAATTAATATAATCCAGTGTTAATGCCTATATAGTAATCTCTAATGAGGGAGATAATCCGGCGTTAATGTCTAGCTCGATCTATGATACAATTAGTCCTTGTGACTTTTGCAATATACTTTGTACCTGCTCTCTTCTTCTGGTAATCATGATGTAAAGACTAGCATTGCAACACATAATATTGGGTTATAACAAGCAATTCAGTTTATTGTCTGTTGTAACCCAATTAAAGACAGTGAAATGAATTCAATAAACAGTAATACATGCATATAAGATTTTTCTAAAAGACCCATTATCAACATTTTTTTACAAGAGATTTCCTTCAATCAAAATACATGTAGGTTATATCATGGTCATCTCCAACAAGAGGAGATAATCCAGTATGATACCTATATGGTATTCTCAAACGAGGCGAGGTACATGTAATCCTATGCTGAAGTCTATGATTATGTCAATACATGTTTATCCAACGAGGGGAGGTAATCCAGTGTTAATGTCTAGCAAAAAGAGATCACATTGTTATTATGTATAATGTACAGTTTATAAATGTGAACTATAAACAAAATGCTGTGTTAGAATATTCCAGGATTGTCTCTTAAAGTAAAAGCTGTCTTTGATCCTCTCTGAAATCCTGATTACAACAAATGCTGTACTCAACCATTCTAAACGTATTGATGATGATGTGTTTTATTTGTCACTAAGATTAAAGTTTCCATTTTTCAAATCCTTTTCTATCCGCAGGACTGCCTGCTTCTTCTCCTTCTGTAAACCGAAGAAAGCATTACATCTGAATGAAGTTATCATATTGAACAGGGAAAAACCTATATCTCAAATTTTGAAAATGAAATATGAACATTAAACAATGTAGAAAGTGAAACAAGAGTTGTTTTCACTGATGAATTAAGCATTTACTGTTTCACCCTGAATCTCCATATAAACAATCTATTTCCACTTGCAGTTCTGCCATACAAGAAGAACAAATTTGGCCATATTGAGTATACCAGATAGCTTGGAGATTAAGAATCTATTGGAGTACTATTGGAATATATTACTCCCCAAGACAGATATGAGATAAAAAGACTCAGGACTCACCTTTAGTCCCCCTTCAAGGTTTGAAGTTTTAATTAATCCCTTAATGACGTAATTAAATCCATACAAGTCATTATCCTTCCTGGTCCGAACTCGCAGCTCCCTGTAAAAATAATGAGAAAAAGAAATAAAATAAGATAAAAGAGGACACAAGCAATATCTACGAAACTCATGATAAAACAATACAGCTGATGTGTATGAAAGACAACCTTGAAAGTGAGTTTGCCATTTCACATATTTACTAGTACAGTATATACTTAAAGTGAAAGAAATATAATCAACCATTGTAATATAAAGAAGATCTGTTAAGTTATTCCTTTAGCCAAATATAACATGCACAACGAGGGATCAAGGGGAACGTACATATCAAATTTGAGAAAGATCCCTCAAGTTATTCCTGAGAAATGGTACTAACAAACATTCAATGTCAAAAATCGAAGATGGCTGTCGGTTGGCCATTTTGTTTATCTGATCAGTTTCAAAAGTAAACATGAACAATAAAGGATAGCGGGGAACCTGCATATAGAATTTGAGAAAGAACCATCCAATGCTTCCTGGGAAATAGCACTAACAAACCTTAAAATCAAAGATTTGTTTATCCGATCAGTCTCATAAAAAAATGTGCATAACTTCATACATGTACCAAAGGGAACCGACATAAAAAAATTAAGAAGGATCTTTCCAGTATTTCCTGAGTAATAGCCACAACAAACCTTTAATGTCACAATCCACGATGGCTGCCTGTCTGCCATTTTGTTTATCTGATCAGTCTCAAAAGTTTATATACACAAGTAAGGACCTAGGGGAACCTACATACAAGACGTGAGAAAGATCTCACCACTACTTCCTGAGAAATAGCGATAACAAACCTTCAATGTCAAAATCCAAGAAGGCTACCTGTTGGCCATTTTGTTTTTCTGATCATCTAAAAATTACATATGCACAACTACAGACCTAGGGGAGCCTACAATAATGTACATAACAAATTTTGGAAAGATCCCGCCACTACTTCCTGAGAAATAGTGATACCAAACCTTCAATGTCAAAATCCAAGATGGTGGCTGTCAGCCATTTTGTTTACATGATCATTCTCAACATTAAACATGCACAACTGCAGACAAAGGGAAACCTTCATATATAATTTGAGTTGGATCTCTCCAGTACTTCCTGAGAAATAGCGATAACAAACCTTCAATGTCAAAATCCAAGATGGCTGCCTGTCGGCCATTTTGTTTATTCAATCTGTCCCAAAAGTTAACCTGCACAACTATGGACCAAGGGAACCTACATATAAAATTTGAAAAAGATCCCTCCAGTATTTCCTAAGAAATAGCCATAACAAACCTTCACTATCAAAATCCAAGATGGCTGGCTGTCGGCCATTTTGTTTATCTGATCAGTCTCAAAAGTTGCCTTGCACAATTAGGGACCAAGGGGAACCTACATATAAAATTTAAGAAAGATTCCTTTGAAACTACCTGAGAAATAGCCATAACAAACCTTCAATGTCAAAATCCAAGATGGCTGCCTGTCGGCCATTTTGTTTATCCAATCTATCCCAAAAGTTAACCTGCACAACTATGGACCAAGGGGAACCTACATATAAAATTTGAGAAAGATCCCTCCAGTATTTCCGGAGAAATAGCGATAACAAACCTTCACTATCAAAATCCAAGATGGCTGGCTGTCGGCCATTTTGTTTATCCGATCTGTCCCAAAAGTTGCCTTGCACAACTAGGGACCAAGGGGAACCTACATATAAAATTTAAGAAAGATCCCTCTGGAACTTCCTGAGAAATAGCCATAACAAACCTTCACTGTCAAAATCCAAGATAACTGCCTGTCCGCCATATTATTTATCTGACCATTCTCAAAAGTTGCCTTGCACAACTAGGGACCAAGGGGAACCTACATAAAGAAAGATCCCTCAGGTCCTTCTTGAGGAATACCAATAACAAGAATTGCTTTAGGACGGACGATAGACGACGGACGGACCACGGACGCAGGGCAATTTATATACCAAAACACACAAATAATAATTAAAGCAAAAATATTAAACTAGTTGAGTCCTGATGGTGACCGTGGGTGATCTCCAGGAACCTCATACAATCTTTTTCTTTCCTGTATGCTTTTACAGATATATTGTCCAAAGAGTGAAGATAATGTAAGAAAATTAAGTGATTTTTACCATGCTGCGAGAAACTTTAACAAGAACCATCATGAACTTGAATTTTTTTAATGTACCCCTCAATCTTTTAAGTCTCTTCTAGCTAAAGGCTGAATGTTTCAAATAACATGTTAATCATTGTGCATGCTAAACAGTCATTTATCTTGTTATAGATGCCCTGTCAGTGATACTCTTTAATCTGTGCTGTTTTAACAGAAATCTGTGATCATTGTTTAATATCATTTCTGTAAGTAAACCTCCGGGTCTGTTTTAATTCAATTCAAATCAAAGTTTATTCTAACCGAAAAATGATTTTAAAACATATGCACCGGCCAACCTCATTTGATGGAAATAAGAGTAAATTATAAGTTACACCAAGAAATGATTCTAAATCCAAAGTTACTGAAGTGTAAATATTGGTCACAGTGACCTACATTGGATAAATTGTTGTAGCAATCCTCACTGTGTATTTGTACAAAATTAAATTTGAGACGGACCTGACAAGTACATTGCTTTTAAATTATAGAACAAAGAATTTTTGATAATTGTAGACAGAAGATGATAGAAAATTTATCAAGGTCATCTAAAGGTTATTTATACCAGCACCTTGTTGATAATGTTTGTCTTCAATTTAACTTATGTAAATCTATAGAACCTAAGTACAAACGCCTAATTACATGTTTTAGATTTGTCGTCTCATGATTTAAATTTTGAAGTAGGTAGACGGACCGATGTTGTTCGACAGAATAGATAATGCACTTGCTGTGCTTCTGGTGATATAGAAGATGAATTTCACTTCATCCTAAAATGTCTATTATATCAAGACCTGAGATGTAAATATATCATGCGATTCTATCACAGAAGTCCTAATGTTTTTAAGTTAACGAAATTATTGAGTACTAATAATGTAGAAGAATTATGCAATCAAGGAAAGTATTTATATTGTACTATGAGAAAACGTAGAGAAATCAATGTCTGATATGGAAAACTACTTGTGTGCTCTCCACTTCATCAATTTAAATCTGTATAAAAATCTCTTGTACATGTGTTATATGATGTAATTGTTTGATTTTCAACCTATGAGTTAGATGGCTCTGGGAAATGAGGAAACATCCAGAGAAATAGCGATAACAATCTTCATCAGTCAAAATCTAGCATGGCTGCTTGGCAGCTATTTCGTTCATCAGTCTCAAAAAAAACATAGACTCAGGCTAGGGGAATCTACATTACGTAGAAAACAAGAGGCCCAGAGGGCCTGTATCGCTAAAGCACTCTATGGTAGGTGCTGTAAGTACATATGAAATTTCAGAAAGATCCATCCAGTATTTGAGATATAGCGAGAACAAACTATAAACAGAGCCCCACCCCTATGCCCCTAGGGGGGATCATGCAAAATTGAGACCCCTTGGCCCAAGGATGCTCCTGACTAAATAAGGATAAAATCCCTTAATCCCGATGGTCTAAGAAGGATTTTAAAGGTTTTACCTCTATTTCTCCTATTTGGCCCTGTCCTTCTGCCCCCTGGGAGACCACACCCACTGCTTATACAAAATTGAGTCCCATTGGCCCAAGAATGCTCCAGACTAAATTAGGATAAAATCCCTTAATCCCTACGGTAGACGAAGGATTTATAAAGGTTTTACCTCTATTTCCCTTATTGGGCCTCGCCCCACTTCCCCCAGGGGGGCCACACACCCCGTTTATACAAAATTGAGTCCCCTCGGCCTGAGGATGCTACAGATTAAATTTAGTCAAAATCTACTTCGCCGTTCAGGAAAATGAAGGTAAAGTATGTTAGATAAAAAGTAAGGAAATTAAACATGCTAGTCAAAAAGGTCAAAAACAGGACAGAGGACAGACTCACTTTTGTGCCTCATCAAAAGTGACGCTAAAAGCCAGCTTTGTAAAATCACCAAGGTCCTTCCTCTCTATCTTGAACTTTCCATAATCCTTTTTGTCTTCCACAATAGCAACTGTCATTAAAAGACAACAACAGGTAATATTCAGTGAAATTAATATACATTTTGAATAATTTATCTTGGTTAAACCATTAAAGATCTTTTTTTCTGTAAAGAAGCATCAATATAACACACCAGTCAGTTAAATGAAACAGTTTATCTTAACGTTAACACAGTGAGTCTTTATTACAGAAATGTTACATAAATATATTATACTGAATGAAGATGAAAAGAAGTTGGAATATGTTCGTATCAAGGCTTTCATAACATGACTAATAGTCTATGATATACTTTTACTGAAGTTGACCAGAATTCGAGGAACTGGCGAAAAAGATGAAATAATAAAATGTTACGCACTGTCAATCAGGATTATATTTATTATATTTTAAGTGAAAATTTCTCATTTGACCTTACTTTGTGATACTAAGTTCCTAACCAAGTGATTAAGCATAAGGAACCAGTGGGAACATCTTGATGGACTAATTAGCAAATTGCCTAAAGTACATAATGATGTCACAAATACATTTTAAAAGTTTTTTCATGCTTCCATTAAAATTTTGTTGAGGGATATTCTCAGGTTGACTCAGGGCACTGTCACCCTATAATAAATGTGATAAATCTCTAATATTGGTAAATCATTTTATGATTTAGAATGATTTATTTATATCGGCTGATCCATCATAAATTATCATCAAGTACAAGTACAGACACTTACATTGAAGAGCCGAGTAGTCTCCCTCCCAGCCGGATGCCATGCTTTTCAAACCTGCTGTACCTGGCTCACTGCTGTAGAAGACTCTTCCTTTAGAAATAGCTTACCTATTTCAAACAAAACAAAAATATTGGCTCAATTATGAATTAGTAATCAAGAAGGGCAGATGTGTCAGGCTATAAACTGCCAACAACACTTAACGTTAACTGTGTGGTATACTGAAACACTAACCACCTTCTTTAAATCAGTTGTCAAAAATTAACTACATTCCAAACGATATTACTCAATCTTTCCTCCCTTTTCCTTGAAATGAGACTGTGTTGTGTTAGAATTAATAAAATATTGCCTGTGTGACCCGTACAGAAACCAAACTGTTAGTCAGAGTTGCCAGTGCTTTGTCTTGTACTTCTGGCCCCAAATGAATTTATCTATACAACAAGATGCCCTGTATCGCTCACCTGGATATGTTTAATGTACTTGATATGAGGTAAAGATGTACATATACTTACATTATGTATGCTTTGACCCACTGACCTAAATAAGTTTCATTTTTACATAACACAGATGACCCCATCACTGCGTATTGATACACTACAATGACATAACACAGGGGGTAGTTGGTAGACGATTGGAGAATTAAAAGCACTTAAAAAATATAAATAAAATTACCAAGAAATTCTAACACGGTTCATGGAATATGTCCAGAAAGCTAATGTTGTTATGACCTCATGAATGTTGAAAAAATAAAATTTTATTCCTTAAATGAAATTTCAAGATCCATCCAGTATTTCTGTAGATATAGCAAGAACAAACTTCAAATGTAACAAGAGGCCCATGGGCCTTAACGGTCACCTGAGTCTATAGTATTTATTTTTGTTGTTGAAATATGTACCAATTTGAGTAAAAAATAGTATAATGTTAACTTAACTTTGTCAGGACCATGAGCTGATCATTCCTAGACCAATTTTAAGTGAGATCGGCCTATTAGAACTTAGTAGCAAAATAGCGGCCATGGCAGCCAAATTGTATTTCTGATTGACCCGAAAAATAACAACACTTTGTCAGGACCATGAGGCGATCATTCCTACCAACTTTCAGTTCAATCGGTCCAGCAGAACTTGACTTTAAGTTTGAAATAGGTTTTCAAAATGGCGGCCGTGGCGGCCATATTGGATTTCTGATCGACCCGAAAAATAACAACACTTTGTCAGGACCATGAGGCGATCATTCCTATCAACTTTCAGTTCAATCGGCCCAGCAGAACTTGACTTTAAGTTTGAAATGTAAAATGTTAACGGACGACGGACGACGGACGACGGACGACGGACGACGGACGACGTACGACGGACGACGGACGACGGACGACGACGGACGAAAACGGATAGCAATAGGTCACTTGAGCTAAAGCTCAGGTTACCTAAAAATCCAAGATGGCGTCCTGGTAGCCATCTTGTTTGAATGAATACACCCTTATAGTAACAGGCAATTCTAGATAACTTGATAGACAAAATTGGGATAAAATCCTTAAAATCCTTATGGTAGAAGAAGGATTTCAAAGGTTTTACCTCTATTTCCCCTATTAGGCCGCCCCTGCGCCCCTCTGGGGGCCATACCTACCGTTTATACAGAATTGAGAGCCCTTGGCCCAAGGATCCCCAGACCAAATCGGGATGAAATCCCTGAATCCCTATGGAAGAAGAAGGATTTTAAAGGTTTACCTCTGCTTCCCATATTCGGACCCTACCCTCTGCCCCCAGGGGAGCCTTACACACTGTTTATACAAAAATTTAGTACCCTTGGCCAAAAAGATGCTTCAGACTCAATTAGGATAAAATCCTGTACAGTAAAAGAAGGATTTTAGAGTTTTACCTCTATTATCCCTCTTAGGCCTCTCTCCTCTGCCCCAAGGGGAGCCACACCCACCATTTACACAAATTAGAATGCCCTTTGACCTAAGGATGGCCTAGAACAAATTGGGATGAAATCCCTTAATCCTTAAGGTAGAAAAAGATTTTTAAATAATTACCTATTTGCCCCACCCTTCTATCCCCAGGGGACCACTTATGCATTTATAAAAAATTGACTGCCCTTGGCCCAAAGATGCTCCAAACCAAATTGAGTTAAAAACCACTTTGCCGTTCAGGACAAGTATCGTTTAAAAGGAAAAGTTGATGAATAGACAGATGACCGACGATGCACCATGGCATAAGCTCACTCGCCCTTTGGGAAGGTAATAATAATAATAATAATATACAACATTTATATAGCGCCCTATATAATTTGTAAAATTACTCTAAAGCGCTTTACAACATATGGATAATAGTAATGGTTATAACTGTGAAAACAAAAAACAACAGCTTACAATCACTTTTATACATTTAAGCAAGCAATGTGCACATGATTGAACAAATAATAGGGTGGTATTTACATAACGTCTTTGCAATGATTCTAAAATGCAGACGTGAAGAGGTGAGTTTTGATGTCCCTCTTGAACTTGGCCAGGGTATTGGACTTTCAAATTGCAGATGGTAAGCTATTTCACAATGTAGCCGAAACCCTTTCAAAGCATCGGTTTCCGTAGGTCACAGTACGAGATTTTGGGACATACAACAAAGATTCTGACTCCGACCGCAGTGATCGTGATGGCTGATACAGGGTAACAAGCTCCTGTATGTACTGAGGAGCTGTTCCATTCAGTGTACACCAGAATTTTGTACTGCGACCTGTATCGTACAGGTAACCAGTGCAACGAATAGAGCACAGGTGTGATGTGCTCTCTCTTTCGAGTACGAGTAACTAGCCGTGCTGCAGTGTTCTGGACCCTCTGCAGACGACTAGTTAGTTTGTCAGATATACCACAGAGCAGGGTGTTACCATAATCCAACCGAGAGGTAACAAGTGAATGCACCAAAATCTCGCATGCATCTGCAGTTAAAAACTGCCGAATACAGCCGATGTTCCTGATCTGGTAGTATCAGGATTTGGCAATCGCGTTCATTTGTTTCTCCATGTTCAGTGAACTATCAAAGTATACCCCTAGGTTTTTAACAGCTGGAACAGTCTCAATAGTTCTGGCACCGACCTTGAGCTGGAGAGCCATTGTTTGCCGACGCTTTGGGGAAAAGACGATTAGTTCCCTCTTTTCCTGATTAAGCTTAAGCATGTTGGCGTTCATCCAGATACTGATATCTGTCAGACAAGCTTCCAGACTTTCTGAGACGGTATTCCAACTGTCCTGTGGTTTGATGACCATGTAAATTTGTGGTCATCGGCATAGCAATGATAGCAAAGGTGAGCTTAATTGCATCAGTACCTTTTTCTCATTTGAGATTATGTTAATCAATTAAATATTTAATAATTAAACAGGAAATAAAAAGTGTTTCCAACAGGAATCAAATCAGCCTCCACCTCACCCTCCCAGCTATCCAGTCGGCCGTTCTTACGATGGTGCTTAGGAAGTAAGCTTTCTGTAGCAGGATGTAATTGAGAAACGTAATCATTTTTTAAATGTGCAATACTACAACTTCCTTATATATAATATGTGTGTCCAAGGATTTATATTTATGTACCAAGCACCTGCCAGTGGATATAACTCATTAACAAGACCCACAGGGTCACGCACCTACTATCAATCCTGATTTTGTGAGACTTTCAGCCGCTGGGTACGCCCCTATCCAATAAGGTACCCAGCGGTTGAAAGTCTCACAAGTTGTTTCGGGTTGTTTCGCCCGAAATCCTGTTCGCCCTAGGTTGTTTCGCCTTAAAACAAAAATATTAGGGCGAAACATTGTTTGGTATTTTCTTTCAATTTCGGTAGTTTAAGTCACAAATTGAGTGTTCTTTGTCTTCTAGATAATTTTTATCAATTTCATAAACAAAATGTGTTTGTCTTGTTTTTAAGCGAGTGTGACAAACGGCAGCTGTGAAAAGCTGACACTGCTCTCACATACTTACTCAGTCTCTACTTGAAATATACCAAACACCATTGTAGAAAGTCATCAATAAGTTTAGTTGATATATTTAAATATTAACTATTCTATATAAGCGCATGAATTACTTATTTTTAGGGCGAAATAACCTAGGGCAAACGGGATTTAGGGCGACACAACCCTTAGCGCGAACGGGATTTAGGGCGAAACAACCCATTTCCAACAAGATCAATAATGACAATATTAATAGTTGTGTTGTGCAGGACCTGTCTTTACTCCCTTATAAAAACAAACGGAACACTTGTCAAAGCATATCAATGCATGCTAACGTGTGTAGTTTAAACCTTGTAAACCTGTGGAGTAGAAGCCCCTGTTCAAAGTGTCGAACCGAAAGCAGGACGGTAAACAACGAAACGAAACCGGAAAACAAAATTACAAACTAAGAGATGGAACGGTATGCAATATTTTATCCGGATTGCAGTAAATGTCGTTCTGAAGACAACAATTCATGTGGCTACATACTGTATGTACAATGACAATGACATTTATAGTTTCCAATTGTGTTATTACAAGTCTCAGTAGTAAGACCACAATGTTGAACTCCATTTGAAGTTGCATGTGAAATATTTTGTTTTCAAATTATACCGTTCAGAAATAAACAAGAGGAGTGAAACATCAACAATCGTCAATACACAAACGACCAAACTGGACTGAAAAGTCGATTTTTAAAAAAATGCAGACACTAGGCTTGACGAAACTTGATCAAGACCAACATAAATCAAAAGAATACGAATAAGAAGGGATCCCGCCCGGAGCAATAAAACAGTGAAGAACTAGTGAAAAAATTCACTGATGTCTCGACGGGTGAGATATTACTGCATGTTGCATGTTTAGTTTCATGTATTACATTTTGTAAACGTTACAAAAAATCCCATTGCATATTTTGACGGGAGACATCGTGATGGGGTCACACTTGATACAGTCCAATTTTAATATTAATAGTTTAATATTATTTAAGGAGGGAAGGAGGAGGCACAATCGGCGCCAGCGAAAATCAGAGAAAAGGAATTTGTTTGTATGTTGTATAATATTTTTGAAAAAAAAAGTATTCTAGTTACCATTGTACATCTCCTGTCCATTGTCCTTGTTTAAGAAAGAATACGTACTATCGCAGTGTGCACAAGACCGTTGTTCGAACTTGAAATCTATCGAACCAGGGCAGAATGTAATCAAAGAAAGTGTGTTGTTTGTGGACCCCTGGGGAAGTTCATTGTACAATGATAATAAGAACATGTGTTCCGGAAGGGTAAGCGTCTTCTGCTTCCGACGATCGGTCCAGTCCAGTTCCAGGTGACAATAGCTGTGCAGGATTGATCTGCTGTATGTTGCAGGAATATGACAAACGTCGGTGGGGTTGATATCATTGTGACAGAAGGCCTAGGGTGACAATAGTCGTAGGGATTGATATCATTGTGACAGGAGGGTGACAATAGTCGATGGGGTTGATATCATTGTGACAGAAGGCCTAGGGTGACGATAGTCGTAGGGATTGATATCATTGCGACAGGAGAGTGACAAATGTCGGTTGGATTAAAATCATAGTGAAAGGAGGTGACACTATTCGATTATATATTGTGTGTGTGTGTGTTGTTACGCTTCCCGATTATCACTAATTGTACCAAATTCTGATCCACTTATGACTTTCAATGTTTGAAAATAATTTACAGATATTTTCAACAATTAAAACACCAACGCGTCTTCATGTGTTCACATTATAAAACATAGCGCATGCTTATTAGTATCTACCGACATTCTTGCTGCTCCCATGTAGAACAAACATCCAACTACCAGCATCATTGTGACCTCATACGGGATACTTTTACTATAACATTCCTGCTTCTTTAACCTATGGAAAATGCTTCTTTGTGCCGAATGTACCTGTTTTCTGTAAATCAAAGTTGTAGAAAATTTGTTTTTGTTATCTTTAGAAATATGCAAAAAAAAGACGTGTCTTACAGGGTCAACTTCTTAAATGGCACACCTTAAGATGATGTGGAAAACCATTTCAACGATTCAACCATTTCCTTACAATTTTATATTAAAAAAGTACACGCGGTTTCGTCATCTTTTGCTTCGTATTTATAAGATATCCCTCTCTGCGTTTTCCTTAAAAGTGATTGACGTAACGTCATCATTCACCACGTAGTGATTTTTTTCTTAAAAATATATGCAAATAAATAATTCCCCACATGTTATTATTAAAGCCATCGACATCAAATTATCCTCAATGTTGTGGGATGTTTTCAAATTTAAAGTAACGATATTATACATATTTTTGTCTCTCCATTAAGAAAATATCACCTTTTCCCGCTAAAACCAGTTATTTCGTTCACTCTGTTTATGCAAAAATTATGAAAAACTAAATCGTTAAATAAATGCCACATCCTTCAAACACAATATGTCGGAAATGTGAAAACGGATAATTAGAAAATATACATAAAATGAAACCCTGAGATATTATTAATACGTATGCATGTTTTGGCTGTTATTGTGTGTAAAAAAAACAACCATAAGACATTCACTAAAAACGTTAAATTTTGTTCATAAACAAAACAAGAAAATGACGTTCGAATTAACGTTTTCGACGCAAAACAACGTAGCGTTACATGACGGCTAGACATGGGGAAATCAATGCTGTGCAGCGGTGTTAGGACACACGATATAGTTAAGTTATGCTTCAAAAAGCTGAGTCAGAAAACTTGCAAATGCTTGTTTTTTCATTAAAACAAACAGATGTGTCATTTCATTCGAAAGTCACAAATATGGTATTTTTTCTTAAAAAGTCGCATTTTACGGACCGTTACATAACGGCTAGACCCAGTAATATCTTAATTCCCCAAATACTGTCGCTCCAATTTTTATAAACTTTTGCAGATTGTTTGAATAGATTAAGAACTTGCACCAAACATAATACAGGCAAACGACATAACATATTCATCTAGAAATCATATTGCGAATGAACGCATATTTTGAACAACTAAAAACATTACACAAATGATACAAATGGGTTTCCTGTATTTTTTGCAACTTTCAAAATGATATCGACTTTCAAGTATCATATTATTCAAGATAAAATTGTTATATAGCTTTAAAATTCAAACATCTGTAGAATGGGCCCATATTTTACTTTTAAATAGTCATTTATTTAAACGCGTAACCCGTTTACGTTACACATTACATTGGAGTAATGGCGAATTTTGACGTTATATCGGTGATTATTACGTTGCGCTCGAAACATTTATATATTCTAATGAAATATTCAGGTAGATAAAAAAAATCTGAATAAGATGGTATATAATAACATATATATTTGATCCTTATTCAGATTTTATATAGCGCTGATGTAGCGAAATCCGCGACTTTTCGTATGTGCGTCAACATCTGACGTTACGTCTATGTTATTAGTTTTTAAACAAACTGCTAGTATGGTGACAAAACAATAGCAATTCGGTTTTTTTATGTGCAATGTATTGTCCTTATTCTCTCATATGTAGCGGTTTGTTCCTCTACGGTATAGGACCGATGTACAGGCGACATCTGGTGTTTTGTCGAGGACATCTTCAAACCATGGATACATTAACAATCCCGTTCAAGTGTTGACATTTTACTTTTGTATTTTTATTTTCATTGATAACTTATATAACCCGACCATTCTCCTGACAAATACAGAGGAGTATCGCCACTCCAAATCCATTTTCATGGTAAATATGGCCGCGGTATTTTTCTCGTATCGCCCTTAGCGACATGTACTGCCACGGACTTAGATAATCGAATCGAATTCCGTGGTACTGCCGACGCCTGATGGTCTTTTGGGTAACGACCGCGGAGGACCACGAGGGACCACGAGGGATCGCGGGGGCACAAATGATCATCAAAATCCTTCGCGATTGAATGCTCATGATACACCGGCGTAATTGGTCTATCATCAAAATACGCGGTGATTTGTCATCGAGGAAACGCGTCACCTTAATTCCTCAAGGTTCGCGGATTGTTCGTAATGGCTATAAACTGTACTGTATATGTGATAGTTCAACTGAAAACTTTGCCTGAAATTAACATTTCCTGTGGTACTGTTTCGATTTGAAGGCTAAAATATAGTTGTTCTATGGTAAATTATTTAATCAATCATAACAAATTACTCAAATTGATACTAACGTGAAAAAACATTTACCCTCCACTGCATGTACATCTATATGTATAACTAAAAGTCCGTACTTTCTGAAGTTATTTTGACTTATAATTTATTCATTGGAAAACATTCAAATAATTCTACGCTATGTCCCTTTCTTGCAAATGAGAAATACATTCTTTTATACTAAAATTCTAAAGAAGCTTTAAAAAGATGGAACTTCCCATTTCTCTCGTTAATTCTGATAACAAAAAGTAACATTTAATGTCATTACTTCAGCGGATATTATTTTCTTTAGTTTTACTCATTGAATAAAAATCCGTGTTGTGCATAGCACTGGCCAACGTAAATATATAGTTCAGAAACTTTGCCTGTAATTGGTTATTTGACTTGAGCAGGATTGTGTCGCCCTGGTAAAAGGAAAATATTAGGCATCACAGTGACTGGTCGTATCCGGAGTAAAAAGATATACATTTTTTTTTTTTAAATACACTTTCTGTTTTAAGTTTTTACCTTGTTTGGATAAGATCACCAATATACATTTAAGCATTGATCTGGTCCGGGTACAGTGAAACCTATGATCATATTACTTTCAGATGATATTCATAGGCAATGTGAATGCAAACTGGACAGGCTTTTATCAATACATGACAAATGAAGGCAATTCAGGGCTTAAAGTTACAGTGTACTGCTTTCAAAATAAATCTGGACTTGTTTCGGTTTGACAAGTAAACTGATTAATGTGCTGCCAGTTTCTCTTCAGTTTTGTTTGTGCCTTTTCAGATTTTTGGTTGTAAAATTAAAACCAAGTTTGAGCGAGACACAGCTTACAGTTAGTATACCTCAGGGAAGCCTGGTCTTCTGATGTGTATCATGTATGTCAATGACATAACACTTAATGCCACCTAACGTAATTTGCATATATAAATTTGAATGCTGATGATACATTAGGAAAATTAATAAGTGGTAAATCGGTATCTGTTACAAATGAAACCTTTAATGCTGATAAAACCTAGTGTATGACTGGTGTATATGTGTGTACAAAAACTCCTTAGTGTATCTTTGATTATTGTGGATTTTGGGTAATCAAATCAACAGTGTTAACCGGAAAATATGTTTTCAAAGTTTTAAATGAAGAGTTTTAAACGTTTTCCTAGCAAGTCTTCTCTTCATTTTTTAAAACCGTTTAACTTTTGTTTTGTGTTGTTTTTGTTTTTGTTTTTGTTATTTTGTTTGTTCAATTCCCAAAAGACTAATGTACGAACATCTTGGGAAACAGTTCTCAGTAAATGTTACTAAATAAGAGAGAAAAATCCAGAACCATATATTTGTATTGCTTTTTGCCTTTCCTGGAAAGGAAACCGCTCAGAATAAATCAATGAATGCGTTCCTTCAGTTTGGTATGAAGTATGATAGTGAGGTCGAACAGTCAAGGAGTGAGGAGGTTAAATAATGGCTAGTTGTTGAGCTTTAAGTTGAATCAGCGATCAGAGGTTGTTTCTATGAACTCTTTTGATGTTTTGGAATCTAACAAAGAAGATGTTAAGATAGATATGATGTCATATAATGAGATTGTCGAAAGATAATGATCTGATGATTAACATATTATCATATAATGTCAGAATATTGCGTTTATGCCTTTTTTGACTCGGTCAATATACAATGTAATATTGTTTAAACTTATGAGAAAACATTATTTCAAGATTGAATACGCTGCTTTATACTTACAAGGAGACGTGCATGTAGCATTTTCTTTAAGAGGCCGACATAAGGACTTTTGTTTTGTATTGACAGTTATAAGATCTTTGTGTTGTACATTTTATTCGTACTGTATGTTGCCAGCTCAGGGAATGACTAGTGATAGTAAGTGACAAATGTAGACTCATCAATCACAAATCGATTTTTTAACGCAACTTTTCATATACAATGTACCGTAATTGTAATTTACCATTCATTAATATTGTAACGTAACACAAACAAAAAACCTACAGCTGATTGGTGATTATTTCTGCTCTTGTTAGACTGATATTGATTTTATTGTACATCAGAAATATCACTTAATGTCATGTAATACTAGAGTTTGGTGACAAACATGAAGCCTAAAGTCAGGGGGTGAAACTCGAGCAATTTAAACAACAAGGGTTCTGTGGCAAGGTATACACACATGTGATAAACAATAAATGCTCAACTGTATTTATGAATGATTTTAATTCTTTCATCAATATCCACATTTCTGTACAACGTGCAGGGCAATCATGTTCTCTTGGTCATGCACCAGTCAAACAACATTTTATGAACTAGTTTAATTTAAAGTTAACAAATTCTGGTCTGATTAAACAATTTATGAAATATTTTCCTGAAATTGCAAAAATCATATTTATGAGAGGATTGTTAAAAATATTCAAGTTGCATTAGTGTATCAATTTCATGTCTATTAAATTTTACCGTTTTCTAAGAAACTCATTCCTCACAACTAATATGTTGAGATTGACAATTTAAAACATATAATATTTACAATTGATTATCTGAAATACACACCATAAGAATATAAGGTAGACACACGAATGTCAATCAATGTTTAGAAGGCAACCTGAAAACTAAGATGTCGAATGAAATACATTTTTTAAATGGAACATTGTTGGCATATCATGTAAGTTATCTTACAAAACAAACAGATTACATTACTCTTTCCGATACAAACCTTCGACCGACAAATTGTTTAGCATACACACATACAATTTTGTTTAAACAGGCCATGGATGCTGTCAGGTTTTGTTTTACGCTGAAACTACCTTTGAGAGGGGGCTCCCCGTCATAGTGGACACTAAAGTGATTTCCCTTACGTTATTAAAAAGACCCATACCCCCTTTAAAAATACCAAATTCTTTCGGCGATGTTCTCTGGTGACCAAATAAACAGAATTTTACATAACGACTGTGTTCATTGATGAAGGGGCCACATACACATAGAATAAGAACGCAGTATAACGAAGCTGTTCACTGTTCAATAGCGAAGGGGTCGAATAAAGACAAATCTTACATGACAACAATGTTCACTGGTGCTTTGGCCTCATCACACAAAGTGTTATACAACAACAATGTTAGTTGGTGATAGGGCCTCATCACACAAAGTGTTATACAACAACAATGTTAGTTGGTGATAGGGCCTCATCACACAAAGTGTTATACAACAACAATGTTACTTGGTGATAGGGCCTCATCACACAAAGTGTTATACAACAACAATGTTACTTGGTGATAGGGCCTCATCACACAAAGTGTTATACAACAACAATGTTCACTGGTGATTGGACCACATCACACAAAGTGTTATATAACAACAATGTTACTTGGTGATTGGGCCATATCACACAAAGTGTTATATCACAACAATGTTCACTGGTGATTGGGACACATCCCACAAAGTGTTATATAACAACAAGGTTACTTGGTGATTGGGCCATATCACACAAAGTGTTATATTACAACAATGTTCACTGGTGATTGGGCCACATCACACAAAGTGTTATATAACAACAATGTTCACTGGTGATTGGGCCACACGACATAAAGTGTCATATAACAACCAATGTTCATAGGTGATTGGGCCACATCACATCTAAGTGTTATATAACAACAATGTTCACTAATGAATGGGCAGTTTTGGGACTTTTTTGTCAGAATACATAAATTAGAAGAATAGATAAGAAAACGAATCAAAGTATACCACATCAAATAGTTTACCATGAGTTTTATTATCTATCTCGCCTCCTCAGCGCTAAGCTAGTTTTCCATACAAATTGACAAAAAAAGAAGAGAAATGATAGAAATCTCATATTATGTATGTATCGTTAATGAATATCTAAACGATAGTTGATTGTAAAACATAATCAGTTTGGTAGAGCCTACACAAGCTTATATTCCAAACACTATCATATGCGAATTAACACACTCGTCAACTAATCTAACATTTCTAATCGTGTTTTAATCAGCTATATGTCAACATTCAATTGATGATACTAATTTTATAAATAAATAACTAATAAACATAAGCTTTATGTCGACATCCCAAAGGTGAAACTGATTTCATAAATAATAAATAAATGATTAATAAGCATACACTCTATGACAATTCTAACACACACAGGACGGGAGGGTTACACTCTTGTGACGTCATAAATTGCATTCGTTAGTTACATACTGATGTATCAACACACACATTCATATATATGATATGTATATTTATAAATATTATCAAATGTTGATGATAAACACACAGACACACGCACACATACAAAGAAAGAAATCATTTTTCAATAAAACCTCGAAATCATTACCAGAATGTACACATATTTTCTATTTTCTAAACAAAGCCTCCCTTGGTACATATCACCAATTTTGATACCAAAATGTGGACAAGTGGTGGCAGTATAACGACGTTTTTGTGTTTACTTTATTTCTAAAGCGAGATGTAGTAATTTAGGTTCCAAATAACTGCATTCTTCAGGACTGTTGGGTTTCTCATCTTTTAGAGATTCTACAATATGTGTGTATCTGTTCACATAATAAATGAAGTTGATGAAGTAATATATCACATATGCTAAAAGCAATTGTATTGTTAAGATTTTACTTCTAACAGACAGTACAATCACAATTTCATGTTATTTTTTATACAAGTTTTCGCGTCTAGACGACTGTTATTCGCGATCCCGTTGTATCATTTCTAATAAAGCATTTCTGACAATATTAATATCACACCACATGTAAAGTATTGTAAAAGAATTGTACACCAGAAAGAAAATGACGAACCAAAATAACGCATATAGGTATGTCCTTTTTAAGGTATGACGTTATCATTAGCTTAACAACATTACATTGGGATGTCGTAGTACTATTTATACCACCTACATAATTTATAAGTTGGTAAAAAATACTACAAAATAACGTTCATAACATAATTGTTGACAAAATGAAGTAAAGAAATTGTAGATTCAGACTTTTTCCTATTTCAGACATGTGTGTTGTATAAAGCTTTTACAAATGCCTCTTTGCATTTACTTTTGTTATTGATGCGGCATTATCACAAACGTAATATATACAGCCGACAAAAGGTGGTTATACAGGTTATTATGGCAATGCTAGCTCTCTCATTGGGTACAACTATATAATTAGCCAATCAATTTCACAGAAATATGGATATTTATACATGGCAATCAAATGTTAATGTCGCATGGTCATTTCATTGAACCAGCAACACATGTAACGCCTACCATAATTAGTATACTTTAGATTTTGTCAGTGTATTTAAAAAAAACCTTCTTTTATCTGAAATGTTTCTTGATTATTGAAAAAGACTTTCAATGGTGGTTGTTTTCTGGAAAAGTTTCGATTTTAAATAATGTATTTTTTTTAAAATTCGTCCATGATTCGCAATAATTAGTACCCTAATTGTTACACCATATCACAGGCTATGAAACGTGTATCTTTTTCTATTAGCTCATGTGCCGATTGCAACAAATATACTGCTTTTATGAATATCATATTTAACTATATTTGTATATATATACACTTTTACATAGCATCTGGTCATAAGGACCAGAAATCAACATTTAAACGGGCTTATAATTACCCCTTGAAAACCTCCATAATTTAATCGACGGACGTAGTTACGTTTTGGTTCTGGGACATGTTTCCTTTGAAGTTATCGTTTATTCTTAAAATGTCACTGAAAACATTTTTTTAGTGGAAATGCTGATAAAAATCTCTTTTGTTATACAAACAGAAGAAAATACTCAATTTTAATTTTAAAGAACTATTCGAACCATTTTCCGACCGTGCACCAATAGGGGTAGCGTAACAATTGTGGTATCCTGACGTTACACTACTTTGATAGCGTGACTGATTTTGTTTTAATGTGAAATGCAAAACAAGCGTTTGTGTGAACATCACATCGATGACGTTATTGTTTAAGTACATATTAGAAGGGAATAAGCTACGTTAGTTTTGCGGCAACTCTTTCTGAGGCGGTATACTCCATTCTAATTCGGCGAAAGTTTACCCATATCCTGAATGATGATGTCATTATTCGAAAGTATTATCATCCCCACTTTCAGTAGTAACACGGTAGACAATGAAGTGACATGGTGTTTTTTATAATAATTAGAAACCTACAAATTGTAATTCATTGATTCATGAACAAAAATTGAGACAAAAATTAAAAACAAATTAAACAGGTAAAATAAAGACAACAGAGTTGTCGTTGCTGAATTATATCGGGCACTGCTCACACCCGTGACAGCATTAGAGGGTGCTATTATTTCAATTAAAGTGTCAAATATGTCAGCCCATATGAATAGGAGTTTAATTATAATCTGTGTAAAGCTGTAACACAAAACGGGATGATTTTGATTATAAATACATAAGAACAATACAAAATTCATAACACCAGTTAACATAATGTAATTTTACATGATCACATGTTTTTGAATAATAATTCCGGAATCAAAACGTCCATCACACATTGGCATCCAGTTCTACATCTACATGTATTTCATTCATGAGGATTTTACCTTCTTAACACCCATAGTAGCATAATATAAGAAAAACATGATCTTTTGATGACTTTTTAAACACAATATTCATAAATATTTACTTACATCTTACAATTCTCTAAACATTTTTCACTAGAGTTATCTCCCATTCACCAGTATCTGCATGTCATTTCACTTGCATACTGATACGTCTAAAATGATAAAAACCTGCTATTTGTATAGTATACTGTAGACTAGAGTACTTTAAATAAATGAGATAAATACATATACATGTTTATGCAACATGACGATAGACAAACTGAATATGCCTATGAACGCGATAAAGTTCATTTTAAATATACAGTGGTATGGATTGATTCATCTTTGATACTCCAGGGGTTACACTCGAGTTCGCCCCTGCATCCCTGGAATATGTCATGACAAAATCATAGGCGCAGTGTGCGCCACCTTGTGGATGAGACAATAAATAGTTTGATCCTTTGATGTACATCAAAAGAATATCGCGGTCGCGTAACAGTAAAATTGACTGGCTTTGCAGTTGAATGTCGCTTCTCTGTAATCTGCAAAGGACAGGTATCAGCTTACGAATGGTCAGGTTTTATTTTACTTGACCCGATTAAATAGCTAGCAGCTTGCCTTTAATTTTCCTTCAATGACGTAAACAGCGAAAGTGAGCGTAACCTATGGAGTACCGAGGATTCAGTTGATTCAGCACGTAAATGTAACAATAACGTTTGCAAGTGGAAAATGTGAAGTTAATGTAAGGAAAAATGGACAAAATAGTGAAATGCTCTTAAGGTGATGTTGTGCAGAAAAAATAACAAGTATAGATGTTCCACTAACGTTCACAGCAACGCCATAAGACATTGCATAATCTAACGTATTTGATAGACAATTTCCAATTTCAGTTTAACACAAAATCCATGTAAAACGCTCCTGTAGTAACTTGTTTGAACACATAAGATAATCAATGAACAGCATTAATCTAAGTGATGTGAAACTCGATATACTATTACGGTGCGGAAGGAAACAAATCCGCATGTTATATATTTGTTACTGCGGTCAGCTTATTTACGGTTTCTGTAACATTAATACATACACTGTCCTTAGAGAAGAGGAACTGGCTTATGCTTTGATTAATTTATACTACTGTCCGTAACAGAGTGGACTAAAGTTTTACTGCAGCTCGTCCATTAGTCTACTCATATAGGAACTGTATTATATAGTGCTGTTTTGTATACAACACCTGCTGTTCATAGCGAAGTGGTTTGGGTTGATTGTGTTTTACGTCCTATTAACAGTTATGGTCATTTAAGGACGTGCCAGGATCTGATGGTTGAAAAAGAGTTCACGGAGAAAAAACCCACAGACCGAGCATTTATACAGTTAGCATCATGGTCATTAGAAATAGAACCTCAATAAACACCTATAACTACAATTGTGTGGTTAAATCAGATTTCTTGCACATGTACTAAACCGTAGGTGTAAGATGTCACAGCGTGTTATTTTTCCGCTAATGAAACAGACCAATGACACCTAGATACATGTTTCATCATATCATGACATTTGACAATGTTCACTGGTGATTGGGCCACATCACTTAAAGTGTTATATAACAACAATGTTCACTGGGGACTGGGCCACATCAGATAAAGTGTTATATAACAACAATGTTCACTGTTGATAGGGCCACATCACACAAAGTGTTATATAACAACAATGTTCACTGTTGATAGCGCCACATCACACAAAGCGTTATATAACAACAATGTTACTTGGTGATTGGGTCTCATCACACAAGTGTTATATAATAACAATGTTCACTGGGGACTGGGCCATATCAGATAAAGTGTTATATAACAACAATGTTCACTGTTGATAGGGCCACATCACACAAAGTGTTATATAACAACAATGCTTACTGGTGATAGGGCCACATCACACAAAGTGTTATATAACAACAATGTTTACTGGTGATTGGGCCACATCAGATAAAGTGTTATATAACAACAGTGTTCACTGGTGATTGGGTCTCATCACACAAAGTGTTATATAACAACCATGTTACTTGGTGATTGGGTCTCATCACACAAACTGTTATATAACAACAATGTTCACTGGGGACTGGGCCACATCAGATAAAGTGTTATATAACAACAATGTTCATTGTTGATAGGGCCACATCACACAAAGTGTTATATAACAACAATGTTTACTGGTGATTGGGCCACATCAGATAAAGTGTTATATAACAACAGTGTTCACTGGTGATTGGGTCTCATCACACAAAGTGTTATATAACAGCAATGTTCACTGGTGATTGGGCCACATCACTCAAAGTGACTTTGGTCATTTAAGGACGTGCCAGGTTTTGATGGTTGAAAAAAGAGATCCCGGAGAAAGAAAAAACCCGACTGCCCCACGTAGGTCTCGAACCCGCTACCTAGTGGTTGAGGGCATGTGGTAGCAATTTAATATATCTACAGTATAATGTACACTCTTGGGATATTCAGTTAAAAAAGAAAGCTCGTCTTAATATTCGAACATGTTAGCGGCTTAGACTAACAGGAATTTTGACTAGACATAATTCAGCCACTGCAATTAATAAACTGATCGACTAAAATTTTAAAAAAAATAATCTCTCACGTTATGAAATACACTAAAACATTCGATAATGTATGCTACGGTCAGAACGAGCATTTCTACATTAAGCTCCATGGTCATTAGAAATTAAAGTGTTTCTCTCAGTCGATCGATGAACCTCAATGAACACCTACAGCCATAAGTATGTGGTCAAATCAGATTTCTTGCACATGTACTAAATCGTAGATGGTACATGTAGATATCAAAGCGTGTTATTTTTCCGCCAATAAAACAGACCAATGACACCTAGATACATTGTTCATCATATCATGACATCTGAATTGTTGGCAAAAGAGCTATATTATCCCCACTATTTCACACTTCTGTCGTCATTAATGACGTCATACTATTTGACGGAGACTCAGTAAAAGCACGACTCCAACCAGGATCTCAGAATAGAGCGGGCGGACAGTGGCTGAAAAATACAGAGAAAATGTAAGGTAGGCTTATTTTGAATGCTCTTCTTTAATTGTAATATGATCCTTTTTACCCTTAAAATTTACCAGCATTAATACATTCCATTATCCCCTTCTCGACGCTTTTGATTAAATAAAAACAAAATGCCCAGGAGGATATAACTACATTGTATGTATGAACTGGAGTGGTACCAGATTGGACAAATACAAATATCTTATTTAAACAATAACAAGAAGGGTCCGTTTGAAGAAATCGAAACTTGCGGTCTTCTGCGAGAAATATTGGAATTACAATTGACGCGTACATTTTGAAAACGATTTCTCCCGAAGGACGGTGCTCTGTTGAAATCTTAGTAAGGACGAGCGTGGGAATGGCTGTGACCTTGGCCACCACATCCGATACGTTCTTACTAAGAAGACACTTCTCCTTAAAGTGTCAGCCTAGAGGGGTTCGCTATCAATGTGTTTTAAATCCTATACATCGTGTGAATAATTTCCCTTTCCATCGTATTGGACACTCTTGACTTTTTATGTCGCTGATTCTAGTGTCTACTAGTTTTACTAGTTTTCATGAAACACAAAACTTATAATGTCTTAACACCTCAGGGTCTTTGATTGGTGACACCAAAACAAGTAATTCATATACACATCGTGATATGAACAAAAGCTGGTTAAAGTGAAGGCACCAAACGGGATAAAATGTACAACATTTGACACTTAAATAGATAAAGATGGACATGAGTGGCGTCACTCAAAATACTTACATGAGTCTGGCATCTCGCAATACGACTGCCAATAGTCTGGACATATCAAGGAACCTGAAGAAAGGCAAATCATCAAGGAGACATTATTATAGATTATTTGCTTAAAGTCATCACAATTTCAAAACAATGTTCATCAAATTCAGGAGCCTTTGTAAATGGCATTAAAAACGACCATTCAAACATGAATTGTATATTTCAATGGTAAACCTGATGGATTTCGAACTGTTTTCGTTAATGACTTACTAACGACATAAATGTAAGAACCATACAAGTTCAGTCTTTAGCTATGTTTTGCCATTAAAATATATCGATAGATCATCTGACATACAGTGATAAGGGTATTATTGGCCACTGTGTGGAGGGTTGTAGTTCAAAACTTTGTTGTTCATAGCCTGGTTAGTAGAGTAGTCATCGATCCCATTGTCAAAATTGATTTCTGTAAAATATTTAGAATATTTACAAAAAAGTGGTTTTATCGACTTTAACTGATCTTTTTTTTTATATTCAATATAAATTTTGAAAGTCAATTTCTTTGAAAAATATATCAGATATATGATTTATATTGTCGGTTACCTAATCAGGCGTTGATCAACCGGACAAAAATTAATGTCTCGGTCGCTTAAAAACCAAATTGGTAGGTAAAGGTTACCATGTTACATCAAATCATCTATCTAATTAAGGAGGAAGTATTTTACTGCAATTGAAATGTAACAGATATAACCGGACCAAGAATCGGCGGTTTAGAGATTATAATTTGTCTATTGTACATCCAGGTTCTCGCCTGGCACTGTTAGTATACCCCTATATGAACGGTAGTGTTTCGATAGAATAAAAATAGATCGTTCAGTTGATTTATTATACATGTAGTCTTATTTCCTATAAACACAGTGTGGTCACACATATCATAAGTTATAATGCGTAGATAGACACAGAAGCAAACATGTTATCGGACATTGGTAGACATATACTTATATTCCATACATAGCTTGACAAACGGGACAGTAGGTCTTGGAACCTCTCGATACGTTTTAATTGTACATTGTTCGTATATAAAGAAACAGTTTTATATGATAAATATATACGATTTAGTTGCTTTTGTATACCAACACTCAGTTTAGTGCCACAATGTAGACTTAGTAAAGATCAGTTTGAAATAAGGCTACTAATTTATTATATTTATCATATTAAGGTGATGCATGTTCCGACGGACGAATGTGTGTAGACGATAGGAAACACATAAATATCAGGGAAAGAATAATAGAATGAAGATGTAGAAATCGGTAATATTAGCAACATATATTATTAAGAATGTCTAATTCAGTTCCAACTAATGTCTAGTTCAATACCATCTAAAGTTAAGAATTTGATGAAGTAGTTGGCTAGCATTACGTAGAACTTGTTATGTATGCAGTAGATAAGTCAAGTGATCTAATAGAAAAATATCTTCAATAAGATTCATCAGTTTGGAAATATGTGATATCAAAATTTTACTTTTTACACAAACAATGCACGTATTAAACGTGTATGATTTTCATGTCACTCGCCCGAGACATTTCGCCTATAGTCTCGGGTCGAGTGACATGAACAATATACAATTTCGTCACATCGTTGTACAGGTAAATAATACAAAACGCTCACTCAGTCATAGCCTGACAAAGAGACTAGTCGGTCTTGAAACGTTGCGACACGTTTAGTATGTACATTTTTTTGTGTAAAATGTAAAACTTTGATATGTTCTAATAGAAGCTTTGATTTTGAGTAAATGAGGCTCAAGATTGACCATATACACTTTAAGTCCTTAAAATTAAAATTCCAACAACTCTTCTTGTTTAGCCAGCTAAGCGATACGACATTGTTGATACGGATCACTGTAAAATTAAAGATTCACATACAAACAAGGATTCGGGTCTGTATGCTTATCATTTACCAGTTTTTGGGAAGATTCTAATACAGAAGTTTGGTAATATTTCGTCCTTTCAAAAAGAAAAGGAATATGTGTAAGCAGGTCTAGTTCTTTTGTGAACAGGAAATACAAGAGTGTTTGTGGATAAGAATGATGTTATATTTATAACATGGAGCCTTTTGCGAACACAACCAGATACTGGCCATGCAGATCCTGGAATATCGGGTATGGTTTAGATATCGTGGCCAAGAAATGCAGATTTGTGTTTGATTTTTACTTTGAATTTCAAGCTGCTAATTGTCGTTTGAATAGTAGACCTGCTATACCTATTCCGCTCTGTAAATCTATCCCATTCACCATCATAGTCTGGCGTAGTCTTCTACAGAAGCCACCAGTATTTCGCTTTTCCTATTTCAATACGATATTACAGATATCTCGATACTTAGGATATTTCATGAAAACGCCTCGTAGCTTTGCATTATAAATAATGTCTACATCGCCAGCTAACAAGTGACCAGATACACCATAGTCGTTTATAGCTGCACATCCTTTAATGTGGACGACGTACAGACCAGTGCAATCTTGTGTTTAATATGTGAAGAGTTACCAGCAGACAGTGGCATTTAAATGGCATGCATCCTTGCATCAACGTGAAACGTCTAAATAACATATCAGGGATAGACGTAAGATCATGTAAATGAATGCATTCTATCGATGGCAAGTAACCCCTATTTCAGTGGATGTTGACAAAATTCCGCATGCCTTTAAATTAGAAGGTTAATTGTATTCTTAAATTTCACGAGATCGTAAAAATAGAGATTAAGAGCTTTCCGTTTGTCCGATTTGAAAATTACTCTGCAATACAACCAAACAAACGAAACAGTGTATGCATTATTGATAGAGCTTTACGTACAGGTCGAGTGCTGTTTAACGTTTACTGTACCGCGAGGATTCAAGTTGGCACCACCCAGTTTTAAAATCATTACCAGAATTCTACTTAGCATTTCATACGAAATCTCCGAGGACCAATACAGTAACATAAAATCAGTAACAAAACATTCGTATGCAAGAAACATTTCTTAGAATAAAAAAACCTAAACCCCCTACAAATTACATGTAAATCGTTCTGTAAATGAAAATCTATATGTAAGGGCTTCTATTTAACGACGAAGACGCTGGAGGTTTGTACTCATAAAACATTTGTGCTTAATCACAAACATTTGTAAGTCAATCGTTAAACAGTGTCGATCCTTTTGTTTAATCAATGCGTACGGTGTAGTGTTATAGATACACACGAACCATAAATATTAGCATTCAGTATTTTAATAGATTTGCAATGCTAAAACTGTATACACATTTAGGTGCATAAGATATGTTTTAGAAATCACAATTTTGGGGACACAATGAAACAACATCTGACCTACCTTAGCCATTGCCAATGTCGTTCCCCTTTTCAGCGCCTTGTACATTATCTCATTTACTTTTTCGTATCTCTGTACTAATTAATCTACCATTGATATATCTGATATATCCTAACAGATATTATTGATAAACTAATATCCAACAAAAGTGAAAGTATAATTTGGACATAAATTATTGATAATATACTTACAGTTGACTGAGCACGGCAATGAATCGCTGGCGCTACCGGGACAGTATACGCCACCATATTCTGGATTGGGGTTGTCACAATCTCGCGTCCGCAGCCGTTGACCGTCTCCGCATTTCTGTTGTGCCTTACTTAAGTCGGTGCAGTCTGAATATTCAGACCAGTTTCCCCAGTTTCCATCAACTGTACAAAAATAGTTATACATTATTTATGACAAAGAAGACCTTTACAATATGTTTTGTTGATTGTGTGATTGTCTTTTTTAATCATACCACGATTTATATGCCATTCTATTATTGCAGTGTTGCACAACTAGTTTTCAAATACTCAATATCATAAACACGATTTATAGATATGTACTTATACGCAAACGCTTATCAATATTTTAAATTCAATCTAAAAACAATTCTTGTTTAGTTATATTTTCCCTTTCCCGTCGCAACCTTTGGTAAATACTTTGAAATGCTAAACGATCATGTTAAGTATACTGCACTGCTGATCTCACCCCATGGTATTTTGAGTTTTGTAAAATTGATTGGCTAAACGATCCTGTTTAGTATACTGCACTGTTGATATCACCCCATGGTATTTTGAGTTTTGGAAAATTGATGTTGGGAATAAGTTAAATAAATGAAATTGTTGATTTTTTAAAATCTGGAACGGTATGCTCTCGAACTTGTTTTTTTTTTATATATATTTTTATTTTTGCTTTACTTTGATACGATTGTTATATTAAAAACAATTCTTTATGTTATTATATTATCACTGTACCGATGAGAAGTTCATTTGAAAAATCGATTAGGCCTATTTCGTGTCTCGGTAACATTACGGTGGGGGATTACAATTTCAACTGAAAATCGCAACCAAAATGATGTGGTAAGATTTGCACTTCAAGTCGTAACAGTATTGTTAACGATAAATCTAACTTGAGAAGCAGAGCGGTGATCAACAGCTCATCAAGTCGTGGGCTACAGGATAACAGTTTGTTTTGTAAGACAGGGAAATCTTCCTTAATTAAAAACTACGTGTTTCTAAGAATTAATTATCATTCACTGTTATAATATAGAGTTTTTAATGTCTTCAACTGATAAGATTTTGTACTGCGCAGGAATAATACATGTTCTTTCTGTAGCAACCGATTGGTCACCAACAATTTTAAATGGTTACAATATTCCGCACCGTCAGTTTTAGTTATATCTGTATTGCCAATAATTTAGCTTCTAATCTCTGACTAGTAATTGGTGATTTGTAATCATTGGTTCCTGTCCCAGTTGAAATATTTGATACAAGTGATTTTGGGTTGAATAGGAAATCAGTGTTTATATTTTGCGGATTTATCTTTATTGAGTTGGTAATTGTATTACGAAATAATCTGAGGAAAAACAGTCCGTTTGATTCGAAGGAAGTATACTTTATAGTTTCTTTACAAACTGTTACTCGTCCTCATAGTCTTTTCGATATCAATGTTGATGATCTGTATCATATAAGGAAACCACAATAATTACGGCAAATATTCCAGAGTCAACCAGTGTTGCAAATAAAAGGAAACAACAACATAAATTAGATAAACAATATGAAATGAAGTTAAAATTAGATATTAGCGGTCTACGAAGCAACGACAACACAACAACGTGTTAGAATACACTTCAAGTAAAAAGTCACATACCTATGGTTGGACAGCAGAGGATACAAAACCATATACTATTATATAATATAGCTTAATTCTATGTATAGATTTAAACACACATTCAGTCGCTTGAAAAACCACCACGGCAACACCGAACGCCGACACCCCTTCATGATCACGTGCTAAAAAGTATTATCTGTAATGGCTATCAGTTGAAATAGCCTCGACTATTTTAAGTTCTAGAGTATGACCGAAATGTGAAACGAACATCCTACAGTGTTGTTTAAATCTGTTTTCAAGAGTTCAGAGTCAAGATAATATTGCGTAACATGTTTACTCCAAGTAGCTTTTCAAAACACTAATACCCATACTCTGAAACTTGCAATAGGAGTAACGTTTCCTCAAATTGATGTTTGTTGATATGCCGGGTTGTTTCTAGTTTGTGGCACATGATGCTTGGGTCGGGCAGAAATGGATTATATAATTGCATTCTTCTAAATGATTTATTTATGCGTATTGGCAATTCCGCTAAGTATTTCTTGGTACTTTATATTGAGAATTCCTTATTTTGTTGATTGGCAAGAGCTTATTTTCTTATGTCTTTTTTTATTCAAAACTGTTACATGTGAATAATTTTGAAACTTTGTCAAGTCTTCGACTTGCATCTTATGCCAAGGAACGCGTTATTTTATAATTGACAATACTATAACGGTTTATAAAACTCCGTGTGTAGAGGGGATACAGTGGTGGTGATGATTTCAAATGACTGTACTATACAATACTATATTATACAAAGTACATAACGTACACGTAAAGTATTTGGGTAAAGAATAGTCAGATTTAGCTTACTTGGACAATTGTTTTCATTGCACGTGTCAATTTCGTAAAATGTTCCAGTACAATTAATTCCGCCCCATTCTGGAAGTGGGTTATCGCATGCCCGTGTGCGTGTGTAGTTCCCGCCTTCACAGCTGGCTGAACATTGTCCCCAGGCTGTCCATTCCCCGTATCCACCGTCAACTAAAACAAAAACAGTAGTTACAGCCTTGGCAATAACAAAAGTAAATTGAACTAACCAGGAACATACATGACAAATGACGGAACAATAAGGGAAAAATACTTCGTCCGAACGGCAGGGATAAACATCAAAGAGCAAATCAATCAATCAGGGGGAAGCAGTACAATAGTTTGATGAGGAAAACCCCTCCGTGCTTCACGGACAAAGGAGATGTAAGAACGGCATGTGCTCATTAAATTTGGCTGACACTCTTATAATTGATGTCGGTTGAATGTAATATGCGACAAAATTTCTTGTTAAATTATTCTGCGAAAGATACATACTATCAAATAATGTCGGCAACAGACAATGCTTAACTGAATGAAAAGAAAAATATAAGATAAATGTCTTGCTTTTGTTTTCAATTATGCGTTTGGTATACCAAATTCTATGAGTTAGTTTTCAAGATATAGTATTTGTTTTTACATTCACTTTGTCAGTGACAATTTCTACAATAATACTGGTTAAGTTGTAAGATAAACAAAAAAACCTTTAATGTATATGGAGGATATTGCAACTCTACACCTGGCTGTAGAATGGCCAGGATCCGTAACACATGGGGTACATATTAAGACTGTATTAGGTAGTATGCACCTGAATGTTCCTGGTGGATCGGTTGTCTGGAAGGTGTGCTAAGTAAACTAAGGACCTTTCCGACTTTGTTGACAGGTTTTATTGGTGTTGTATTAGGTAAAGGTACACCCTTATCTGCTGGAAATATTGTATTGTCAAGTAAAGGTTCGACCCTACCTGCTTGACAGGTCGTATTTGTGTTGTGTTAAGTAAATAAACGCCCTTACCTGCTTGACAGGTTTTTATTAAAGTTGTGTTAAATAAAGCTACGCCATTACAGGTGGACAGGTTGTATTATCAAGTAAAGGTATGCCCTAACCAGCCTATTGGACAGGTCGTATTTGTGTTTTGTCAAGTAAAGGCACGTTCTAACCTGGAGGACACGTTGTATTGGCATTGCAGCTACTGGTATCGTACTCGTCTCCTGGACAATTCTCTCCGCCGTGTTGGGGTACAGGGTCGTTACACGACCGGTTTCGTGTCTGCAGGCCGCCCATACACGACACAGAACAGGTGCTCCAGTTCCCCCAGCCGGACCAAGCTCCGTCAACTAGATTTACAGATAATAATAGAAATCATTGAGGGAATAAAAAGGTTAGTAATACGAATATATTCGATGATAATATACACGTCCTATTCTTTACACAGTTAAAACAGAACATAAAACATATCGTCAACACTTAAACTCAATTCGAAAAGATAACAAACGATTCACTTAGGTAGGGGATTTATATAAGAATATACCTGCTGTTACCCACTGCATGATTTTTTAAAGGCGATCAATGTGGAATGCCCATGCAGAGTTGGAATTTATTTATTCGCCTTACTTGGGGACATTAACACGTCCAAAACAAATTTCCTGCACCATTTTCGATACTAGATCTCTCTCTCCTTTACAACTTCTTGTTCGTTTTCGAACGCCTTTTATGGCGATTCCTCCTTATTGTCTTCGTATTGGGAGCAGAGGAGGATTGTCGGTTCTCTCACCGACCGAAACAAACCAAAATCCTTAAAATCGTTTCTTTCTGAAATTCAGCTTTAAACAGAAGGAAGTAAGGACTGTTTGACGTAAAACCCAAAACCGAATCCAAACTAGCATCATATAACTGCTATTTTACTTTCAAATATCTATTTATATTTCTGACACTTTATAAAAGGTATCGTCAAATAAACCTTTTCGGAAGTTTGTTTTACTGTTACGTAAACCCATGTATAATAATGTCAATCTTATACATTTGACATGCAATGTTACTCCGTAACATATCCTTGCATCTTGGTATTGTTACCAGGCCTAGGTTACATATTCATGCTGTTTGGTCCTATGTTGCTGAGCCAAATAGACTCAATTCAAAGTCATATTTCAAGACATTAGCATTTACGTGTCATTAACGAATTGTTATGCTTTATTGTTTTTTTTCGAATAAATTCAATTTGATGTGGAATTTATCATTTTTATACTTTAAGGTATAGTGACAGCCTTTAACTATAAGTGCCTTTGAGTACGTGACAGTAGCCTGTTGACGTTTTTCAAATTAATCAATTAATCGTTCAGGAGTCAGAATTTAATACTGATGCAATATTCATTTATCGTTTGCGGTAAAGTAGAGCAACATGTTAAATTGTTTGCCAAAAATGCATTCTGCGGCATTTTAAACACATTCTGTCAGCTGTGAGTTTAAATGGTTTTAGAGACGATCGAAGAAGGAATTCCGCAACGACCGTCTCCAAGGAACGATCAGTTTAGAAATACAAATACTGACATTTTTATGAAAAGAATTACTATGAGGGTTCATAAAATGGGGTTTCAGATTATGAAAAAATATTTTTAAACTTTTCAAAAATAAATTGTTAACGTTATATCATTCTTGTCATTACACTACGTTATAAATCATGATTTCATGTAACAAAACGAGAAAATGATACACTGGATGTGTCACCGGTACTTCCACGGAACAAAGTGACCAATCGATAAAGATACGTACCAGAGCCTGTTTTGCACAAAGGAGTTGTGCAGCTTTATCAAATAAAGGTATAAATGATAAGTCCATCTTTGCCGTAATTTCTATTGCCACAACAATCTCTTTTGAGTAATGGCATGGTTTATAGTCAACACACTTTACTAATTAAATTGAATTTGCAAGTTCTAATATTTTGAAATTCACAAATTAAGCGGTTTTTATGCACCTGCGATTCTGATTCAACAGTAGTTTAGATCATTTTCGAATTCCAACTTATTTTGCCTGTGGCCTCCTCGACGAGTTTTAGAAGGACGACACAGTGTAATGATGTTTTGGCTGAGTGTATCGATTACTAAGTTCTAAAGGTGTAATCATCTGTTTGTGTTTCGTCAATCTTTTAAAAACGTCACAAGCTCTTATTCGTATGCAAGACTTTTTTGAATATATACGGTACAACTGAACCGATGCAATGACGTAGAACACATAATTGAATTATACATTTTTTTTTAGAGGGATTCGCTGTTTATGATAGAGTACAGCAGGTAGACTGGGTTATCCAATTATTCCTTTCTAGTTAAATTGACGTACTGACTGCGCCATAAGATATATATGGACATTAAATTCAGAAACCTTCCAATAATCTTGGCCTGTACATCCTACTATATGTCATAACAGTGTCATTGCAAAACCACGTTAGCTTGCACTAGTTGGTAGGAAAGAAATATAAAGAGCAAGCTACTTAAAACGTTTATCCTGCAAACTCTGGTTAATAACTAAATCTGTACACAGATTGGGTGTTTGTTATGAAAGTAATGGAAGTCAAGGTTCTCATGTTTTGTCATTTTGTGAACATCATACGTTGTTTGAGCATAAAAGGAGTGAAGGAGTAAAGATTCAGCTCGATTTCCAACGTAACAAAATTATCGGGCTGTTAGCATATGTTTGGTCGATCTATCACTTCACACTTAACTGATGGGTATTCAGACACAGTCAAATTATGTTGCCTTCTTGATGTCTAATTTATGTTTTGTATTACAACATGCATATGTCGGTCAATCATCTTTACCTTCTTTTTGGCATTTAGTTTCAGACGTGATATTATAGGAACATATTGATGTACGGCAACCCATTAACCTAACTTATAGGATCCACAGCACGAAGCAAAGTTATCCTATCATTTCCTTATTATAAAATTATGAAAGATTTTATTAGTTTCGTTTTTAATCTCTATGATACAACACTGAGAAATAACCAAACATTATGTTAACGAAAGGAAAATGACATAATGCAGGAAACACATAATCGTATCAAAAAGTAACACGTCATCTTTAACCGACCGATTCGTTCTTTAATGCTCAGTTAAGACAAGCTGAGAAAATTTAACGGGGAATTTGGAAAATATCAACAATATATAATACAAATATAAAAAAAATCATTCCGAACACGACATTCGTAACAATAACAATCCAAATCGAGAGAATGGAATATTTTTAAGTTTGAAATATGATTCGACTGTTTATACGTATAAAAAAATGTATAATGGTAATATTACATAGTGGACACAGGTAAAATTTACTGGAAAAAAGTGTTTGCTTAGACCTAAAACATGAATAGCCAGAAATCAAATTAAATCACGTTTATGTCATATAGATGCCATGCCCTGAGTTTGTCTCCGCCAATCTGTAGGACTTAAAAGCTATTAACGCGTAGCGGAAATCACAACAGACAGATACATGTAGTTTTCGTCTGAAAGGTCTGCTGGCTAATTAAAGAAGTTATTGCGCCCAGCCCGTACAAATATGTCTTGTCACTCTCATACATCCTGGTCTAATGCAGGTTTCCGGCCAGTCGATGTCATCACAAGTTCTAACACTACACGATTATGGTTTCAAAGGTATCTGCTGCTTGTTTGGAGGATGAAAAGGAAGGGCAACATGTTCGGAATGATCCACCTGAGTGCGTGGGACATTAAGACGACTAAAATGAATCGGAAGCAGCCATGTACGTGTATCTGTTTTCTCTTCTACCCTTTTAACACGTTCAAGGTCGCCTGTACAAAACGCTATAACGATAATACAGTCTGGCCGATCATTCATGTATGTATATTTACTAAAGTTAACAAGAGGCCTTACAAACGAGGGCGTTGGTAAACGAGAAATAAAACAACTATTCTACAATGAGCCGAAATAGACAAATAACCTTTAGCGCCAACCCACTGGTCGTAACGGGGATACAATCCATCTACCCCAGAGACCAGTAATACAGAAAAAAACGAAACAAAATTAAACCAAAATAAGTACATGAATGTAATAAAACTGAAATTGAATTGTATAAGGAACATAAATGAGGACTATGAGGGAGATCAAGGTTGTCTCAAAAATAAAGTTATAATTTTTTTCATTCCATTGCTAAATAATTTAAACAGCAGAGTTCATCTTTAATCGAGATTTGATCACTGATGTCCTGCTAGCTTTTGCGTTGAACATGCATCCTCTTTCAAATTTAAATGAGCAAAATAATACATTGGTCTAATTGCTGTTCTGATTATTTAGTAACCAATCACATGACAGCTGGTTTAGAAATGCGATGACATATTCAATTAACGCAAATTGTCAATATTAAGTATTAACCTACATTTTGGTGTATAGTAAATTTTCTGACTAAATTCATTTAGCATAACCGTGTGTTAATTAGTGTTCACATATCCCCGTGGACGTATACGCATAAATTTGTGAGGGATGTAATGTGAAGGAAATGACTCCTCCATGCCATTCTCTTGGAATCGCATATATAATTTTATGGACCACCAAAGCATAAAGACTCAAATGACAGATGCACAATCCCAATGGAACTACACTTCAGTTATTATATGAAATTAGACAAAATAATTCAGCGGAGTTACTGTCATGACACGTTAAGTCTCGGTAAAATGAACAATACGTGAAAATGTGTTGTCGCACGCACATTGCATACTTATGCAGTCGAAAGTTGAAATAATTGCAGAGTTCTTACCCGTTTTAAACCTTTGTTCATTCGTTTATTTCTGTTTTTGTATCGGTCAATGTTAGCAATTATTCCTAAAATTGACCAATTTTCAATTGATGGTATTAAAAGGCGGCTCTCGGCAATGTTTGGGTTTTCGCCTGAGTCTTTCCGTTGTCTTTACGCAAGAAATCGTTTTGATCTGCTGTTACAATGGAAACACTAGGGGCTTCTATCTTATCTTTCTTGCACTTCCATTTCCGCGGTATTGCCAAAAGACATTTTTCTTAGCAATATTGTAAACATGTGAGGGACTGTATCATTATCCGAGTTATGACAGCTAAGCGAAACAGAATTTTAAAATGGCCTCATCATTTGTAAAGATCGATTGTCATATACACAGAAATCATACTTTGATGAGCGGATATCCATATGACTTACTTGGACAATGTTGATTATTGCAAGATTCATTCTCCGTGTCGTTTCCGGGACAACTAGCACCGCCATATTGAGGGGATGGGCTATCACAGACACGTGACCTGTTACGTAAACCTCCTGCACATTCTGCAGTACAGTTTGACCAGTCCGTCCAAGTTGACCACTGACCGTCGACTAATGAAAGAATAGTAAAGATAATAAGAGTATATATTTGAACGTCTTTAGATCTATTTTGTACATAATGTATTCAACAAGACAAACTGTTACTGACTTCTATATCTTTTACTTAAAACTATTTTATGCTTTAGGAATTGCACATATATTTCAAGACTACATATTATCACCTAATAGATCCATTTCATAAAATGAAATTTCTTTAAATTAAATGTCTTTGCATACAATCAAACGTCCTCTTACATGTATGCTGCAGTGTGGTGTTTGACTACTTATATCAATAACGGGTGCTAGCAAAAACTTACTTGGACAGTTTTGTGCATTGCAGATTTCTATTGCAGATGAGTTTCCGGAGCAAGTACCCGAACCCTGTGCTGGCGGGTTGTCACAAAGCCTCGTTCTGTTTAAAACTCCTCCCCCACACGTTAACGTGCAGTCTGTCCAATTAGACCAATTGGACCAACCACCTAGCCCTGCAAAGGGATCAGATCTGAGAATTAATGGAATCGAGGCTTCTCAAGAATAATAGAGAAATAGTTTAAACTGACACAACTGCACGTCCATTGCTTACACAATAATTCAAATTAAAACATGACAGAATATTCATTAACGTGATGCCAGGCAGGTGACTGACCAGCGCACGAAGAAACCATTGTCTGAAAGGGAAACATCTTTTCAATACCTCAAGCGGCCATGATCGTAAAAATCACATCGACAAAGTGAATGTGTAGGTGGACAATGAAGCATGGTTCCAATCAGCGGTCTACCAAAGACAATTCAGTCGAGGTTGGAAATCTCATAACAATGTTGTTATTACCACAGATACTTGACTGTTGGTGATTAAAATACACCAGAGGCTTGTTAATCAACGGTAGTGCTGCATTAAGTTCATTTAAACATTTCAATTTGAGTAACTGAAAACCCCTTTAACTCAAATGCACTGTGGATACACTTTCAAAATGGCCTTTGGATGAATAAAGATAAATGGAAACGGTAAATAACATGTTAGATTGAAACGAAGATTTGAAGTTAAGCAGTTACCTCTATTCTTAATTCATCTTTTAAATATTAAGTCATTGATGGCCCAGAATTAAACCAATCTCATGTTTATTGAAAAACAATTATACACACTTCCCTGAACAAAATAATTGTGTTGTCGTTTTCCATTGCCAGCTTTGTCGATCTATTCGTCTGAAGCCACCTATGACCTGGACCATGAATCGCATGATATATGTGTGTCTGAAAACCTCAATGTATTTAAAATCCAGACACTTAACCTGTTGACCAATAACCAACATATTGAACTGTGTTGTGATGACAACTAATATAAGGTGCTACATTGTGGATAGTAGATCTATGTCATAATAAATCATGCTTTCATACTGTATCCAAAATATGCAACATGTTTGATAAAAAAAATCTGAAGCGTTAGTACCAATACCGTAGCGCATGCTGGTAACAACCGAACTGGCGAACAACAGAATCACCTCCTCTTAAACAAACATTGAACAATTGGTTCCATTCGTAGTGAAACTAGAATTTCTCAAATGAAGAGAAAATAAAAAAATGACAGTAAGACAATCCTCGTATTCGTTAGACATTAAATATAAATTTAGTCGATAATCAACGGAAAGGTTTGTGTTGGTGACGACGTTATTTCGAAAGAGCCTTATTTCCCAACAATTTTTTTCTGCTTTTAAAGTACTACAACAGAGTCCGGTGTGACGCTTTAAACATTATACAAAATCAAAAGAGCACAACGACATCATTTGTTCACACCATTTGTTCACATACTGATACTAAATTATATTCCTTCGTCATAAACTTTTGTTTTGTCTACTGAGTATTGCATCTCAGAACTGTCAGAATCGACAGGATGTGATTATAGGGAGGTAATCCTGAAGAGTTCTATTAACCAAGCATGCAGTTTTGTTATATTGGTTGAGTTAACTTTTAGACTACAAGTCATGCAACATTAATACCAAGATATGTTATTAATAACAAACTGAAAGTTTTTTTTATGAAAAAAAAGAATTTCTGTTTTTACGCATGCAGACTGGTTGACTTTGGAATCAGTTCTCTGTTACTACCAGGAGCATTGGAATTACAATGCCTGGCAGTTTTTAAAAAAGGTCCTCAAATTATTCATCGATATGATTTAAAATAACGACTGGTAGTATGGCTTACCTGGAACTTTTTAATTAACATTATAATTTTCTACTTTATTCCCTAACGTATTTTCGCTCATGACGCTAATAAGATGTATATACTTGCAATGTGAAACCCGAATAAGCTTTATGTTTAAGATATTGTCAACGAGTCATTGTTTCTCATTATCTAATCATTAGTGATATATGTATCACTAATTTTAAGTCATTTCACCGTTTGACAGAGATATGGATTTACACTATACCTTAACTCTGGAGACAGATCTTCATTGCGTATTTGTTACGACAATGCATACCATTAACAGATGTCCTAAAATAAGGTTTCAGATGTAACTCTCATACTAAATTGACGACTAAAACGTAACTGGTAGCCTAGAGAGGATATATCAGCAGATGTTACTTCTATCCTACCTAACAAGTCTGAATTAACGTCATAATGACGTCATAATTAAACCTACGGTCTGTGCAAGAAACACCGTAGTATCCGTCTATGCAGTGACAAACGTGACTGCCTGCAATCTCCTCACATCTGCCGCCATTTTCACAAGGATTGGTGGTGCACTCAGCCATATCTGAAACAGAATAGAAAATATATCTTAACACCTCCTTCAGTTAAAATTCTTCCATGGCGTATGCCTCTTTTGGGCACTAACACGCCATTTGAAAGTGGCAACTCATACACGTAAGACATTTCTGATATATTGGTATATTGTGTACCTTTAAGCAAATTATATACAATTAATATATATATGCACTGTATTGATTGGCCAGTAGAATTAGGGAAACATTAAAGAGTTGTATGTGACGGTAATGCCATCTTTGATCAGAACACTTGATATGTGTAGGGGTATAAGCCTGGGAGACGAACCACAGACGGTTTTCAAATAAAATATCTGAAGGAAGAACCGGGCTGACAGCGCATTATTAAAGTCAATATTTAACGACATTTATAATATTATATTACTTTCAAGAAAAGTAAATTACGGATTCAGAGAGGATATAAATGATCGGATTTAGGCGAACGTCACAGCAAGGTAGCCATGCGATCCATCAAGAACGCCCTAATAATGGTACGCCTTCATATAATTCGCTATGACGGGGTTCCCGTACGAACCTATAATGAAATATGGCATTCATTTCCCTAGAAATGATTTCCCCGTTCTCTTTGCTTTTGTATGGTCCTATTATGGTGTACACGTATATCCATATCACCATATTGTTTTGCATGCTACATGCCAAAGACGACACAGGGATTTATAGTGTTTGTTAAATTATTATTCGTAGAAGGTTTTTGTATTGCCTTTGTCTGGGTTAAAAGAACACAGAAATAGAACTAGAAAAACTAAATGTATTATTTGTTACATGTACATTCCATAGACCTGTTGTGTAACGAAACATATACCCACTGTACCAGACCGTAACACACATACAGGCGATTACATCTTTTAAAAATGATAAATATAAATACAGTTTGTCAAATAATGAATTACATTGCATTTAACAGTTATTACGCCCTTCTCGGACTCGTCGACGATGCTAGAGGCCAACAAATCAAAAACGAAAAAGAAGATAAGTACGAATCACCCGTGTTCCAAATACACCTATACAAAGTTACGGAACATGTCTCGAATACCATTTACACCATGCAACCTTTTTTCGTCCTTACAGGAATAAATGATTACTCAAAAATGTATTCCCGTTTGAAAGATTAAAGTTCAATGTGTACTCTGGATTAGAGTTTTACTTTTTTTCAGAGAACGATAATCTGTTTGTGTATTTATAACCAACCATTTTGGCGGCTGTTGTTTTCAATCATATTTAAAAGCTTTCCAAACATTGAAAAGAAACCACTTTAAATTTATATCTGTTTATATCATTCTGTTTTTCGTGAGAAGGCGAAACAATTGGAAGTAAAACACAATAGAACGATTATACGGTCCATTTACATGTCGTGATTCCTACCGATTACGTGTATCGGTATCGTGTATCAGTGTTCTAAAGAGCGACAGCCGACACAGCCTGCAGCAGCAGATGTACAGCCAAGTTAGCACTGAACATTCAATAACGAGATGATAGGATTGCTTGTGGTATGCGATTGTGTTATTAAACAGCCCGAAAGATAAATGTGTTTGCATATCTATAAATTATGTCTGTAAGAAGTATATGAAAGCATGAGGAGATTTATAGCTAATCGGTGTGCCCATCTGTCATTGCCATTTAGTCTTTTCTTTTTCTGTTGAATTGGGAATAACAATAAAATATAAGTGGTTTATTCTTCTTCAACTGACGTATAGGTGCAATTAATTTTGATATTTTCATTGATTTATATTAAACAACTAAAAGCATTTGTGTAATGCAAATGAGAACAATGCCAATTGATGATGTTGATTTAGAACATTTCAACATGATTGATTGGTGCAATTTTCTCCCACACTTCATCAGTATTTTGCCGCTGTTACTAGGGAAAAGATAAATCTGCCTTTACCTACATACAGAAAGAGAGCTCACGCTGTTACTAGGGAAAAGATAAATCTGCCTTTACCTACATAGAGAAAGAGAGCTCACGCTGTTACTAGGGAAAAGATAAATCTGCCTTTTTCTACATAGAGAAAGAGAGCTCACGCACGCTATTGCCTGAAACCGTCATCGTCGTGTCATCACTTTATGCGATGTAACGTCATCGATTTTGTCACACATTTCATCTGCCCTGGATGAAGGCGAGGTGCATGGGNGGGGGGGGGGGGGGGGGGGGGGGGGGGGGGGGGGGGGCTCACTCCTATGAAGCAGGATTGGTTGATTCTGCTGAACAACAAGAGGAGGCTATCGTCCACTATAGGGAAGTACTGAACACCACACACAGATTGTTTTAGTGTTAAGTGTTGAGTAACGACAAAATAGTTCGGCCACCTTCGTTCCCTGATAAAGGTTCTGCGATGTCTAGATATTTGGGACGATAAACTTTAGGTCTATTGCAAATGGATAGTCAGACAACCGAATAACTGATCATTGCTGCCTGGTTAAGACATTCTCAACGGTGTAGCATAAAGAAAGAATGTCGAGTTATCTGGCGAAATTATGTTCCTTTAATACCTTGAAACTATTCATAATAATAATTGCTGTTTAATTTTAACTGAAAAATGTTTGTAGCGCGGTCGTACCGACATGCGTCTCATACATTGATTATGGTTTCTGGTTATACTTCAGTTATTTCACAGACGAGTGTGTACATTTTGATAAGCTTACTTCATTAATTTCGTCGATGGTTGTTTTTATTGTGATAATATCGTTGTTATATCATGTATTGGTTTTAACGTTTGGGAACCTTTTTTTAACTATCGGTAGTAGACAGATATAGTGATATATACGTCTGAATGCCATTACGTAATCACTATGGCGGGAATAGGTGTCAACTTGATATCTACGAGTGTTGGTCCAATTAGGGTTTAATCAAACAACTTTAATAGTTCCGTATACCATGAGCTTCCGAGTGATCGACACACTACAAGTATACTTGATCCACACGAGATTGTATCTATAACTGATATAAGCAATTGGAAAACCTATGCTTTAAGAGCAATACAAACTATAATCAACGCATCATACGGGCAAATCGTAGATGAGGCGCATAATGTGGGCTTGTCTGCAAAAATCAGACGACTTTAATTAGGGAGCATGCAATCAATATGATGTTTCCACTGAAACAGTTGTGGCCTGTATATTTATTTTTTCAATATGCACTGTGGAAATGAAAATGCATCACTAACGCCCTGGTCAGAACGATTTGATATTCTGAGGATCAGTGTGGGTTTGGAGGTGACCATCAGACATCTTCCCCAGTACAGCACACCATCGCAATCAATCTCTACCAAAAGTTGTCGTTCCTTACAGCTTTTGTCAATAGCGAAAACATAGAATTCTGAAATATTGATCTTTTCATGCATTTTTCCAGATATAGTCTGAATATTCTTATGAAAAATTGATTGTGTCTTTAAATCTTGAAAGAATATAAATGCTTTCATGATGTTCGTTTTTTGTTTGTTATTTTTTTCCTAATTCCAGAAAAAAAGGTCGACGACACATATTTAAAACACCAAATATATGTTCAACTGCTTAGGGCAAAACAATGCTACATAGGTTCTGTTAGTGTTGACATTATAATGTTGGATTTACCTGTAGATAGAGGTGAAAATTAGTGTTATTGAACGACGATCAGAGTGGTATTGCTTTGTTTGTTTTTCTGGTGTGTCTTCACAATAGCCAGAGTTATATGAGGACGGGAGTGGTATTGCATCCTAGCATTACAGTATATGAACGATATGTTTAAAGTAACACCCACACTGTAGAGTTTTGGTCTAATGCAGTCAGAATAACTTACCGACGTATATGACAAAAGTATCCGCTTCTACGAGATCTGGAAATACAAACAAAAGATGTGTTAATGCAAATGTCATACTTTGTCATATAAGTTCAACAATATATATAATAGGGAAAAGGAAGAATATAACATCATTGTATACTTCAGTCAAACTTCTTGTAACACAAACGTCAGCCTCGGACATTAATTCTATTAAGCATTTTATGAAAGACAACTATCCATGTGTTGCCATCAATCGTTACGAAGTTAAAGCAGCCTAATCACTATTGGATAAATTCCTCGTCTTGTGTCACTGTAATGAGGTTGTGTGGACGCTGGAATTTTTTCCTAACAATTAATGTTCTTATTTTTTTAATTTTTCTACCATACATTTCCTTTTTTGTGATGCAGTACTAATAACTTATTTATCAAATAATATATACATGACTCTTCATTACACGTAAACAAAAGATTCAAAATATGTTAAATCTGTTGACTCGGTGGTTTTTGTATAAACTTTCTTTGTCTTTTTTTAGGTGCTTCACATGTAATAGTTCAGTAGTGGTGATTTTTAGCGGTTACCTATAAGAACATAAAGACTTGACTGCTCTGAAATGTTAAACAATGCTAGCAGATCAGCACCGCATACAAATTAATAAGCAATCGAGGCCCCGGCATTCAACAAAATATTGGGACTTGATATGCAGTTTCATTACAAAATTGCATTTTTCTTGTAGATCTTCATGCAGAGATATGCATGCACCTCACTTTACCTTCAAATGATAGATTTGCTATTCGACGGACTATTGCTCGTGTTAGAATATATATACGGGTGTATATTCGATAAAATGTGGTGACCTTTTTAGGCTCTACCACGTCGTCCCAATCGAAAGCTCCTTGCTCCTTTAACAACGGTAAAGACCGACTATTTTTGTTTCTGGACAAGTTCTGTACTTTTATGCATATCTACACAGGTTTTTATCAGACAGTGATCTAATAACACGATACATACACCTACATTGTTATATCGTCTAAACCCGGTCTGACACAACTAAAATGTGGTTATAGCTTATGGAACTAAAACTCCTTGAAATCATAAAGGCTTAAGTAACCCAATTTGTCAAAGTACAATTGTGCGCTGGTGCACGTGGTTTAGGTACTGCCGTGGTACCGTCAGATCCTGACAGCGTTATGCAACGTTTCTTATTTAATTATAACAGGTGCCAAACGTCAGAAATGATGATAATACAAAGCAAAAAAATACACAACAAAAATATGACATTTTAACATTCTTACCACACCAAACTTTAATTTGTATAGCAAAATAATGATGCAGTTGTCATTCAACTACCGTAGATTGTACTTCTCGGAGTAGGCCTAATGCCCTGCTGCACGCGCCTAATGAACGGCCATGTGCCTGTTGTTATGGTTACACTGTTTCTCCTTGACACATCGTGCTATTGGGCGGTTTCCATGGTAATGGCGTACAATCATTCCCCCATCATAATGACATGATATAGGCTTCCAGTTAGAATAATTAAAAGAAGTTTTTAAAATTGTTCGTTTCAGAAATCAGTGTTCATTATAACACTATGTACAGATTTTAGCTCACTTCATGTTTTAGATCGATACGAGATACTTTCACTACATAATGAGCTGTCACAAACGAGCCACTTCTCTTTTACCACCCTCCAAACCATACATGTACGTATAGAAGGCTCTTTAGATTAAATGGACAGAAAATGTAGTCTGTTAGATTTCACGCCTAATCAAGTTACAGTTGTGGGACCGCACAACGCACCAAAAATAGCGTGCGCAAACCGTGCATGCATCGTTCACACACCGTCCGCACATCGTCCACACATTGTGCGCACTACTGTGCGATTTAGCAATCGTTCGCCCCGTTGTGCGTTTCTTTCCGCACAACTGTGCGATTTGGTATCATTTGTAGATCAAAATTACCGAATGACAAAAATACGGAAGGCTTGTATGCGATAATGTACACTGTGTATATATCTGTAATTTCTCATCACAACAATCAAGATTATACAATATTACAATGCGTGTTACGAAGTATTACAGCGACCGTTAGGCTGTCAAGAATGGGTTTGGCTCCAAGGTAACAGAACAGGTAAATATCAATTTTATGAGTGTCCGGAGTTTTACCTGATCAGTGCCTGACACACAGAGCTGATATGCGATGCCGTTTGACCGTAATGAATAGTATTTGTTATTTGCATTCGTTTACCTATAGCTCCCCTTCACCTGGATTTTCACACACCCGGCCTTACCCGACGAGTTACGTAACTGCCCCAGGCGGGAGAAAACTACGGTACAGGTTCGGGATTGTGTTGTAATCTTACATGTGTCGATTAAGTTTGTTTAAAAACACAGAAAACACAATTTCTAAATAAAAGAATGTATAGACAGAAAGATAAGCTTATAGATGTTGCTGGAATATAGAAACATACGTAAACATCAAGTTTATATGTTTAAACACGAAACCGTATAAATTGTTAAGGCATTCCTCAATTTACACCAACCACGATTGTTATCGCACAACGTCCGTCCATCGTGCGCACAGATGGGCGCAAGCAATGATCGTCCAGCTTTTTATGGTTCGCCCATCGTGCACACACCGTGCACACATCGTGCGCACACCGCACATCGTGTAACGGTGTGCGATCCCACAACTGTAATAGCCAATTTCAAACACGTGGTTATTATAAATGGTTTATTGTAAATCAAACAAAGTAGCCATCAATTATCGTATGCAAGATTTCAAAAGCAAATTGGTTTGTGCAATTAACGAAGACTGCATACTGAGTCCGACAAACAAAGAGAGAGAGAGGAGGATACATCTCGGTTTATTTCTATTTTCGTTTCAGAAAGTTAAAAAAAGTCGAAATGTTGAATTTTCAAACTATAGATTGTTGTATATCGTGTTCTAAGATTCACATTGTCTAATCTCGGAAATAAAACTTTTGAGTAGGACATGAGTCATAATCGTGTTTTCTTTTATAATTTGTTTTTACTATGTTATTAAGTTCTAATAAATCCATGACTCATTTGTCGGAATTACACTATACTCTATACAAACTATATAAATATAAGCACATATAATGAAGCACAAGAGAGACAGATGTGTGGTCACGTGACGGAACACAACAAAAGAATACCGAAGTGTCAACAAAACCATACTTTGAACTTATGATTGTTAAGAGGAGGGGAAAATATGAACAAAGGACATATTTGCATAGCGATCCTTGAAAACGTTAGAGTGAAATAAGACCAGGTGTTCCGGAAGAATGGGCGTCTTTTGCTTCATCGATGACACCGCAATGTAAATCGAAGTCAAATCCAAGTAATGCCAAGTCCTCACATAGAGAACTCGGGTAATGTTAACAAAAACTCACGGCACTCTAACGAGCATTTTAAAAACTATCGACCTTCATATCACACAATGTCTATGAGATTCTGATACCGACCATAACACATAAGAAAATTAATGTGTTCTTTCTTAAAGAAGCGATTTCCGATAAATTTCTTTCCTAATTTTTTATTTTTTTTTGTATTTTTTTTTTTATTTTTTTTCCAAATTTATAACAATGCAAATATATCGTACATAAACATTATTCCTCTCGCACATTACAATTCATTCATTAAATATTCATTTATAATAAAACTGCATATTTCCAGGTATAATTAATAATTAATTATGTTTATGTATAATTAAATTCCATCTAAATTGTGTCCGTTATATAAAAGCATTGTTTAGAAGTGATAGAAAAGAGGTTAGAGCAGGTCCTAGAGGTATAGAAGGGAAAGTAAGACTAAGAGAGAGAGAGAGAAAAAAACAAAAACAAAAAAAAAAAACGAGGGGGGGGGATATTGAGAAATAAAGAAGCTATATAGATGTGTTGGAAGGTTCACGGAATTTTACATATAAGTATTTAGAAGTACATGTTTATATAAGAAAACTCGATTTATATATGTTCATAATTTGGCAAAGACAGGGTTTAAGCAATATTAATTAGACTTTCCCATTTTTTCCATTCAGTATTGAATTTCAACAAAAATAATTCACTTTTATTAACAGCAATATATCTCTGAGTAAAATATGTGTCCTTGATAACGTTCTTAAGTGCAGCTACTGACAATGACATTTGTTAACATCTCGATTTATAAATATATTGTTTTATAAGTAAAATTATGGTATTATCTACCCTACTACTGATACTATTTTGATTAAATAAACCGAAAATGAAGGTTTCCTTGTTAAAACCAAATGGGATTAACAATGCATCAAGAAGGAATTCAAAATTTTGTAAAAAGTCTTGTACTTTCTCACATTCCCATAGTGTGTGAATTATTGTCTCTATTTCAGTCTTACATTGAAAACAAAGAGCACTATCGGTAAGAGCTGCTTTAACTAGATAAGAGTTTGTTGTTAAAATGTGTTGATTTATTCTGTATTGAAGCCATTGTAATTTTGAATTTCTAGTTACTGTAAATGGAAGCATATATATCAATTTCCATGTGTCATCATCAAATTCAAACAATTCATTCCATTTGTTTTTCCCAGTGGATATGGTACTATTTTGGCACAACAACTTATAAAAATCTTGAGTTCCTTTTTTTTGCCTCATAAATATTTCTAAATTTAAGGGTATGTATGGATAACTAATCAAAGTATTTAAAGTATCATCATTGGACATGTAGTTTTTTATAGTATTAATAATACCTTGATATGTGAGAAAGTTAGTTTTTACATCAAATTTTTGTGAAAATTCTATAAAACTATAGAAAATACCAGAGTTATTATCTTTTAATAAGTCATTTATAATTAAAACACCCTTTTCAAACCATTGCTTATAAAATAAACACTTGGCTCCTACTGTAAAATATTTGTTATACCAAATAGGCATTTTCAATCTACTTTTCATCTCTCTTATACAATCTTCTTTATCAGCTATTTTTCTCCATGATTGGAACACATCTTTCCAAAAAAGGTTTTTACAATTGCCTTGAATAATCGATAAGTATTCTGAACCACAATTAAATAAAATGTCCTTATTAACATATTTTTTAAATAACACTTGCCATTTACCCCCTGATGTAAGCAACCTACGTATCCAAGTAAGTTTCAAGGCTTCAATAAAAGACTTGATGTGTATCATTTTAAGACCCCCTTCCTGATAGCTTTTGATGATTATTTCCCGTTTTGTTTTATCCACTTTACTCTTCCATAGGAAATTAAAAAATTCTGAATTTAATTTTTTAATAAAATTTTCATCTGGATTTGGTAAGGAGATAAATAGATGATTAAATTGAGATATTAATAAAGATTTAATTATTTGTATTCTTCCTATTGGTGTTAATATTCGTCTACTCCAATTCTTAATTATTGACTTAAGTTTCACTAGTCTTTTATCATAGTTTAATTTAGGGATTTGATGAAAATCTACATGAAATTCTATACCTAATACCATAAATTTTTGACTTCCCCATTTCAGGTTCCATTCAGGATAATATATCTCATCACTGTACTTTTTACTGCCTATCCATATAACTTGTGTTTTACTTTTATTTATTTTAAGACCAGATTTTTTTGCAAATAAATTAAGCTCTTTTATTGATTCTTTTAATGATTGTTTCGTTCCATCTAAAATGAGAGAGGTATCATCTGCATATTGTGAGAGAAGTAGTGGAGAGTTGTCTAAATAGTTTCTTTATATTCATTGGATGTTACCAAAGAGAGAAAACTGTTATATCAGCTTCATTATCAATAGTCGAAGATGTCGTTGATGACCGTGTTATATGCCACGTAAATTTCACGTCACAAACTATCGGTCCCCAGCGTTGCTATTCGCTGAGATGTCTGTATTTCCAGTGGGCGTGGCTATATGATTTGTATTAATTGTTGTATGAAAAGAAAAAAACATGACCAATAAAATTTGGGTATTTTGTTCGAAAAAAGCGCAATTGATTTTGATAACTTGTGTAGTTTGCCATTGACCCAATATAGGAGTATAGGGGTCTACGAAAGTTATAGGGGCGATGATATATCTTTATAGTAAAAGCTTGTATCCATTACCGTCTCTTGTACTCCCCTGCTGACTTTTGTTAAATAACAATTTACTTCCGTGAGTAATAATGTTGCACGCTTTCCTTTTGAAATGACAGAGGCCACATGAGTGTGGACTTTGAAAAAAACATGTACAACAAACTAGAAAATGAACACTAGAATGCAGATCAGCATATCTCAGCATACGACACACGACGATCTGGGGAAGCAAAAGAAGACAAAGAGCTGTTGAAGGAGATTTCCCTCCCCTGATATCTGGTCTTAAGCTACATGCACAGACAGATTACGCACAGAGATTGGGTTTGAGTCCATATATATCTGCCTGTCGTCTCAACTGAAGAATAAAACGTATGTTTTTAACATAATAATAAGACGGCGCTAATAGTACATTTCGATAAATGTCACATCGGATATGCTGTTAAAGACGAACGAGACACGAAGGAACTCCTCTGAGTGAAGGGTGATCAGATCTTAATAAGATTAGCTGCCGATTTATTTGATGTTCATTGGAATGTAAATGTTACCGATGCAGATATTAATCTAATTTTAATTACTGGAGACAATGCTCGTTAATCACTGTAAGAGTACAAGACTGTAGTGGCGCCGAACAGGATCGCTGATGTAGCGACGAGGTACTGAATCAACATGCTAATTTATCTCGGTCAATTCATCAGACTCGGATTTACACAACGCTTTCTGTCCATACAGTTCTGAATATATATTACAGGAATGCACGTGTGTATGTGTGCGCGTGTTTCCTTGCGTGCGTGTTAAACTGCATTAACATTGTATACATCTTAAATATAAGCCATAGAATTTACAAAATATATGAATGGAAATGATTTGAGTTGACAACCTGTTGTTGTGTCGGCGAGGTATTGCAACAACGTCTTGTAGTCATGGGGAGTTGTAGCTGTGTGGTGCCGACCTCTTGTTGTGGTGGGGAGATATTAATGCTGTATTTGTAGAGGTAAGGCTATAAAACAACGAGTTGTAGCGGTGTGGTGCCGACCTGTTGTTGTGGTGGGGATATATCAATACTGTTTTTTGTAGAGGTAAGGTTCTAAACAACCAGTTGTAGTTGTGTGGTGCCGACCTGTTTTTGTTGTGGGGAGATATTAATGCTGTCTTTGTAGAGGTAAGGCTCCAAAATAACAAGTTGTAGCCATGTGGTGCCGACCTGTTGTTGTGGTGGGGAGATATTAATGCTGTCTTTGTAGAGGTAAGGCTCCAAAATAACAAGTTGTAGCGGTGTGGTGCCGACCTGTTGTTGTGGAGGGGAGATATCAGTATTTGTTTTTGTAGAGGTAAGGCTCTAAAACAACCAGTTGTAGCGGTGTGGTGCAGACCTGTTGTTGTGGTGGGGAGATATCAGTATTTGTTTTTGTAAAGGTAGGGCTATAAAACAACCAGTTGTAGCGGTGTGGTGCCGACCTGTTCTTGTGGAGGGGAGATATAGTATTTGTTTTTGTAAAGGTAAGGCGCTAAAACAACCAGTTTTAGTGGTGTGGTGCCGACCTGTTCTTGTGGAGGGGAGATATCAGTATTTGTTTTTGTAAAGGTAAGGCGCTAAAACAACCAGTTTTAGGGGTGGGGTGCCGACCTGTTCTTGTGGAGGGGAGATATCAGTATTTGTTTTTGTAGAGGTAAGGCTCTAAAACAACCAGTTGTAGCGATGTGGTGCCGACCTGTTGTTGTGGTGGGGGGCTATCAGTATTTGTTTTTGTAAAGGCAGGGCTCTAAAACAACCAGTTGTAGCGGTGTGGTGCCGACCTGTTTTTGTGGAGGGGTGATATCAGTATTTGTTTTTGTAAAGGTAGGGCTCTAAAACAACCAGCTGTAGCGGTGTGGTGCCGACCTGGTTTTTGTAAAGGCAGGGCTCTAAAACAACCCGTTGTAGCGGTGTGGTGCCGACCTGTTGTTGTGGGGGGAGATAGCAGTATTTGTTTTTGTAAAGGTAGGGCTCTAAAACAACCAGTTGTAGCGGTGTGGTGCCGACTTGTTGTTGTGGAGGGGAGATATCAGTATTTGTTTTTGTAACGGTAAGGCTCTAAAACAACCAGTTTTAGTGGTATGGTGCCGACCTGTTCTTGTGGAGGGGGGATATAGTATTTGTTTTTGTAAAGGTAAGGCGCTAAAACAACCAGTTTTAGGGGTGGGGTGCCGACCTGTTCTTGTGGAGGGGAGATATCAGTATTTGTTTTTGAAAAGGTAAGGCTCTAAAACAACCAGTTTTAGCTGTGTGGTGCTAACCTGTTGTTGTGGTGGGGAGATATCAGTAATTTTTTTTGTAAAGGTAAGGGTCTAAACAACCAGTTGTAGCGGTGTGGTGCCGACCTGTTGTTGTGGAGGGGAGATATCAGTATTTGTTTTTGTATAGGTAAAGCTCTAAAACAACCAGTTTTAGTGGTGTGGTGCCGACCTGTTTTTGTGGTGGGGAGATATCACTATTTGATTTTGTAAAGGTAAGGCTCTAAAACAACCAGTTGTAGCGGTGTGGTGCCGACTTGTTGTTGTGGAGGGGAGATATCAGTATTTGTTTTTGTAAAGGTAAGGCTCTAAAACAACCAGTTGTAGCAGTGTGGTGCCGACCTGTTGTTGTGGAGGGGAAATATCAGTATTTGTTTTTGTAGAGGTAAGGCTCTAAAACAACCAGTTGTAGCGGTGTGGTGCCGACCTGTTGTGTTGGTGTAGAGATATAAATGCTGGTTTTGTAAAGGTAAGGCTCTAAAACAAGCAGTTGTAGCGGTGTGGTGCCGACCTGTTGTTGTGGGGGGAGATATCAGTATTTGTTTTTGTAAAGGTAGGGCTCTGAAACAACCAGTTGTAGCGTTGTGGTGCCGACCTGTTGTTGTGGAGGGGAGATATCAGTATTTGTTTTTGTAAAGGTAAGGCTCTAAAACAACCAGTTTTAGCTGTGTGGTGCTTACCTGTTGTTGTGGTAGGGAGATATCAGTATTTGTTTTTGTAAAGGTAAGGCTCTAAAACAACCAGTTTTAGCTGTGTGGTGCTTACCTGTTGTTGTGGTAGGCAGATATCAGTATTTGTTTTTGTAAAGGTAAGGCTCTAAAACAACAAGTTGTAGCGGTGTGGTGCCGACCTGTTGTTGTGGGGGGAGATATCAGTATTTGTTTTTGTAAAGGTAGGGCTCTAAAACAACCAGTTGTAGCGGTGTGGTGCCGACCTGTTGTTGTGGAGGGGAGATATCACTATTTGATTTTGTAAAGGTAAGGCTCTGAAACAACCAGTTGTAGCGGTGTGGTGCCGACCTGTTGTTGTGGAGGGGAGATATCAGTATTTGTTTTTGTAAAGGTAAGGCTCTAAAACAACCAGTTGTAGCTGTGTGGTGCTAACCTGTTGTTGTGGAGGGGAGATATCAGTATTTGTTTTTGTAGAGGTAAGGCTCTAAAACAACCAGTTGTAGCGGTGTGGTGCTGACCTGTTGTTGTGGAGGGGGGATTTCAGTATTTGTTTTTGTAAAGGTAAGGCGCTAAAACAACCAGTTTTAGTGGTGTGGTGTCGACCTGTTGTTGTGGTGGGGAGATATTAATACTGTTTTTGTAAAGGTAAGGCTCTAAAACAACCAGTTGTAGCTGTGTGGTGCTAACCTGTTGTTGTGGAGGGGAGATATCAGTATTTGTTTTTGTAAAGGTAAGGCGCTAAAACAACCAGTTTTAGTGGTGTGGTGTCGACCTGTTGTTGTGGTGGGGAGATATTAATACTGTTTTTGTAAAGGTAAGGCTCTAAAACAACCAGTTTTAGTGGTGTGGTGCCGACCTGTTTTTGTGGTGGGGATATATATATACTGTTTTTCTGTAGCGGCAAGGCTCTGAAACAACCAGTTGTAGCGGTGTGGTGCCGACCTGTTGTTGTGGTGGGGAGATATTAACACTGTTTATTGTAGAGGTAAGGCTATAAAACAACCAGTTGTATCTGTGTGGTGCCGACTTGTTGTGTTGGTGTAGAGATATTAATGTTGGTTTTTGTAGAGGTAAGGCTCTAAAACAACCAGTTGTGTCTATGTGGTGCCGACCTGTTGTTGTGGAGGGGAGATATCAGTATTTGTTTTTGTAAAGGAAAGGCTCTAAAACAACCAGTTTTAGTGGTGTGGTGCCGACCTGTTCTTGTGGAGGGGAGATATCAGTATTTGTTTTTGTAAAGGAAAGGCTCTAAAACAACCAGTTTTAGTGGTGTGGTGCCGACCTGTTGTTGTGGTGGGGAGATATCAGTATTTGTTTTTGTAAAGGAAAGGCTCTAAAACAACCAGTTTTAGTGGTGTGGTGCCGACCTGTTGTTGTGGTGGGGAGATATCAGTATTTGTTTTTGTAGCGGTAAGGCTCTAAAACAACCAGTTTTAGTGGTGTGGTGCCGACCTGTTGTTGTGGTTGGGAGATATCAGTATTTGTTTTTGTAAAGGAAAGGCTCTAAAACAACCAGTTTTAGTGTTGTGGTGCCGACCTGTTGTTGTGGAGGGGGGGTATCAGTATTTGTTTTTGTAAAGGTAAGGCTCTAAAACAACCAGTTTTAGTGGTGTGGTGCCGACCTGTTGTTGTGGAGGTGGAGGGATATCAGTATTTGTTTTTGTAAAGATAAGGCTCTTAAACAACCAGTTGTAGTGTTGTGGTGCCGACCTGTTGTTGTGGTTGGGAGATATTAATGCTGGTTTTTGTAGAGGTAAGGCTATAAAACAACCAGTTGCAGCTGTGTAGTACCGACCTGTTGTTGTGATGGGGATATATATATATACTGTTTTTCTGTAGCGGCAAGGCTCTAAAATAACCAGTTGTAGCGGTGCTGTGCCGACCTGTTGTGTTGGTGTAGAGATATTAATGCTGGTTTTTGTAGAGTTAAGGCTCTAAAACAACCAGTTGCAGCTGTGTAGTACCGACCTGTTGTTGTGATGGGGATATATATATACTGTTTTTCTGTAGCGGCAAGGCTCTAAAATAACCAGTTGTAGCGGTGCTGTGCCGACCTGTTGTTTTGATGGGGAGTTATCAATACTTAGTGGTGTGGTGCCGACCTGTTTTTGTGGTGGGGCTATATATATACTGTTTTTCTGTAGCGGCAAGGCTCTAAAATAACCAGTTGCAGCGGTGCTGTGCCGACCTGTTGTTTTGATGGGGACATATCAATACTTTATTTTTGGAGAGGTAAAGCTCTAAAACAACCAGTTGTAGCTGTGTGGTGCCGACCTGTTGTGTTGGCGTAGAGATATTAATGCTGGTTTTTGTAGAGGTAATGCTATAAAACAACCAGCTTTAGCGGTTTGGGACAGACCTGTTGTTGTGGCGGGGAGATATTGATACTGTTTTTTGAAGAGGTCAGGCTCTAAAACAACCAGTTGTAGATGTGCGGTGCCGACCTGTTGTTGTGATGGAGAGATATTAATACTGTTTTTTGTAGAGGTAAGGCTCTTAAGCGACCAGTTGTAGCTGTGTGGGGCTAACCTGTTGTTGTGGTGGGGAGATATTATTTCTGTTTTTGTAAAGGTAAGGCTCTTAAACAACCAGTTGTATCTGTGTGGTGCCGACCTTTTGTGGTGGGGGAGAGATATTAATGCTGGTTTTTATAAAGGTAAGACTATAAGTAAGGCTCTAAAACAACCAGATGCATCTGTGTGGTGCCGACCTGTTGTGGTGGTGGAGGGATATTTATACTGTTTTTTGTAGAGATAACCAGTTGTAGCGGTGCTGTGCCGACCTGTTGTTTTGATGGGGAGATATCAATACTTTATTTTTGGAGAGGTAAAGCTCTAAAACAACCAGTTGTAGCGATGTGGTGCCGACCTGTTGTTGTGGTGGGGAGATATCAGTATTTGTTTTTGTAAAGGTTAGGCTCTCAAACAACCAGTTCTATATGTGTGGTGCTAACCTGTTGTTGTGGGGGGGAGATATCAGTATTTGTTTTTGTAAAGGTTAGGCTCTCAAACAACCAGTTCTATATGTGTGGTGCTAACCTGTTGTTGTGGTGGGGAGATATTATTTCTGTTTTTGTAAAGGTAAGGCTCTAAGACAACCAGTTGTAGCGGTGTGGTGCTGACCTGTTGTTGTGGAGGGGAGATTTCACTATTTGATTTTGTAAAGGTAAGGCTCTGTAACAACCAGTTGTAGCGGTGTGGTGCCGACCTGTTGCTGTGGTGGGGCGATATCAGTATTTGCTTTTGTAAAGGTAAGGCTCTAAAAAAACCAGTTTTAGTGGTGTGGTGCCGACCTGTTTTTGTGGTGGGGCTATATATATACTGTTTTTCTGTAGCGGCAAGGCTCTAATATAACCAGTTGTAGCGGTGCTGTGCCGACCTGTTGTTTTGATGGGGAGATATCAATACTTTATTTTTGGAGAGGTAAAGCTCTAAAACAACCAGTTGTAGCTGTGTGGTGCCTACCTGTTGTGGTGGTGGAGAGATATTTATACCGTTTTTTGTAGAGGTAAGGCTCTTAAGCGACCAGTTGTAGCTGTGTGGTGCTAACCTGTTTTTGTGGTGGGGATATATTAATACTGTTTTTTTTTGGAGAGGTAAGGCTCTAAAACAACCAGTTGTAGCAGTGTGGTGCCGACCTGTTGTTGTGTAGGGGAGATATTAATACTGTGTTTTTGTTTTGTAAGGCTCTAAAACATTCTGTGATATAGGCGGGGCACTTTACGAGCTGAAACTACCAGTTGGGTGTTCATCCTGCATATGTACCTTTACAAAATATGATATATCAACGTGAAAGTAATTTGAAGTGACCTTTGACTGGCTCCTTCACATGTGACCACCGTTTTTCATTCGACCTAAATAAACAATTCGATTAAGTGTTGTTTTTTATATTTACATATGATTTAAAGATATTTTAACAGCACAGATATCGGGACGTGGACTATCACGAGAGAACAGTAGAGTCAGCAGATCAATACCAGGTATATGAAGCCGTATCTGACACAAATGGCTTTTCGGATTCTACAGACAATGTCTAGCTTAATCGATACGTTTTCTGTTCAGTGATATGTAATTAACGTCAGTCGGGGGGATATTAAAAATGTGAAAGACAATTTTGACAGTTGCATGTACACCGCATCACGAATCACTAACTATTACCTCTCCACGTGAGTCGAAGTCGTTGTTATTGATCGCACGTGAGCGGTATGGCGCGAAACAGGACACTACGGATTTGCACACGTTCGCCAGAGATGAGTTCAAATTGTCTTCATAGTTTGAGGAATTTGGAAAATTAGATTATTACGACAGTATCAGAAAAGATGAGCTGAGTGACGGTACAGTTTGGCTGACATTTTGTTATTCGCAACGGGATCTTATGTCATACTGCATCCGTCAAAAGAGAGTCGAACTTTCTGTTTTTTGTCGAAAATATTTCACTTTTTGAATAAAACAAAGAGAAAGCATTACTCTAACGTGACGTCATATCTGAAGATTGTGTAGTCGAAAGACAATGGGTTATCCTGTAGCCAAATAAAATCACTCACTTAGCAAAACACAAAAGTGTATGTCCAAAGAATACATACTTATGAAATTTAGAGAAAATCTGTCCGACAATTCGGACTCAGAAGTAATGACAGGGAGTGTGACTTATGTACAGACAGACGGACGGACGAACGGACACAACCCCACGATACAACACACACGAACACAACCCACCTGCGCTAAACGGGGTTATAATTACCCTGAAGAACCCTGTATAGGTTGCGAATATATGCCTTCTTTAAGTCGAGGCAAGGTGATATATGATAACCCTTGATTTGAAAGAGTGGACATGTCCATTACCAAACAATCGCAATTCTTCCTGCTTGGATTTTGTTCGATAATTCGTAATTATAAGAGTATTTATTTCATAGAAATTATTTCTTAGATTCAATAGTATGCACGCTTCACTTTAGTTTCAGCTATCAAAACTCATACCAATACATCCTACAGCATACCATCTTAACGAACAAGAATTTATCTTGATATTTCTAGATTTATTAACACGAACAAATCACGATAACGTTTTGACTTTTCAAAAATCCCCAGCAGGTTCAGAGAAAACGATTTTATCACTATAAGGAGAGACTATTATCACCCCCTGTACAGCAACTGTGTTTGTTCTGTTTTGATCAGGTGATTGATTGGCATTTCACATATTCACAACAGCCAAAGTCATATGACTTCAATTTCAATTCTTCAGATTTAAACCCGTCGCTGTTTTCTATCCAATTAAGCAACCTTCATTGTCTCAGTCACTCTTGTTTCACCAAACGGTTACTTTATCATTACCGAGGGATCTGATGCGACATCGTGTAAAAATATAAGACGGCTTTGTGTTGACGACAGGTTGGGATGTCAATCGTCTGACGTGAGAATTACGTACGTGTCTTTAACATAAAGAAACACTGGAAACACTGTATATGCAATGATATTATGTTTCATTAACATTGCGAGTAAGTATAAAGTTATAGATAGAGTTAACATTGTATGATTTTATTTTAGCGATGTATTCATGAAACACTAGCATAAGTAAAAGAACGTATACCTGTTGTAATCAAATCAGTAAATGTGTGATGTTAAAAATGGTTTTATATCTTACATCTATTCCGAAACCCTCTGGATTTGAACTGTAATTATTGTGGCCTTTATTACCACATGGTTTGCCTCTCTAAATCGATACATTAACATTTCAAAAAGGTTCTTCCTTCTTTGTATTCTTAATCTTTCGGCACAATGTAGTTAACCCCGCTGCTAGATGATCAACCCCATAGATCTACCGTACATATTTACCCTTGCAGATAAAATTGGTACGGTTTACATGAAACGCTATCTTAACTATACTGTTTTGCTGTATCCAGAGTTGAAGCTTTGTAACATTATCATGGGTATGATAGGCACCGTTCCCATTACGCTGTATTGTTTACAAAAGAAAATGGATTCTGTAAATATGAATATGCTACCTCTAGCCCTCCAGCACTGGGACGCGATTTTGAAGACCAACGTGCCAGGTACTGGTCGTTTGTCGGTGTCTTTTCTCCGGAAACTCTGGCTTGTCTCCACCATCAGAACATGGCACGTTCTTAAATGACCATAGCTGTTAATAGGACGTAAAACACAAACAAACCAAAGAATGGCGTAGTAAATATATTGCCTTTTGCTTTTTTATCGCAAGCTTAAATAATAAACGTGATTCTTTCACCAATCCTTCTAGGGATCTTTTGATCTTCAAATTGAAGCAAATAAATCGTTGGAAAGATGATGTAGAGGTCGGTCTTGTAATAGTTGCATTGGGTCTAACGTCCTGTTAATAGCTAATGTAACGCAAAGACATGCTTCATTGTGTTGTGTATGCGTGCCTGACTGAATGTGTGCTGGATGCAATAGCATATTTCCGAAGGAACTGAATAGAGTAACGGCTTAACTTGTTGCTACCATTGCCCTAAACGTTACACAGGGAATAACTTTTACTTCTTGAATGAAATAAGAATGAACATTAACCTCGGTATTCTAGTTATAGGCGACTTTTAAAGGATCGTCTACGTAATCAGGGAACTCGTCTGTGTCACATTCACTTTTTGGGAACATATATGAGATCGCTATAAATCTGCTTCCCCAGTGGCAGACTGCGAACCGCTTTCTTTCTTTTCTCTGTGATATACTGATGAAGTCTTTCTTTTTTCAGTCTCATAAGCAGTTCCAGTTATATTTTTCAGATAAAAAATGTGATTGGGTGTTACACTTGTACACTACGGTGTCAAAAAATACATTTAAGTGTGATGGCGATTTGTTGTGGATCTCGAGTGTTATTATGCCTACACTAATGCGATGACACAAAACCCCCATTAGATTAACACATATGTGTACAACTTTATCTTGTATCTCTATTTACCTCCAACAGGTTGTTTCGTTTGAGATCCGGAGAACAGAAACCTCGGACGGTCTGCAGAAGCTGTTTCCCAAGGACATGAGCCCATGTTTGCCTTGTCTACGACAACAAACCAAGCGGTAGTGTTTTCACAGTCTACGTCCGGTCCGGAGACGAAAAATCGGCGTCCTTCAGAAGCTTGACTGAAATGATGAGAAAGTATATTAAGCATTCAGAACGATTTATTACACTTGTCTTGATATTTATTATTGCCGATGTTATTGATAATTTAAGAACAATAAGAAGTAGATTTTCAGCTTTTCGACTATGGATGAACGTCTTTAAGTGAAATAGTATTTAGTATTTAAGGTAAATAGGTTTCACGCTGGAAATGTCAAGATATGTACAATGTATGTAGAATGAAGGTTACAGTGTTAACCTATAGAAGGAATATTTATACCATTCTTTTTAGGTACCTCTTTGCTCAGAAATCATAAAACAAAAATCAAATATCAGAGGTCTAGATAAGGTCGATGCTCTAGTCCTCATATACGGACAACATGCTATGCCTATGTGATTTATTAAATCAGAGAGAGTTGGTCACCTGTATCCAAGGTTATATGAATACGATGGAAAGACATGTTTCAACGACAGTAGAGATCTTATATAACAAGCGGTGAACACACATATATTCATATCTGAAAGGTGCATAACAAAGAGAAAACAAAACCGTACTTGAATTCGAACATAATAACAAACGAATGAGTTACATGAAGACCCCTGAATAAAGTACAAGACGAACATAACCAAACATTCCGGAAGGTTATACAAAAGTGAACTTGATATATTATTAAATGTCAACGTAAACCAAACTTAAAGTATATATCCAGCTAAACCAGTTTCACGCAATTTATAAAATGTCTCTTCTCTGTTACAACTTTGTATAGCTACTTTTAATTAGATGATATTTGTATAGCATCCTTTCCAACTTGACGAGGTCCTATCCGGGGAAAATGGTAAAAAAAAAGAAGAGAAAAAATGTAAAAAAAAAAGATAAAGATTACAAATATTGTAATAAATTAAATGTGATCCCCACATCGAGCGGTCATCGTGATCATTTAGTGGTGAAAGGGGATAGAGAGAATGCTCAAAGTAAGCTAATAGTTTATCTTCTAAGTCTTTGTACAGGGATCGTTAATATTCAGTGTGATGTATCAACTTTGAAATTATGATAATGTGTTAACGATAACTATTCTTTTCCCCGAAAGATACTTTGGGTCTGTATGCATGTTCATTCAAACATTTTTTAGATATAAGATACAGTTATCCTTTTCTATATTCTTGGTTTTATACTCTGCAAATATTTAGAGGGGCGATGTACAAATTTCACGATTTCAGTAGTTTCAGCGTACCCCTGTATGCTACAGATGGACGGTGTACCGGTCAGTAGGTCAGTGAAGCTGGAGTACAGGAGCCGCTTACAGTCCATCCAACTAGTCCGGTCAGCCGTGGTGGTATCAAATACAGCGTATCCCTTCTGTACACCTCCAGTCAAAAATGCCACTTTAACCTGTAAGTGTAACATGTTACATTGTATGCGGAAAGAGATTCACTAGTTTGGTATGAATAGCAAATGACTCGTTCATCATTTGTCAGTATAATGTGACCGGGCGGAATGCTGTCCTATGTGCATTTGGCATGGTATTTCAGTTAGATAGCACATTCCCCACATTCCAAACAAATGTCTCCGTCATCCTCGCAACAACTTAACTTCGAAAGTTAAATAGAAGAAAGAGATCCAAAATGTTGCAACGGAGGAAACACATCAAGTTAAGTAATTTTGGGTTTTGATCGCAACATTATAAGAACAAAGAAGAGAACACCTGCACGGGGTTATATCACTTTTGACCGGTAATGCATATTGGTTATTCATGGTTATAGGGTATTATTTTATAATGTACAGCGGATCTACGAGATCGCTTTTCTAGAAAGACTTTTTTTCTAGAGGACCCTGAGGGAGATAAGCCTTTGGCTAAATCAGATTTGTAATCCTCAATAAATAAAGTTTATTATTATTATTTATATTATTTTATACTGCCTCCCTTATTGTTCATCATTACAGATGTGTTCACTTCATACATTTCCGTAACTTTATTTGATTTAACTTTTCGACAGATATTTTACAAGTGATTCCCTTGAGTGACAATGAACTTTGATTGGTCATCATAGATTATGTTTTACAAGTATTTTGTCAGACCTACCGCTCGGATGTTATGGTTGTTCCATCCATTTATGATATTGGATTTGAAATTTGGAGTTCCAGGAATAGTGGACATTGCAGCTTCTGATCCATCATTGACCGTGACATTAGTCGACCAAAGGTCAAATACAGAAATGGCAGAACCGAGGTCACTTCCGGCTGAGATCTTTAACACCGGACGCCATCCTGAAGGTAATCACAAAAGTTGATTTTCGAATACTGCTAAAACTGAAATTAAATGATTTTATCGGGAACCCATTTGAGCTTGCTTGCATGTAAATTTAAATATTAGGCATACTAAAGAATTACTTTCATTACAACTTAATAAAAATCCTCGATTTTTCAATCGTTCTAAGACAATCAACGATAACAATCCATGAACAAAAAGCAATCAAATACACCATCATACTTCCCGTCAAACGGTAGGGAATATATCGACACAATAAAATGTGTTGTTATTGTGTAATATTCTGTTGTGCACAGTGGAGACCACTGTCTTATCGGGAGTTGGACCAATTTTAGTGGGAAACTGTCTTATCGGGAGTTGGACCAATTCTAGTGGGCAACTGTCTTATCGGGAGTTGGACCAATTCTAGTAGGCAACTGTCCTATCGGGAGTTGGACCAATTCTAGTGGGCCACTGTCTTATCGGGAGTTGGACCAATTCTAGTAGGCAACTGTCCTATCGGGAGTTGGACCAATTCTAGTGGGCCACTGTCTTATCGGGAGTTGGACCAATTTTAGTGGGAAACTGTCTTATCGGGAGTTGGACCAATTTTAGTGGGAAACTGTCTTATCGGGAGTTGGACCAATTCTAGTAGGCAACTGTCTTATCGGGAGTTGGACCAATTTTAGTGGGAAACTGTCTTATCGGGAGTTGGACCAATTTTAGTGGGAAACTCTCTTATCGGGAGTTGGACCAATTCTAGTGGGCCACTGTCTTATCGGGAGTTGGACCAATTTTAGTGGGAAACTGTCTTATCGGGAGTTGGACCAATTTTAGTGGGAAACTGTCTTATCGGGAGTTGGACCAATTTTAGTGGGAAACTCTCTTATCGGGAGTTGGACCAATTCTAGTAGGCAACTGTCCTATCGGGAGTTGGACCAATTCTAGTGGGCCACTGTCTTATCGGGAGTTGGACCAATTTTAGTGGGAAACTCTCTTATCGGGAGTTGGACCAATTCTAGTGGGCCACTGTCTTATCGGGAGTTGGACCAATTTTAGTGGGAAACTGTCTTATCGGGAGTTGGACCAATTTTAGTGGGAAACTCTCTTATCGGGAGTTGGACCAATTCTAGTAGGCAACTGTCCTATCGGGAGTTGGACCAATTCTAGTGGGCCACTGTCTTATCGGGAGTTGGACCAATTTTAGTGGGAAACTCTCTTATCGGGAGTTGGACCAATTCTAGTAGGCAACTGTCCTATCGGGAGTTGGACCGATTCTAGTGGGCAACTGTCTTATCGGGAGTTGGACCAATTTTAGTGGGCAACTGCATTAGCGCTTTGAACCAATGGTTACAATATATCAAAACAGTTCTTCTGAGTTCAAAAACTTAGATGTTTTATTTATGAACCGTTCGAAAGATGGCTTTCTAATTATTGAATTTATTAAAGGAACACTTATTTCTATTTATTTCTACGTATTAAATGTCCACTCGTGTTGGTTGTTTACAAATATTACACTCCCGTAAACCATGATGATATACTGACCGTGTACAAACACTCCCATGACGTTAGCTTGCTTCACTTTGGCAGCGTTAAAGGACGATTCTGAAAATGAACAAGAGTAAAGGTAAAGAGCTAGAATTTAATGATGTCAGATAAAACATGAATGCTAAATACAATATATTGCCATTAGAAACAATCGTTTCATCTGTAAAATGTACTCGAAGATTTCAAAATGGAGTTTAATGGCACAATATTTGAAGTATTTAAACCTGAACTATTTAAATTCAAAACGAATAAAATATTGGATTCATAATGCCATCAGTACCATCCGGAACAATAAACGCAGCTATTTTTGTGTTTTGTGTTTGCGTTGGAAAACGTGTATATTAACCTTATAACTATTCTCTTGTCAAAGGCAAAGCCTTAAAAGAGCGAAGCTTTTGTTGATCTCTGATATTTACTGATCTAGAATGAGATAATACTGCTTTCAGAATGAGGCAAGATAAAATCTATTTAAAAGCTAGTCGAGGGATAACAATAAAACAAACTCTAATGCGATTAAGACCGACATACCAAAAGGGCCCAAATTGATATTGCAATGAATTCTTATCGTACAGCAATATAGTAGTGAGTGATTGGCTTTGCTTTTATGTACATGTATATCATTTGAAGCTGTCAGTGTGTTATACGTTTGACCGTAAAAAAATAGCGAAAGTTCGCATAACTAGAAGCGAGATCATGATTTTCTTTCTCTAAAGTAATTTTCTCCTGCTTAGTAATTTTACATTACAGTTTTCCTTGTCATTTTTCTTCTTGTTAAAGTTGTAAATATAAGCTCAAAAACAAAAATATCAGCCCCGAACTAGCCCCAGTCTCCCGTATGTAGATTTTTTGTATCGTTGATGATTGGTAAAAATGTATTTACAATATATTTTTTGCATCAATGACGCCATTTTCAAAGCTAAAGCAGATATTTGTTCTTGTGCGTATCGTATATGATTGGTCGGATGGCGCAGTGGACAGCGCGCTCGTCTTCACCAAGATTGCCGGATTCAATCCCGTTTACCTGCCCGACCATGCAGGTTTTTCCGGATACTCCGGCTTCCTTCCACATTAAGAATTAAATCCTCTGTTGGCTTCCGTCAGGTCACAAAAAGAATGATTGAAATAAGGTGGGAAAAAACTTTTTCGTAATTGCTATAGAAAAAAGTGCATATTACATATTTGACGATAAGTCTATAAAAGTAAATGTAGAGAGATGTTGGTTAAGAAATTTAATTAAAAAAAACAACATTGTAATACTTTGATGTAACTGAGATTGTCGTTATATCGATATTTATAATCCATGCTCCATCCTGAAACACCGGATTAAATTTCAAATTTTGTAACTGTCACTGAGGATTGACAGGTAATGATGCCAAATAAAATCAAACAGTTTCTATCTGTAACTTGTTATAAGTTATACGTTGCTGAAAAAGGGCGTTGATTGTTGATTTTGACATAAATGAATTATCCATTGTTTCTTTTATGAGTGGTGATGCATACATAAATTATGTAAAGACTATAACCGGACTTCCAAAAATGTTAATTGTTTCGTTCATATCCTCAACAAATGGAAATTAAAAGCTGAATAAATAAATGTACACGTTGACCTATTGGTTTAATGCGGCTCTTTTTGAAAATATCTTTCGGTAGATATATTAACACAACCTGGTTAATGACAAAAAGAATCTTCAGAAAACATCCGCGTTTTTACTTTTTATGCCTGTGGCAAAAACTGAAATTAAAAAGTCATGAAGCACCAACAGAGACATAAATGCAACGGTCGTCAGTCTAAGATTTTCCGGTTATTTTTCATCCTTCCGGAAATAACCGATGAAGGCCGATGGAGTGTGGCGTGATTGTGACGTCATCGTATGATAATCTCTGAATGACGTTTTATGCCTGCTAGTATCAAAATGTATGTGATAAAAAAAATTCACACAGAATGTATATTAGTTTTTATCTAAATAAACAAGTAATAAAACATGGGTATTGTTTTCACTATACGAATATGTTCATTTATGGGTTGAAACACAATTGCCTTTGCCTCAAGGATACACTTCCGGTTTCCCCACTGGAGGTCTACTTCCGGACGAAAAAATTCAAAGGCAAGACGTAGAAAAGGGAAGCAACTCTTTTTACGCACGCATGTGTTACCATTAAAGAGCTTCGCTCGGGCGCATTGGGCGCCCGAGAGCTACGCTCTTATAAAGTCACGTCGTACACTGATATTTCCCCAGATCGTAGACATTGCATAATGTTTTCGGTACGGAAATCAACGATTTACTTTGATACATAATGGCGTACGGAAAACAACGTATCTTACTTGTGAAAACAAGTTCGAATCTATATTGCATATCTGGTTTTATTTTTAATTATAACGTACTCGCTAAAAAGAATCATATTCAAATGGATGAAACTTGAAGTCGTGATCTAAGTAAAAATAAAAATACACGCCATAACGAATTGAAACATGCCAATCATTCTAACCTTCCTAGATTTAAATGCCAACCAAGTTTGATAATTATGCATGAGACAGATATCATAGAAGAACTGCTCTTGAAACAACTTTAACGTCAGAGGTTAAAGTGAGGACTGCATTGACCAAATTTGGGCACGCGACACTTCATTTTGTATGATACACATATAAATTTAATGTTATTACAATATCAGTGGAATCTCAATTTAGGAGAAACATGTACTGTATTGTTAAATTGATTTGGTAAGTAATGTCTTGCTGGGATTAATAGTAATATTTGTATGTGCATAAATTGGCCAACCGAAATATAAACGAAATATCTTTATCAATAATTTGTAAAAATATTGAGGGAATAACGCAACAAGAAACCTTACCGCTTCACACCTGACATTGGTAAAATCAAAGATTAAACGTGACACAACTGTTACCTCAGATTGAAACTTATGTTCTTCTATCAATCACTGCTTGATGATATGCTAAACAGAGCCAATATTGTAAGACTTAGATGCTTGTTTTACCCTTTTCAAAATTCACAGCCACTGGTTCCTGGCTGTACAGAAAGCCAGACTGATAGTCCCATGCGCATGTCTGAGTTCTGTTATCGTCATCAAGGACCATCATCCACGCTGTGTCATCTGCGCAGGTTGGACCCGAAGTCTTGTGAATCTGCCATCGGCGTATACCATCTCTGTAACATATATTGTGTAGGTTTATGTACACTGTGATATTAACTTTTACAGAAGTGAGCAACGGAAATAGTAATGAGTTTAATTGCATGTGGTTTAACGCACTCGCAACAGCTTGTGATCCTATCTTTTCTCTTATTTCTAAACAACTTGCTTCTTCCTTATGTCTCTCTTGACAATGCCTCACATTTGGCATTTAGTTGAGCGTTCGCCCCTGTGAGGAAGGTTTTGGATTATGTCCCCTACAAGAGACACACTAGAGTCTGTATAACGCTCAGCAATTTATGAGTGAGACGACTGGTTCGTCCGTTGTCAGTATAATGTGACCGGGTCGGGTGTCCTACTGGGTGTCTGCGGCAGTATGTTTCAGCGAGGTAGCACTATAAAGTCGGCATCAGTTCCACGCGATCACAAGGAGATAAACACGAACATATCGCAGCCTCCTAAACACACACACGCATACACTACATGCATGCATCTTGCACACAGGGGAGGCCGTCCTTACATGACCATAGCTGTAAATAGGACGTTAAACAAAACTAAACAAGACAAAACAGCTAAGTTTATATGAAGAATGTTCCTTAGGAAAACACTACCATAAAGACAGAATAGGCAAGTGAAACGAAAGCTGCAGAATAATATTGGTCTCTTCAACGTGTTCTCAGTAGAAGACATCCACTTCTACACGGAAGTCCACAATAGCCGCCTCGGACGTAATGCAGTGGGACTTCACTGACTTAGGGTTTTCTCCGAACCCACAGGGGATGAGGTAATGTGTAGCACAGTGAATACGTGACGGCCGATATATAATTAAGACCATACAATACAATTGGGAAATTATACCTTTATTGGTCCTGGCTTTAATGTCCCGATAACGAGATTTCGAGGCAGACACGATAGCTTTTGGGGAAATTATGACAACCATTTTCTCTCTTCTCACCATAAATATTGTTTTACACGCAATTTCAATATTGCAAATAGTTTTTCCTTGTTCCTGTTTAGCACCGTTACCTAAATTCTCAGGTCATCTACTTATTGAAACGGATATAATTGACAATTGCGTGTCATTGATTTAGTTTAACTGTCGACCTGTACAGAGGGGTCAAACAGGGATATACGACAGACAGAGTACCTCAGGGAGTCAAATCAATTCAGAAAGTATCCTAACCATGTGAAGTTGAGGAAGAAGAACCTTTATTCTGCCAAATTCATCTTCAAACGGTATAAATTTCTTTTTTTCGTCAATAAACAGGTAAGGTCAGCTCTAGGTTCCAACTCAGTACTCCTTCATTAACTTTATCATAATCAGTTTTTGATAATTAACAAACAAACGTATACATTGCAGATGTCGTTTTTGATTATTTTTATCTGTAATCGGACTATATCTAAACAAAGAATTAACAAAACTTTACACAATTGATATGTTGGCAAACACCGATGAGCTTTGAACAGAACCCTGCCTCTCACCCTATGGTCAGGAAGCCACCTTAGGAAAGTGTCATGTTATATGTACTCTTTATTCAATGAACATCAGGAATAATGAACATAATTCAAACTATGAAACTTTAAAGGTATACATTTGTTGTGATTTAAGACATTCACTGTGTCTTTGATACCCAGTGACAGGCATACTTTTATGGATGATGATAGAGTGCAAGACAAAACCAAAATGTGCTCTGGAATACGGCATTTTATTTGTTTCCTTTGGCTTTAATCTCAATGATGCTTTCAAAAATAAACACCGTTCAATGGCAATAATATTGAAAATACAATTGGGTTAATAATGTCTCGAAAATATTGAATTCGTTTTAGACTAAACAACCTAAATATTCAGACCCTATCACCTACAGATGGACATGTTGCAGACAAAGCCAGGAATACCTAATGGGCTTGTTACAAGGTTATGTCTGCATTGGTCCTTTCACACCCTGAAGATATAGACAGGCAGTGAGACGATCACCAAAATGATACATCACGAGGAAACAGGAAAGGGACATAAATAAGTTTTGTTTCTGATAAAACGAGGTCAATATGTTTTGCTCCAATTAAGCTCTATACTTCAACAAAGTATGATGGAGGGCGCATGACCAGCCCTTGGCAATGCAGAGTGTATCCCTGTCGCCGGCCCACTTTAGATTAATCATGCATAAATCAATGCGCGGATGTTCGTGATGTACGCCAAAGTCTGAAATATATTTCCTGCATCGTTGACCATACAATAAAGGTAAATGTGGACTGATATAGAGATTACGTATAATTTGTATATTTCGTAGGGTTCTTTTATGAGGTTCCTTCCACTTCATTTGTTGTGAATATCAAAAGCAAGTCACGTGCAAATGAAACGGAAAATAATTCAGTAATTGTTAATTTGACAATAACTGAAATACTTATTAAACTTCATTTTCATATAGGACTTTCTGCAGAATTCTTTCTGAACCATATTGTTTTTAGATTCGTCACGTGACGGCAATGGACCAATTAATTGACAGCATTCTAGTACAAGGTAGGACAAAACGTTACACTGATGTTGACAAGGTGGGAAGAACTGATACAGCCATGTAGACAAGGCGGGACGAATTGATACACCGTTGTACATAATGTGGGACACATTGATAGAGCCATGAAGACGAGGCGTAACAAATTGATACACTCATGTAGACAAGGTGGAACGAATTGATACACCCATGTAGACAAAGTCGGACGAATTGACACAGTCCTGTAGACATGGTGGGACGAATTGATACAGTCCTGTAGACAAGGTGGGACGAATTGATATAGACATGTAGACAAGGTGGGACGAATTGATACAGCCATGTAGACAAGGTGGGACGAATTGGTATAGCCATGTAGACAAGGTGGAACGAATTGATACAGCCATGTAGACAAGGTGGGACGAATTGATATAGACATGTAGACAAGGTGGGACGAATTGATATAGCCATGTAGACAAGGTGGGACGAATTGATACAGCCTTGTAGACAAGGTGGGACGAATTGATACACCGTTGTACACAATATGGGACAAATTGATACACCCTTGTAGACAAGGTAGGATCAATAGATTCAAACTAGAAGACAAAGTCAACACATTAAATAGAGATGATTATGTACCTACGTAGACTTTTCAATACATGTTGGCACATTACAAAACCATGTAGAATAAGAGATTTGCCAAGCTTGCTATTCACACAACAAACAGCTAACAATCCAGCCCTGAACAAGAATAGACAATAGCAAGGCAATAAATATCAGTATTGACTTAGGGCACCTCTGATAGTAATAAACATCTTTAACAAGTAGGTCGTAGACGAAACCAAAAAAGTTTGTTGTGTGTTCTCGTAAGGTTCTTACTATTTAAGTTTGAAGCGTGCCGTGCTATCCAAATCTCGGGCGACGTATCATCCTCTGAAGTAACGCCATATTTATAGCCGGGTCAAACACCATGACGGCATATACACACGCACAAAACACTATTTCCGAGTGATTCTCAATGAACTATTCAATTTGATTTCTACATTTCTCATTTATAGCTTTAGCTTTCATTTTATTGTCGGACGCCAGGCGACCCTAGCTCTGTATCGGAGTCAAACATATAGTGATTTAGCATAGAAAAAAGACAAACATACCAGAACGTAAAATGTACCCTACTTTAAATACATGACGTTTCTCTACAGAAACCAGGCAGTCATATTTGCAAGTACAGCGCAGTCTGCATGACCCATCTTTTTAAAGTGATTAAAAAAGAAACAGAACAATAATAATGCAACGTACAGTGCAGCCTGCATAGCCAAAAGGATATAAAAGCTAAACAATAATACTGCAACGTAAAATGAATACAACATATTATTTCTTTATCAACAGTGATTAAGGAAATAAGTGAGGCCTATTAAAGGCCACGTGAAAAAGCAATTTCACTGATATACATTGTATCATACATTGACACGGTAGCATAACATTTCACCCTGTCACAGTTATTATGATATATAAAAAGAGTACATTAAATAAAACCGATCAATTTTGGCTTCCATATTAATCACCTCTTCTTATCATGTAGTGGGACACATCATGATAAGAAATTGTTTCACCCACAAGCCTGCAGGGAAAACTCAACGCAAATCATAATGGAACAAACAGTCTCAGCAACGCGCAGTCCTAAAGACAGTGACTTGTCATGGACACAATACAGTCATTGGTCTACACCCGTGGAATTAAGGTCGAGTATTCAGACCATATGATAAAGTGATTTGTTTTTCATTATATACTGTTATATAAATGGATTAACGTCAGACACATATGTAATTGCATATGAACATATTTTTGTTCAGCAAGTTGCTTTATCAATTCTCAGTTCGAATAACGGTTTGATTAACGTTTTTGAACTATCTTGATGTTCTTTTGTAAAATCCTTAAAAAACAATTTTCAATGCAAATTTAGTACAGCACCCATAAGGTATGGTGAACAGAGAAACTTGAAAAAGTGCTGGTTAAACTTTATCTATTTATAGAAAATATTGTACAAGAAATGTTCAACAAGGAATTACAAGGTCGTAAAGAAGAAAAACAAGAAGACGAAATCAAAACCATCAGACCAAATCTTTTAGAAACAGATGGAGACGAAACCATGTTAAGCGTTTTCCGCATCGCTTGTAAAATCGCTTGATGTCTGTTGTCAATTTCCAGAAAGCAAATTGGTCACCAATTATCTGGATAGAGTTGGCTTATTTACAAACATGGCAGCCATTCAAATCACATTATAAGTAATCCTGTCTTGATAATAGCCATACAATAACTGCAGCGTATATTAAAGGTCAGGGTTAAAACCCCTGTGTACGCCAGCAGGACGCATCTATCAAAAATACCATTATACGTTTTTTGTAGTCTTTTATAAACATCTTGTACCTTTGTTTACGCATTGTATTCAATTGGATTTGTGTTTGCAGAGAACCAGCCAGCCTTCTCTGGAGGGTTCCGGATCACAAGAGTAGATAGGTGAAGATGTGGAAATGGTATGGGTTGTGGATGGTGAATGTACAATAGTTAAGGAAATAATTACGAGACTGCCCTCAGACAGCCAGGTGAGAAACAAAAGACAACGGGGACGACGTTAGCTTGTCAGAGTCGCATTTCATTAAAATGAAGATCATAAAGGAACTTCTCACCGGATAGTTAATGAATTAATGAAATATACCTGTTTTGGAATTACAGTGACAGATATTTAACAATTTAATGTTTAAGCATAAATACTATTTTGTGTTCTGACTAATGTTTATATTAACGTTTTACCATATTTTACTCTTCGGGATCCAGGGAATTCACGAATGATCATCATTGTAAATGAGTTTTTTTCATGTCAGACACTGAACTGTAAACATGAATTTTATAAAATCGTCCTGTAAAATGCAAATATATTTGTGTTGATTATATCATTAAATCAATCGATCCAAAAATATGAAAAAGATCAGGGAGAAGGTACATTTTCTATGACAAAACATGTCAGAAAAACCTCCCTAAACTGAATGATAAGGACATATGTCCACTCAATCTTTTCCAACAAGGATAAGGAATGATCCTTTTTGGAAGAATTTATAATAAGAAATTTATCCCATGACGAATACATTGGGAAACAACCTCGATGATTCGATGACCAAACAGTAAGGAGACATTGCCACTAACTCCATTCATTCTATGTCAAATGGGATAAGAAATCATCCAACTAATTATTTATGACTTTCGGTCCCTACATTGTTTTCTCTTATGGTAAATTGCATACAAACTTCAGTCGTAGACAACGAATACACAACTCGATACGGCATTATCACATGCACAACCAAACATAAACTTAAGGAATCATTAAACTGGGCAGCCTGCCGAGAAGCATGTGTTATTTGTCGTCAACTATAAATACTCGGACTGATCTACTACAAATGGTGACGTATATTACGACAATTGCCTATTTCTGCAGAAACCTTGAACCTGAATAATTCATCCGTTCGGTTATTTCTTTCCAAATATTGCACATTGATCTAAATACCTGCCAATACTTGTACGTGTATATTTCCTTAGTCCTTCTAGGAAATCGATTAAATGTAAACACCGTTAAACATCGTTTATGTGAATACTGGCAGACCAATGTAACCAACGTGTATTTGATTTCTGCCAGTCCGATACAAACTACCTTCCTTTCCAGACATCCCAGAAACCGTTAATAAGGCTTTCTTGGCAGTTCAAACATTGCTAAATTGTATCCATCCATTTATCCGAGCCCTGTAAGTCGCACACAACTCAACTATTTATCCGAAACATATAAGTCAAATACAATCAATACTGCATCCGGGCCTCTTGGGTCCGAAACACTAAACCCTTCTATCAGGACTCCAAATGTCCGATCCGACCTCTTTTTCTCTCAGGATTTCATTAACACGTGAAATCCTCACCTCCCATTTATCTTACAACGTGCCTTATAGCTGTACATAATACATATAGCAGGCTACACCCACCAAACTAGGGCGATGTTGTCAGTCGGCTGTTAACCATGTCAGAGCTGAAGGAATCATAGACGAATGTAGTGGTTCAAGCCATAATAACAGCCCCGTGTACAATGTAACAGTTTAGAAAAAAGTCGTCAAAATCGTAACAAAATACATGCACAGTATGTGTTTAAAAATATGTCTCATTATTCCAAAGGTTCAAAGAGAGCCAATACAGGAAACGTCCTTTCTGACCTTGGCTGTTTATAGAAAAAAAAGGTATATACAGATATATGTAAATAAATTGATAGGAACTGCCAGGGTTTGGGAGCCCTGGCGTCAGTCCCCTAAACAATATGGTGTCCTCACACAGGAGGGCTCTCATTCATTTTTCTCTGCTAATTTTGTCTAAATTTATAGAATGTTTAACCTAATAATACCAAACCAAACACTACAGGAAGGATAACAATACATGAAAGAAAACATCAGACAAAGGTTCTATGTTTTCCATTAAAACAGCAGACCACGTTCATATAATTGAAGGCACGTTTGCGTTCTAGAGCCTATTATAAGCTTTTTCTAGATGAATTAGTTCCGTTCAGACTATCCTTCTATGATTTGTAATCACTTATTAAGAGAGGTCTATATTTACTCTGAAGAGTTTATATCAGTGTCTCTTAGTATAAAAGACACTTTCAAACGATTATACAGGCTTGGTCACTGAAATAATATTGAAATCCGACATGGGGAAACATGCGAAGGGTCGCATGTAATATAGCTAAAACAAGAAACACAATGATAAAGCCAAAGATAACATCGGTGCAAAAAGAACCGAGGAAACGTCATTTTAAATGTGTAACAGGGCAAAAATTTAACGATCAGCCAGGGATTCAAACCCGGGACCCTCCGATGTCTAGATGGATGCTCTGAAAATATAGCTACCTTGTCGCCGACGATCGACCCAGTCGTGTTCGCCTAACTTCCTACACCATTGCCCTCGAGGACATTACCATTTACAACCCAGGGTCGGGTATCCCCTTGCCAAGTGCACACCCAATGCTTGAAACAAGGATGGTTCACAGTCACAAATGTCACACGAGCGGTAAAATACACGACCAGACCGAGGTCCGAACTCTGCATGAAGAAAATTTTAACAGCTGGATGATCGACCGAGCCCACCCTGCCCGCTTTTTCTTCACCGACAATGGGTAATAAAATAGATGTCCAGGTTTTCTGGACTATGGTAACGGTTGATCACTGACAGTTTTCTAAGCGTAAAGGTATTTGTATGGAGCTATGTCATGGCTTTCATTACTCTTATTTACAGTTAATTGACATGCTTACCTATTTTATACATATATCTTACTTTATTGTTTTGCATTTTATAGTTTTATCCTGTTGTTGTGACAAGTAATCCTGGACCAAAACATAATCTGAATCTGGTTCATCTCAATGTACGATCTCTCAGAAATAAAACCCCACTTATTGAAGCCGAGTTTGAAAATAATATTTTATGTATAACTGAATCTCATTTAAATCCCCTGATATCTGATGTTCACATTCAAGTACAATCCTTTAATCCCATNGGGGGGGGTGTGTGTGTTATAGTGTATCATAAAAAATACTGTTGTAACAAAAAGAAGGCAAGTAGCCATAAATTTCTTCTCGGGTGTATATACTGACCAGATAGTATTTATTATTAAATACTGGTATTTTCTCCTCGGGTGTATATACAGACCAGATAGTAGAATTGAATACTTGGATAAACTTGATGATACCTTAACTAGAGCTTCTGATACTTCATTGGATGTTATACTTACAGGTGATATTAATATCAATATGCTAAATATACCACTTAATGATCGTTTATCAAGACTCCTTATAAAGCACAACTCAACTAGTCTTATTAATGAACCTACACAAATAATACCTGATAGTGCCACTTCTATTGATGTTATCTTTACGAACAACCTAAACTTGATTTAAAATGCGTATGTACCATCACCATTCTGTAGTGACCATTCATCAATTCATGCCCAAATCTCTTTTACTGTATTCAAACAAGTGAATTATAAGAAAACCATTTTGAAATAAGATGAAGCTGATTTTGAAAGTATGAATAATGCTCTTCCCAATATTGATTGTTTGAATTTGTCATTAAATCAGGACTCCGATGCATTTAACTCATTTGTAATTAATTCAACCATAGAACAGGCAAAAGCAAATTATATTCAAAAACTTGTCTTAATGAAAACATGGTCCCCCCAGACAAATGGTGAAAGATTGCAAAATCCATTACTAATTTCTCAAACAAATCCTCTTCTATTCCTCCTCTTGAACATGATGACCAATTCATTCACCATCCTCTTGACAAAGCAGAAATCCTTAACAATCACTTTACTAATATCTCTTCGTCATCCCCTGACCTTAAATTACCTCAGAGAGCACAGCCCTATACTCCATACTCACTAACTAACATTCATATCACTGAACAAGATGTATCTGACCAAATTAATACTCTTAATGTAAATAACCCCCCTGGCCCTGATGGTGTAATCCCTAAAGTTGTAAAAAAAAAAAAAAAAAGTAACTCTCTTGCATTACCCCTCTGTCTTTTATTTAATAAAACACTTGAATCAGGTGAAATAGCTGGAAACAAGCAAATATAAATGGTATATATAAAGGGAAAGGTTCATCAAATGATGTTTTAAATTATAGACCAATCTCTATAACCTCATGTTTCAGTAATAATGGGAAAAAATCTTTACAACTATCTAATTAAAAATTCTATCTTAACTAAGCATCAGTCTGGCTTTATACCAGGTTATTCTACTGTTAATCAACTACTGTTTATTTACGATGAAATTGTTAGTAATATGGACCAAGGGAAGCAGCTCAGATTTAATTTTTGTGATATTATCAAAGCTTTTGATAGGGTGTAGCATAAAGGTCTCTTACATAAACTCAAAACGTATGGAATTGATTCAAATTCAACCCTAACAAAACTAAAACTGTAATGTTTTCTAGAAAAAAATAACAAACATCACCCTCTAATAACTTTCCAAAACGGCCAAATCACTGATACAACAGCACATAAACACTTAGGACTGACTTTAAAAGATGATGCATCTTGGAAACAACACATTCTGAATATATATGAAAAAGCTTATAATAGATTAAATATTCTTCGTTACATTAAAACTAAAGTCAATCGTAAATCATTAATTAAAATAGCATTTATTAGGCCATTTTTGGTATATGCAGACATAGTATGGAATTATTGCACTCAACAATCTAAAGAACTTTTAGAATCTATTCAATTAGAAGCAGCTAGAATCATTACTGGGCATCAATCTGGAACATCACATGATAAACTTTATAATGAACTTTGTTGGGAAACTCTGTCAACAAGAAGAAATAAACACAAACACATAATGATGTATAACATAATGCATGGGCTGTCACCTCAATACTTACATATTGCATTAACAATCAAAACAATAATCCCTATTCCCTCAGAAAAACAAGACTGTTTAATCTACCAACATGCAGAATTAACAATTATTTTGACAGTTTCCTCCCTCTAATGTGCCGCACAACTAACACTGCTGATAATGATCTCTTAAACTCTTGCAACCTTTAAACACAAACTGAATAAAGATATTATTATCGATAATGAATTAACCTTAATTTTTAAAACTGAAGGTGATAAAAGGGCCAATATTATTCTTTGTCAACTTAGAAACTTATGTAGCAATTTAAATTTTGATTTATTCAATGACCATTTTACTGACTGTCCCTCTTTTGTTTGCTCTTTTTAATTATTTTCTTGAATGTCCATTGTATAATGATCTCAGACTTACTTTATTTACTTCTGTTGATAATTATGGAAATCATAACAATATTGATACAAAATCTTTCTACAAGGCTGTCCTGATTGTGATGGACTAACTAACAGACAGTGTACTTAATGATGTAGTTATTTATTGGTAAATCCAGGCGTTTTAATCATTATATGATATAACCATGCAGCCATGACATAATACTTTTATACTTTTCTATTCCTATGTCAATGCTACTCCACAAAGAAGTAACATTTCTGGAAAAGATCTTTTTTCAACTTTACCTACTTTTCTATAAATGGTATTCTTCTACGGACATAGCAGTTTTGGTTGAGCATGTTTGTTTGTTGTAAGATTTTTTCAATCAGTCTTGTTTTACAGTTTCCATCTTAGACATTGAACTACACATAAAGTAGCTTCCTGTTTGCATATTAAATTACAATAACAGTTTTGGCGACTGTGACCTGTGAACATATTTGCACATCGACTTTTGGTCAATGTCTGCCAATATCTGTGTGATTTGATACCTATAAAGCTTATATATATTGTAAAATGTTTAAAAAAAACAAATAATAGCTGTGGAAGTGTTTTGTGTGTGATTTAAGAAGTGTGAATGTATTTGTATTTCAGTTATGTTATTTAATAAGGAGCTACATCCCTTTAACTTTTTTTGTTTATAATTTCATTTCAAAATTGATGTATTAATTAAATCGAATCTCAAATAACAAAATCCGTTCCTTTAGCCACCGATGGAGATAATTTATATAGGCTTTGCCTGTTATTTCATCCAATTAACTTGTATCAATTTTGTCAATAAAATGTGTTGAAATAAAATGAAACCCGGACCCTCCGAATTTTAGACGGACGCTCTACCAATTGAGCTATCTCGTCGCCGGCGATCGAGCCAAAGCAGTTCCGCCTCAAATAGAAAAAAAACCTCATAAATGGTCACGGAATGTTGTAGGCTGAAAGCGTTGCTCTTGAAAGGAAGTATTCCCTATCCCACATGTGACACACATCAGGTTAAATCTTGTCTGATCCGGAAACAGGTATGTAGGCCATGAACTCAGGAAAGCACGTCATGCCGACCGCCGTTATAACGTTAACTCTCAGCGTAACATGACACGTCCTTACGTCAAAAACCCTAACAACTGTTCGTATTCGCCAACAGGACTTCAATTTACGACCTCAGTTTCGGTTAGCTGTCGGAAACTTCAGTAAACACTGTAACTTCTAACGATGTTTGAGACAGGTGACCAGAATTCTGGGTTTGTTCTGTTTTATTGTTTACAAGCGCGTCTACAATCAAATTAGATTTAGCAGAGAACCAGACAGTCACGTGGAAGGGTCACTGCCGTAGAAGTAGGTCAAGGTGAATTGTGAAATGGGTCGTATCATTCGTTGTGTATTATAACGAAACAACCGTTTAAAAAGCAATTACGAGACGGACTAATTTAATTAGTTTTTAAGTTAAAGGTATTTTTGGTCAGCACTATTTTGCACCGCCTCATCAAATGAAATATTTGAGAAAGGATGTGACGTCATAGTCTGGATTTACATGTCTATTTTTAACGTCCTAGTTCTGCACGGAAACCAATGAGTTTAGCCCTGTGCTATAGGAAGGCACAAATAACAAGCTTGTACCCATGGCATTTTTATTTCACATTTTATTTTTCGGATCACAATATAATACATAGGGCATGTTTGTATTACCCAATATTCTTTATTGTACACAAAAAACAAAATGATTTGATATATTATATTTATTAGACAAGACGTCACTAAAATACAAATAATATATGGCCACCTGTCTAACAATTTCTTTTTATTGTATCTTTTTTGTTATGAAACGATTTTTATCAAAACAAATACGACAAAGTTGTTGCCACTCGACGTTATATCGCCCGAGGGTCCACATGTTCTAGATATCCTAGCTCGGAGATAATTCGGGAAGCCAGGTGTTTTATTGAATACGCTTGCTCCTAAGACATTGTGCTGATGACTGATAAAAAAGATGTTTTAATCTCGAGAGTGGACTCATAATATCTCAAGAACTTGTACCTTCCAAAAGAAAGGTTAAACACAGATTACATAGTGTATTTTACAAAACATTTCGATTCATGAAATATCACTATAATGTTACTTTGTAAGCCCTTTCTGTCCTCAAAAGGTTTCTGAAATAAAATTTTGACGAAGGAATGTATTCTATTTCAAGAAACATTGGTCTCGGCTCAAGGTCATTTCTTCTAAAATGTTGGAGCCTGAGGGTCCATGTGTTCTAGATAACCTTAGTACGAACAGTGAATTAACATTATTGTGTTTATTAACTTTTCGTGCACTCTATACATTGTTTAATGATTGAAAAAAATAAAATAAATGGCTGTTTAACACGTTAATCATCAACAGAGGTCCTACCTTAAATGTCAGTTATGTTCAGTCCATTTGTAGGCGTAAACGTTAACGGATTGCCTACCAACGATGTGTGACCTTTAACACTGACAATTAAAATCAACTTTGAAAAACTTTAAACTTGGCTCCCAGCTGAATGAAACGCGTAATTTGTGGACAACTATAAATAAACGGATGACATAACTTCAATAGGTGGCTTGAACAGCTACGGTGTGCTGTAATTTTGTTTAAAACCTTGGATATGAATAATTCATCCGTTCGGTAATTCCCTGCCACAAACTAAACATTGATCTCTGCTGATACGTCTTTGTGTATCGTTTCCAGACATAGTATTTCTGAGCTCTTCATGGAATCGTGTGAGTCAAATAAAAGCATATTGATGTATTGTTTATCTAACTCGGCCACACCGATAAATACACACCGTTTCTTGAGCAATAACAATCCGAGAGAGCCTCCCTGTATTCTGTATGAACTGAATGTAAGCCAAGATAACCAGAACAGTTTATTTAACAATATCATTGGTTGAAGCAATTAACATTAACATTGTATTATTAATATCTGTAGTGAACTAGTTAAATTGGTAGTCCTTCATTAGTATTATTATATGCATGAACATTTCTCGCAATCACAATGGTCGGATCCTATACACGTGACCAGTCCTCAAAAACTCATGTAGACTGAATATCGATTTCTAAATATAGCCTGTATGGAAATTCCCCGGAACCTGTTGTAGCGCATGCGCAGTTAGACTGGAACGCGATCTGTCAGACGACATTAGAAGATGGCTGCTGGCGAACGTTTCTTCTCCGTTAGGAAAAATACCAAAACTATTCGAGGATAAAGATGCTGTTAACGTAAAAAAGGCCCCTGAACACGCAGTGCATGTCCTCCATGCTTATCTTAAGAAAAAGAAACTAGACGATGCCTTCGAAAGCTACAATGATGAACTGTTGTATTCAAACCTGGCTAAATTTTACACGGAGGCTCGCATACAAAAATCAGAACCTTTAGTTTTGTTTCGTTTTATTTTGTTGTTGAAGCATATAATAAAACAGTTATGGGCTTTTGTGCTGGTAAATATGATGTGATATGAACCTGAAAGAGTGATATTGACCCCGGCTTCGCCCCCGGCAATATCACTCTTTCAGGGTCATATCACATCATATTCACCAGCACAAAAGTCCATAATTGTATAATAGTTAGTCATCCAAATACAACATTAGCTGAAAAACTTCGAACGATAAATAGAAATTACAGCAACAAACTGTGCTGAGTGTTTTGATTTCCTGTTTTCCTTGATTTTAACTATTGTTTTCAGTGTGTACCAAGGGCGTCTTCTATTTCTGTGTTGGCGTCGCATCTGTCATTCCCTGTCTCTGATAATCGGCATTTTAATCGTATTTCTGTTTAAATCAATGTTATTTTGACACCCTGCATTGTTTGGTAATGACGATAATCTACATTTCCCATTCATCACTACACGTAGGACATCACGGATCCTTCAAGGTACTCTTTACTACATGTATCATATCTGATAGCTCTAAGCTAAAAGTTCATGAGAGTTTCGTTTTGTATTAAGAGTAGAACTACAAAGCTGTCTTTATCCGTTTCAGAAAATAGCAGACACATTTGATATCAGAAATCGAACAAGCCCATCACCATACGTCATCGCCTCCTAAAACAGGTATCAAAGATTCACTGTGTCTGAATCGAAACATGTGTTCGCGGTGACTTCGTGAATTGGGAATACTTATTTTTGTCCTCCCTGTTTAAGTTTAAACCTACTATAAAAAGGTGATGTAATGCCCCCATTGTAACATTTAGTATCCCTTGCTTTCTCTACTGTGAATCTTTCCTTCAAGTGCTGTTTTACCAGGAAAATTGGCAAGCCATTCGTCAGAATAATGTGTGTGGTATAATACCGGGGCAACGTCTGTGACTATTGTTATTTTGACTTCTACCAGATGGACCCCGTCGTTACATCCGGTATTTGACCTTGAAAATGGACATTATTTTTTCTTATTTTCCATCGTCTGGTAAAGCGTTAATGGCTGTATTGTTTTCCATTAGTTATAATTACTATGTTATAAGAAAGATTTGTCCTAATTTTCTCACTAGTTTAAGATTCTTTTTCAGACTTTACTTTCAAATCTTTTGTTCTCCAGCATCGCTAGTGAGTTTTATTATTTGTCAAACATACATGGCCTGTGTTCTCCACATGGCGTTTGAGATATTAACATCTAGGTGATAATTACATCAAGTCTTTTTATCTGGATTAGCAAATGGAAAATGTAACACATGGAATCCGATACAATCTCTAGATAAGCACACAATTAAAATCAATGTCTTTAATCCACCACTACGTGAGCAGAAAACAACAATGTCAGGATTTTCTTCAGAGAATGGTTTAATCTTCGAAAATAGAAAAAAACCCGATATGTTTAGTCCATGAAGCTATCGCTACTGAAAATGAATGACGATCTTATTCTCGCGCTACAGGAAAAACAATGTCACGGCCCCGACACTTGGTAGGAAAACTATTTTTGAAACAGACAGGCCATTAAGGCATTGCGGACGTCAAACCTTGGTCACAGATTCACTGCGGCAGGAGAATGTTCCCAAACTAATAGGAAAAGCATCAAACGGACGTGGGTCGTGTCTAATAACAATCTCGGAACCGGACACAACAAATACGGATCAGGAAAAATCTACGCCCGTAGTCTGATCACGGATCGCCATAAATCTGGCATGTTCGAGAGATATAAATACATCCTAGCGCTAACCCCTTGTCAGCGCGCGCCAAGGACGCTGGTTAGAACATAATTTACAGGCCAATGGATATTATGATCAGGAAAGTGTTATGGGTAGCAAATGGTCGCACTGCTGAACATCGACATTATCAACAAAAATGACCGAGGTCACAGTCGTTTACAAATTACAAACACATCAGTCTCATTTCTAAACTTCCATGTCAGTTTTTTAACGTTTGCCAATTTATTGCGTACAACACATGATGTATCATGTAAACGGAGAATGTATTAAATATATTAAAATATTGTGACAATATGAGACAACATGGCCCTTATGACCTCTCCCGTGCTGATAGGCTGTTAAGAATGCAATAATCATAGAAAAAAGACATCAGTCTATCCAAAGTTGTATCTAACGACTGTCATTTATTAGACATAATGACGTCATTCAACCTCTTATATGTGTACATAATATTAAAACGATCGAATGTTGAAACAGCTAACGGTTACAATGTACCAATCGGATCACTCATATCGTGCAGTGCGTTGTCGATGCGATGGAATAAAGCTGGCAGAGGTTTGTTATCAGCATGTGTGTTGAAAATATCAATATCCATATTTACAGAAAGTTATCAAAACTGTTAATTATACGATAAGGTGAGCACGCTCTGTGTACTTAAACAGATATAGGTGACATAAAGGATCTGTCTGATACCACAAAATTAATCAGAAAAAACACAAAGTACACGACTTAATTTGTCTTTCGCTGTCAGAGAAAATGCGGCTGTGATTTGGGTGGGACCTGTCCAAAAATCGTATATATCTATCAAGGAGTAATCCGTATCCAAGGTTACATCTGAGAATTCAGTATCAGAGCTAATCAAGGCAGGCAAGAGAGGGACACATTGAAGGAAGGCTTAGTTTATGTGTCCAGGGTTAAACTGTTCTTATCCCCTCTCGAATTACCTCCCCTTATCACACGAGGACGGTTTTCATTCATATCAAATCGTAATACAGTGTATTTCCATTGCTTGGAAGATACACTTGAATACGATATCTATGTAAAGGAGGACTAGTTTCATTGATATTATAGTTCTTATTTCATGAACGTGAATATTCATTTTTTTAATGGCGAATAAACCTTTTAAAAAATGTAACTACACTTATACTGGCCAACACGCCTGTTTGGCGCTTTGGTACTTGTGTCCACGGTGATTTAGTGACGGTGTTCACAGACGGAAATAGATAAGACATGAAAACAGGTATTCGAACGAAAATACGGCAAAACAGTCAAAACGTAAAAATGAATAATGGTAAGTATAATGAGCTTAAAGATCACAATGAAAAATACGACAACGGCAATGTACGATTGGTTTGGAAAACGCTACAGCGTTTAAATGATGTTATATTATGTAGAAAATATTGGCACAGGTAAGTTGCATCAACTACGTGTAAGTATCCACAGTAGCACCATCAAATAGAGTACGAGACTCTGAATATCACATAAAACACACACATTTTGGAATCTTTAAATAATTTATAATATTAGGGAAGGAATCAAACATTATAACGCACAAGTACACGTACACATGATCCTGCTAATCCCTCCCGACATTCACCGATTTACTGAGTCGCGGGAAAGGTACGAGCACTTGTATTGAAATAGGTTAGGGTTAGGGAAGCTTGAGAAGTGACATGTTTCGACGATTTTAACGCCTTTGTGCGGAAATTAAGACGGTAATTATTCAGCGCGTGACACGGATAATGGAACGTCCCGCCCACGTGATCTAATCCCGTGTTACCCGGATCTGGTGATTGACTGTAGGACATGTTTATTGCTCGTGAAGGGAGTCGACATGATGTATCACGGGATTTCTTTAATCAAAATCAGTGTATTCATCTTGTGTACGACCGACATTACACCGATCTATTGCAAGTCATTTCCTGTTTCTCTACAAAGGGAGATCGGATGACGGAGAAATTAAAGTCTCACTGTTGTACTTATTGGTACACAAGGGTTTGATGCGTTTTACAGTTATTCGCTTCAAACTATGCGTTGCTGGAACAGCTGTGTATGCTAGGCGATTCGTGCGCTATTTCTCACTAGACTACAGCAGTTTTGCAGTGAAAATTACAGCTTGAAATTCTATCAATGACATAACAACCGACATGAAAGAAGAACGAGTATATCGTGGTAGATTACTTTTACAAAATATACTACAGCAAACCTCAACAGCAAGACAATCCGGCGCCTCGACATGGAACTAGTTTTCATGATGGCGTTTACAATGGGAATACATATTTAATATTCATTTTTTATGATACATATAAATCATTTATACCATGTCGAGCATCCCAAGCTTGTGCACTGAAAACACGTGTATGTATCTCGTGACGAGGTCGCCGCTCAGTGGTGAACGTTTTTGATGAGGAAGCAGCTTGACTACCATGGTGGTGTATGATTCCACAATGTACATGGATTCAGAGGGAAACTCTAGCGTGATAATTTGTTCCGAATGGCGTGTTGCCCTGTCCCGTGTCGTGACAGACACAAGCTGAAATTGGTTAAGTGTTCTCTTCAAGAAATAGCCGGTTATTACTTTTTATTCAAAGGGAGAGAACTGCGGTCCTGTCGGTGTTAATCCGAGTTAATCAAATCGATTTTGCGATATGTACAATTATTTACTCGCTATATTTCACGTATGTTGATTGTTGTTGGTTTTCCGAATCCTCTCGGAACTGTTTATACTGCCGTGACATACGTATGTAAAGTAATTAAATTCTGTTTCCTGTGATGTGTAAACGATCACACACGACATGGTGTCTCGGGTGACAAGCCACCTCCATACAGCATTAATCAGCTTTTTCAATTGGATCCAATCGCCAATAAGAAAACTTACTGTGTTAATACAATGAAACTTACAATATCACAAAGATAAAACGATGTTATTTAAATGACTGACACCCCGACGATATCTCACGTGTCCCCCACTGCATTACGATAGTACTTCTCAAATACACATCGTCACTACACGAGGACAGAATTGAGCAAATCAACAACATACAAGGTCTAAAGCTGCCACACCGTCAATACACAATGACAAAACTTACAACACCATCAATGCACAAGAATGATATCAACCACACCGTCAATCCACAATGGCAAATTTTATCACACTGTCAATCCACAATGGCAAATTTTACCACACTGTCAATCCACAATGGCAAATTTTACCACACTGTCAATCCACAATGGCAAATATTACCACACTGTCAATCCACAATGGCAAATTTTACGACAATGTCAATCCACAATGGCAAATTTTACCACACTGTCAATCCACAATGGCAAATTTTACCACACTGTCAATCCACAATGGCAAATTTTACCACACTGTCAATCCAGAATGGCAAATTTTACCACACCGTCAATCCACATTGGCAAATTTTACCACATTGTCAATTCTCAATGACAAAACTTACTACAATGTCAAATGTCAGGTGTTACCTGTCGTCATTCATCGGTACAATATCCGAACGATCTGATATTAAAGTATCACTGTTCTAGCGATTAAAGAGACTAAATTGTCCAAGAGTATGCAAAATGAAAAATTATAAACGCATTTTAGATCAAAATTACATTTTGTATTTCTATTATGTCATTACGAAATACAAATTAGCAGTTTAAAACCACATAAAATATTTTTCTCTGGCATGGCATTTTATTATATCGATGTTAAAACCCATTAGTCACTATTAAATTTCCTTTCTGGCCATTCATCGAGCTTTCAAAAACATTATAAATAACCCTAAGTTGATTTCAATATGTCTTCTAAAACATGTTTCGTTGTGATAAATTACAAAATGTCTGTAATATTTCGTGATAAAAGCTAATAAATTTTGAAATTTACAATATTGATATTTGTTTACCAGCTGTGGTCTACATTAATCCGGGGATTTGACGGAATATCAATATAAACTACGCCGTTTTCCCGGCTATTAACGCTATATTTATGGATATGTGGACGTGCGATGACAGATTAATGGAACCCGTTTTTTTTTAATTTCTGATCCTCAATAGTCAGCGCGTGAAAGGTTTGACTATTGGTTATACGCAAAATGTATTTCACCTAAAATACTTCTAAAACTATTTTAATTATAAAACTTATAACTAAAATGCAGTTTTATTGCTTCACTGTGTAATCCAACAACCAGAAACATGAAAACACTTTTGAAATTTCATACATTCAGATGAAAACAAAATAACATTTGAATGAACGAATCATTAAGAAGGAGCCGCTTTTAACAAATGACTTCTGGTGTCATTAACTGCTGACAGAATTATAAATCTCGGAAAAAGTAATACCCGATAATAAACTTGTTATTATTTTCCCTCTTTATAATCATATCAGCGATCCATCAAATAAAATCGCCTTCCAGCGAATATGTCATACGAGCTCGATTGTGTGTAGCTGGTGATACAATAGACCGTTATATTAACTATCGATAAAATGTTCCGCGAGGAAACAAATATCACCGCCTCGTTATTAAGTTTGATATGACATCGAGGTCAGCGAGGTAACATTAATACCACCGCCTCGTTATTTAATGTGATATGACATCGAAGTCAGCAAGGTAACAGTTATTTCACCACCTCGTTATAAGTGTGATATGACATCGAGGTCAGCGAGGTAACAGTAATATCATCGCCTCGTTATTAAATCTGATATGACATCGAAGTCAGCAAGGTACCAGTAATATCACCGGCTCGTTATCAGGTTTGATATGACATCGAGGTCAGCAAGTTAACAGTTATATCACCGCCTCGTTATTTAATCTGATATGACATCGAGGTCAGCGAGGTAGCAATAATATCACCGCTTAGTTATTCAGTTTGATATGACACCAAGGTCAGCGAGGTAACATTAATATCACCGCCTCGTTATCAGGTTTGATATGACATCGAGGTCAGCGAGGTAACATTAATATCACCGCCTCGTTATCAGGTTTGATATGACATCTAGGTCAGCGAGGTAACATTAATACCACCGCATCGTTATTAAGTTTGATATGACATCGATGTCAGCGAGGTAACAGTAATATCACTGCCCCGTTATCAAGTTTGATATGACATCGAGGTCAGCGAGGTAACATTAATACCACCGCCTCGTTATTTAATGCGATATGACATCGAAGTCAGCAAGGTAACAGTTATTTCACCACCTCGTTATAAGTGTGATATGACATCGAGGTCAGCGAGGTAGCAATAATATCACCGCTTAGTTATTCATTTTGATATGACACCAAGGTCAGCGAGGTAACATTAATACCACCGCATCGTTATTAAGTTTGATATGACATCAAGGTCATTGAGGTAGCAATAATATCATCGCCTCGTTATTAAGTGTGATATAACGTCGAGGTCAGCGAGGTAACAGTAATATCACTGCCCCGTTATCAAGTTTGATATGACATCGAGGGCAGCGAGGGAACAGTTATATCACCGCCTCGTTATTAGGTTTGATATGACATCGAGGTCAGCGAGGTAACATTAATACCACCGCATCGTTATTAAGTTTGATATGACATCAAGGTCATTGAGGTAGCAATAATATCACCGCCTCGTTATTAAGTGTGATATAACATCGAGGTCAGCGAGGTAACAGTAATATCAACGCCTCGTTATTAAGTTTGATATGACATCGGGGTCAGCGAGGTAACAGTAATATCACCGCCTCGTTATTAAGTTTGATATGACATCGAGGTCAGCGAGGTAACAGTAATATCACCGCCTCGTTATTAAGTTTGATATGACATCGAGGTCAGCGAGGTGACAGAAATATCACCGCCGCGTTATTAAGTTTGATATGAAATCGAGGTCAGCGAGATAACAATAATATCACCGCCGCGTTATTAAGTTTGATATGAAATCGAGGTCAGCAAGATAACGGTATAATATCACCGCCTCGTTATTAAGTTTGATATGACATCGAGGTCAGCGTGGAAAAAGTAATATCACCGCCTTGTTATTAAGTTTGATAAGACATCGAGGTCAGCGAGGTGACAGAAATATCACCGCCGCGTTATTAAGTTTGATATGACATCGAGGTCAGCGAGATAACATTAATATCACCGCCTCGTTATTAAGTTTGATATGACATCGAGGGCAGTACCAATATTACAGACGTGTCATGTAAGAGTTACCGACAGTTCTGATTATCATACGACGTTCTATTCCGTGATATTCCTGTCAAATTCTTATTTCATTAAAAATAAATTATTAGAAATAATCTCGCGGTTTTTGTTTTTCATATACATGACATAATACGGTCCCTCTATCAAACGACATTGTAAGCTATTGATTCTCTGTGTTCGATGTATGTAATGTGCGGTAATCCGTTATAACATGTATGTCTATATCAACGATGGCGTATTGCTCGTGTTTTCAAGGGAAATATATCGCTTTCTCTTACCCTGGACAGGTGTATCCGCACTTTTACCGGTGTGAGATCTCCTTTTCTCCCACACCTGACAGATTTATCTCCCGTTTTGCCGGTGCTAGATTTATCTGTCTCCGCCCTAGGGTTGAGACGGGGGGATTCCCCTATTCATAACAATGGCGTGACGTCACTTCAACAATACAATGATGTCACGTCAACAATCCATCAACAAATTGCCTGTATGCGTTTTGGGTCCATGTTTACCTTTATTTCACATTAAAATACTGTTAAATATGGGAGAAAAATAATCAATCGCTACTGGTTGTGTAAGATAGGGAAATCTCAACCCTCGGACTAAGATTTTTTGTCCAGAACTCGGCAAGCCTCGTTCTTGACAAAAAATCTTAGTCCTCGGGTTGAGATTTCTCTATCTTACACAACCAGTAGCGATAGATTCTATTATTCTCTTACCCTGAACATGTGTATCCGCATTTTTATCGGAGTGAGCTTTCCTTGTCTCACCCTAGGGCTGAGACAGGGGGGTTCCCCTATTCCTAACAATGGCATGACGTCACTTTAACAATACAATGACGTCACGTCAACAATCCATCAACGTCACGTCAACCCTGAATTTAGCATGTAACGTTATCATTACATTGTGCATATGATACACAATGAAAGAACAGGGTAAGAGAAAAAAAAATCATTCACCCCCTTGTGGGTGAGATAGTGGAATCTCAACCCTCGGGGAAAGATTCTTAAGTTGCCAAACACTCGGCAAAGCCTCGTGTTTGGCAACTTAAGAATTCTCCCCCTCGGGTTTAGATTTTCCTATCTCACCCCCAAGGGGATGAAAGATTCTATTAGTCTCACCCTAGGGTTGAGACGGGGGGATTCCCCTATTCATAACAATGGCATGACGTCACTTCAACAATACAATGACATCACGTCAACAATCCATCAACGTCACGTCAACCCTGAATTTACATGTAACGTTATCGTTACATTGTGTATATGAACACAATGGGAGAACAGGGTAAGAAAAAAAGAATCATTCACCCCCTTGTGGGTGAGATAGGGGAATCTCAACCCTCGGAAAGAATTTTCCCCCTCGGGTTGCGATTCTCCTATCTCACCCCCAAGAGGGTGAAATATTCTATTAGTCTCACCCTGCACGAAACATTGCCGCGTGCTAAACCGGAAGTTACACATATAATATATCGCTGTCTTACCCGGAGTGGATAACCAGCACGAAACATTATCGCGTGCTAAAACGGAAGTTACACATTTAATATATATCTGTCTTACCCGGCGTGGATAACCAGCACGAAACATTATCGTGTGCTAAAATGGAAGTTACATATGTGTACTGCAAAGTCGTGACGGCGGCAACCTTTGATCTATAGGTAGAATGCTAGCACGCGTTCTGATGAACTTCGACCCCAGAGACGATATGATGTGTGTTTTTTTGCATTTTGTTATCCGAACAGGGACGTTAATGACCTAGTCAACCTCAAAATGATTCGATGTTACATTTCATAAGGTATTCCTGAAGATTAGTTACTTTAGCCTTAAAATCTATAACTCTTCTGTAACTTATGTTGCGTATAAAAAAAAACGGAAAAAGTCATCGGACATTCACAAGAAAACAGTTTTATGAATAAGAAAGACTTTGTTCTGTTCTGGAGCTTTTGGAGTCAAACCTCCTTTGCATCAGGTCATTTCGGTGGTGCTTAAGGCGCCAGCACCAAAATAATGCCGTAGGCAATACTCTGAGAGAAGGAAAAGATGGAGGGACCTATTCAGTTTAGAATGAACAACATATTACACAAGATCATCATGTATAGAAAACACTGGGCTTGTTTCGAAAAATCACAGAAACTGACCTTGTAATTCTTAATTAAGTCTTCTTTGGGAATAGCAATGTAAGTATGAAACCATGTGTGTCTTTTTGTTTGGGGATAAACCTTATAAGTCGGACAGATGCTTGTGTTTCCCTTCCTATCATGCTTTTAGCATTAAGTATTTTACATAATATTATATCATCACATTCGAGTGTATTTACAAAATAAAATTTTCACTTTTCTGAAACAACTTGACTTACATGCTGAATATGTCCAATTCGAATTTAATTCGAAACACGTACATTGTAAAATGTAATACGTACAGTAAAATAACTGCGCGTAAGCCCACTCACACCAGATTTTGGGAGACTGTGATGATCAGGAAAGAGCTAACTTCGAGTTAAATACAATTTGACGGCAGAAACGTGAACAAGAATCTTGAGTCCCGAGTAGTATTTTTTGGAAACAATGTTTTTGAAGTTGACTTTGTACGATTGTCGTTCTTCTTTTATAGTATAAGACACTTTCGACAAACCTTTGGATGGACAAGTAATATACATGTCTCTTGGTGTAATGCGCTTTCTCGTAACGTTCTGGTATTATAGAGGTACTTCCATCCCACCCCATCGACACGCCGGACGTTATGATCTGTACCTTTATAGAAACACGAGGGGATTTGACAATAGTCCTCTGTACCGAGTAAGGCTGTCAGAGGTAATACAATCTTGTCAGCAACTGTTGTATAATCGTGCAAACAGGGAATATCACGTCAGCCTCGGTCGTGTCGGTATTGTGCTGGGAATAACACGCGAACCATAAAGGTAGCAGATGAACCTTCCATCATCCACAGACTATTAGTTTTGAATTTCTCTACACCGGACAGACGTCAAGTCTGAACTAGGTTTGGGATTTCTCTACACAGACAAGACCTGCACCTAGACCTTTTATCATGTCTGAACGGAAAAGGTACAAGAACAACGGAACAAAATTAAAATAATAATAAAAATAAAAATCTCGTTTGTCTGGACACTTAAAGTTACAGGGTCAAACCTAATAGTCAACGTTGAAATAAGAAGATCCATTCGTAATATCGTTAACACATGTAAGATATCAGAAATTTCAAGTTCTAAATAATCACCGTTGGATTATAAACATAATAAAATTTGAAAGTTATTGCACAACAAAGATGTCCACGCTCCCAATTAGTCGAAATCAACGCAACTTTTGGTATAACAAACAAACCTGAGCTAGCCCCAAAGTCTAACCAAAGTCATTAGCGGCAAACATAGGTCGCAATGACCTATATTTGATACGTTGGTGTAAGGTTGATGATAATGATGACAATAGGACAAAAACTTGATAATAATTTGTTTCATCATTAGGTTGGAATATTGTTAAAGCGAGGTAAAATAATCATTATTTCCCTGATTCTTTTACATTTCATTACGAGAACAAATGAAGTTCCCCTGAATCTATACTGGGTTTGAGAGATTGATCCATTGCCTACTTACTGCAGGGACACTTCCGTCTTATGATGTTAAAATGAGAATTTACGAAACTGAGGATATAGATTAACAGATTTACGAAACTAAGGATACATATGTATTGATTTAAATGCTCGTTAACTTAGAAATGTTTCAGTTAAAGTATATGTTTGTTATTGCATTCTATGCGGTTTACATGTCAGTGCGAGAAGGTCACACCTATAACCATTTAGGATGTACTCTAACTAGACCATTAATGGTGTCTATCTCGACTCGAACGGAGACAAACCTCCGGGGTTTTGAAAGAGTGTTCTATAGTAGGTGTGTGCTCAGCAAAGACGTACTAGTTTTTAATCGCATTAAGATTTTAAGTACACAAGGAACTCTCGGCTTCATGGAAATCTTAACAGTTTGTCAAAAATCAAATGTATGATTGTAAAGACAGCATGGCTTCAATACCTATGGTAGAAATATCGGATGTTCAAACAAGGTTTTGCTACATGCTGTGTTTTTATGCGAAAATGGATTTCATGAAGAAACGTGCTGAACAAGATTGTTTCCGAAAAAGTCGTTTAAAAGAATAGCATTTCTTTTATTGAAGAATGACGTTTAGTTTTGATTTGCTCAGCATACATACTTTGCTACCTGGCAGCTTAACGTAACTTCTAGCAGCTAAATAGCATCATAGATATGTGTAATTGCTATACTGAACATGCCTGGCAGCCTGACATAAGGGCTACAAATGTTCTACTGTAACTTGTCATATGATTTGAATGACCGGAACTACAACATTTATCGTTTGTAGCCTCACTACAGTGTACTTACCCCTCTATCGAGCACACCGCCTTAGGATCCTGTATATCGGTATAGGACGAGTATAGTATTTTGTCATGCGTAAACCAAGACTTCCGGTCTGTATTCGTCCCGTCAAACACTACAAAAGCTTTTTCATTCCCACTAAGAAACATGGCGTACTTTACCTACAAAATCAAACAGCACATTTAGGTTCTAACATAGACTTAGCATACATGTTTACATATCTGTACATTGTATTACAGGAGTGTGAAGACGGCTCATTTGAAAATTCATACTATTATCGTTGATGACGATATGTAAGACAGTTGTTTTCATGCATTTTTAGAATAGTGTATTTCAATGGTCAACGTTTCCGCCAATCAACAAACGTCAATCGTAAACCGTTTGAAGTTTTAATTTGATATTGCTTCATGATTGATCCCAATTTTTACATGCAATATGTCGGACACACACCCCGACATTCTTTTCTTATTGCCGCCGTGCCCTCTTTAAACTTTATTCCTCACTTACTTACTACTTTTCTGGCAGTGTCTCCCAAGACACCCGTCTAAATAATGTATGACCTTAGCTGTTGCCAGAACGTTAAACCCCGATCCAAATGGTTCAACAATTTAAGGTACGGGGTTTATCTGGAAGTTGTACAAGGAAATATATAAATTGACCTTGTGTAATAAGATGAGGAACAGTGATAAAGATAGTGCCGTCGCTGAGGCTCGAACCCGCGACCCTTGGCTCTACAGCCCGATGCTCTACCGCTGAGCTAAAGAGAAATTCCCTACAGTGACGCATCTTTTACACTTGTACACATAATCAGAAATTTACTCTTTTTAATAGACGGTATGTCTTTACATCTATCGGTTATTTACTACACAATACTTGCCCCGTCATTATTGTTAAGACTATGAGGACGCTAACCTGTACACACCGGACATATTTACCCTTTCTATACTGATGTATAAGTTAACTACCTCCTTGCCTGTGTACATGTACATAATACACACTCTATAGGAGGTTGGTGTGGCTAACCTCTCTATACCGATGTATAACTTACCTATCTCCTTGCCTGTGTACATATACACAATACACTCTCTATAGGAGGTTGATGTGGCTAACCTCTATATACCGATGTATAACTTACCTATTTCCTTGCCTGTGTACATGTACACAATACACTCTCTATAGGAGGCTGATGTGGCTAACCTCTCTATACCGATGTATAACTTACCTATCTCCTTGCCTGTGTACATGTACACAATACACTCTCTATATGAGGTTGATGTGGCTAACCTCTCTATACCGATGCATAACTTACCTATCTCATTGCCTGTGTACATGTACAAAATACACTGTTTATAGGAGGTTGGTGTGGCTAACCTCTCTATACCGATGTATAACTTACTTATCTCCTTGCCTGTGTACATGTGCAAAATACACTGTCTATAGGATGTTGATGTGGCTAACCTCTCTATACCGATTAACATGATACACATTCTCTATCCAGTGTATTTATTTCACCTCTCTAAAGCGTAGCCTAAATTAATATCTCAATACCGGATTTACTATGTACATATAATGTACATACTCTCTAAAACGTTTTCACCATGTCTATGTATTATAAACCAAGTCTATACAGTACTTAGCCTGTCTTTAAAGTCTTTACCCTGTCTATACAGCATTTACCCTGTCTATACCGTAATTACACTGTCTATACCGTATTTACACTGTCTATACCGTATTAACCCTGTCTAAACCATATTAACCTTGTCTATACCGCATTTACTCTGTCTATACCGTATTTACCCTGTATATACCATATTTACCCTGTCTTTACAGAATTTACCCTGTCTATACAGTATGTACCCTGTCTATACCGTATTTACCCTGTCTATACCGTATTAACCCTTTCTATACCGTATTAACCCTGTCCTTACAGTATTTACCCTGTCTATACAGTATTTGCCCTGTCTATACAGCATTTACCCTGTCTATACCGTAATTACCCTGTCTATACCGTATTTACACTGTCTATACCGTATTAACCCTGTCTAAACCGTATTAACCCTGTCTATACCGCATTTACCCTGTCTATACCGTATCTACCCTGTATATAAAGTCTTTACCCTGTCTTTACAGAATTTAACCTGTCTATACAGTATGTACCCTATCTATACCGTATTAACCCTGTCTATACAGTATTTACCCTGTCTAAATCGTATTTACCCTGTCTTTACAGAATTTACCCTGTCTATACAGTATGTACCCTGTCTATACCGTATTAACCCTGTCCTTACAGTATTTACCCTGTAAATACAGTATTTACCTTGTCTATACAGTATGTACCCTGTCTATACCGTATTTACCCTGTCTATACCGTATTAACCCTTTCTATACCGTATTAACCCTGTCCTTACAGTATTTACCCTGTCTATAAGTATTTACCCTGTCTATACAGTATTTTAACCTGTATATACCGTATTTACTCTGTTTATACAGTGTTTACCCTGTCTTTACCGTATTTACCCTGTCTATACCGTATTTAACCTGTTTATACCGTATTTACCCTGTCTTTACAGTGTTTACCCTGTCTATACCGTATTTACCCTGTCTATACCGTATTTACCCTGTATATACAGTATTTACCCTATATATACAGTATTTACCCTGTCTATACCGTATTCACCATGTCTATACATAATTTACCCTGTCTATACAGTATTTACCCTGTCTATACCATATTTACCCTGTCTTTACCGTATTAACCCTGTCTATACCGTATCAACCCTGTCTATACAGTATTTACCCTGTCTATACAGTATTTACCCTGTCTTTACCGTATTTACCCTGTCTATACCGTATTCACCCTGTCTATACCGTATTTGCCCTGTCTATACCATATTTACCCTGTCTTAACCGTATTAACCCTGTCTATACCGTATCAACCCTGTCTATACAGTATTTACCCTGTCTATACAGTAGTTACCCTGTCTTTACCGTATTTACCCTGTCTATACCGTATTTACCCTGTTTATATCGTATTTACCCTATCTATATAGTATTTACCCTGTCTATACCGTATTCACCCTGTCTATACAGAATTTACCCTGTCTATACAGTATTTACCCTGTCTATACCATATTTACCCTGTCTATAATTTTTTACCCGGGCTTTACCGTCTTTACCCTGTCTTTACCGTATTTACCCTGTCTATACCGTATTTACCCTGTCTATACCGTATTAACCCTGTCTATACCGTATTTACCCTGTCTATACCGTATTTACCCTATCTATACCGTATTTACCCTGTCTATATTGTAGTCGGACCACATATTGACCACGGTAGATTTGTATGTCTGTAGACTAGACGTGGTCAGTGACCGAACGTCCGTAACGTTGGCGTTGCGCGTCTGTTCGGACATCCAGATGTACCACAAAAACGTCTCCTGGTTCGCTACTCCTTTGAACACCATGTCCCACACTGCAAAATACACATCTTTGTTAATTAATGGTCCTTAATATACGGCAGTAACAAACTGGCCTGTCTTATCCTATAATTGTATTTGTATGTTCTTTTTCCTATAATATATACTCTGCTTTGGGAATATGTGTTGATCTAACATAAATGTTTTTCTCTATTTCCCCTTTTGGGACACATCTTCCATTTATATATATTCCATTCCCTTTGCCCAAAGATTCTCTAGAACAAGTTTGGTTAAAATCCCTTCAACGGTACATAAGGAGAACGATCTTTAATGTTTTCCCCTATATATATTTTCCCTTATGGGCCCCACCCATCTGCCCCAAAGAAGGGGGCTCATACACCTCAGTTTAAACAAAATTGATTCTTTTGTCCCTAATCATGCTTCAGACTGCATTTGGTTCAAATCCCTTCACTTGTATAGTAGGAGAAAAAAGAATCCTCTATTATCCCTATTGGGCCCCGCCCCTATGCTCCCAGAAGGGCCACACCCTCTTTTTATACAAACTTGAGGCTCCGTTTTCCAACTATGCTCTGGAACAAATTTGGTCAAAATCCTTCTATTGGTTGAGAAGATTTTTTTTAAAGATTTCCCCCTATTTGGTCCCGCGTCTCTGCCCCCAGAGGGGACCATACCCTCCGTTTATATAAAACTGAGAACCTTTTGGCCAATGATGCTCCAGACCAAATTTGGTCAAAATCCCTTCATCGGAACAAAAGGAGAAGGATCTTTGATGTTTTCCTTTATTTCACCTTATGGGCCCCACCCATCTGCCCCTAGAAGGGGGCCCAAACACCTCAGTTTATACAAAATTGATTCCCTAATCATGCTTCAGACTACATTTGGTTTAAATCCCTTCACTTGTATAGTAGGAGAAAACAAATCCTCTATTTCCCCTTTTGGGCCCCGCCCCCAGAGGGGCCACACCCTCCGTTTATACAAACTTGAGTCTCCTTTGTCCAAAGATGCTTTATAAACAAATTTGGTTAAAATCCTTCTATTGGTTGAGAAGAAGAAGATTTTTAAAGATTAACCTATTTTTCCCCTATTTGGCCCGCCGCTCTGCTCCCAGGGGAACCATACCCTCCATTTATACAAAACTGAGAAACCTTTGGCCAATGATGCCCCAGACCAAATTTAGTCAAAATCCTCTGAGCCGTTCAGGACAAGTAGCGTTTTAAAGGAAAAGGTTGACGGACAACGGACGCTGCGCCATGGGATAAGCTCACTTGGCCCAAGTCGGCTTAAAATAGCCAAAACAATCAAATAGCACCTTAAATATGATATAAAATACAAAACCAATACCTGTAGTTTATTTGAGTCTAACACATTATTTATAGTAAGCTTAAGGGACATACATAGCGTTTGAAGCTGACTGAAATATACGGCTAGTAAACTTGTATTTACACGAAAATTCAAATCGGGAATACATGGTTGCCATATTTATAGAGAGGTATAAAATACCGAAAGTAATATGAAACGATTCGCTTAAATGTGATAAGAAATTCATAAGATAAATAAATATTATAAGTCGTTGAATGTTATAGTTTTATGTAGATCATGGTCAATGTGGCCGGTCTAAATTGCGGCTAATACACGATCCTGCTCAGATGGCCAAACTAAGAATCCTTTCCTAGAGTGATCAATCATTTAATTTTCATGTTTATTCAGTGATTTGGAAGAAGTTTAGACAGTCTTACAACCAAACATAGCTGTCTATCTCCAGAACTTCCTTTTTATTATGTCGCATGATTTCAGCTATCTACGGGAAAACTGATTGAACGCAGAACTCATGCTTGAGCATGAGAATGGTTTAAAAATGGCTATCATGCGTGTGCCGTGAGGAATCGGGTTTAACGACATTTTAACTTGTTTGTCAAAGTTTGAAGGTATTATAAAACTAAGTCACAAAAATACACAGGCCCAGCCTTATGTATACACCATAGGATAAAACTCCCTCCATCACGCAATCCTCGTACCAAACGTACCGGAAATGTCTTAAATGAATAAAAACTTACCTTGTAAAAAGATCGCCATGCTGTCAGCTTTCGCCACCTCTGAAACGAAAATGTAAACATAAAGATTTGAATGTAATTCATCTGTAAAGCATCTCTCTCTCTCTCTCTCTCTCTCTCTCTCTCTCTCTCTCTCTCTTTGACCATTTCTCCTAAAACAAATGCAATGTCACACAATAAGCAACATAGTCTGGATCGCTGAGAGTGATACCTTTCTAGAAAGTATATATAACTTAAAATCACATGCATTTTCTAGCATGCATCGCATTTTACTCTGGTCTAGCACATATATCTTCGGGGTTTACACATTTTATCATGATTCAGTTATGAAATAATACGACACTTTGAGAGATTTACGAAGTATATTTCTATTCAACCATTCAGTTCTATTCAGTCTTTGTTACCTTTGACTTCCATTTAATAAGAAAACAATATGTTCCTGTTATAAGTGCTATAAGTACATGTAGCTAACTACCTGAAGCGTTGCTGAATGTCCCCATCGTGTCCCCCGTAGCGTACAGGAAATAGGGTCTGTCGTCAGTCGAATGTGGCCAGCTACTGTCACACGAGAAGAAACTAGCCGAGGCATCCCGAATGTTGGTCCATCCCTGGATTGAATTGCAAGGGTTCGCTAGGGGAAATTGCTGCATAACAGTGAATCGGAGACTGGCGTAGCTCCTGAAAAAAGGACAGTATGACGTCATGGGTCATTGACGGGATTCGATCTGTCATGCCATGGTTTACAGTTGTAGAAAAAGGTCAAATCGGCTACTGATTACCATTTTTCCATCACAATAATAGATTATACGAAAAGTTAACGTTGCAGTTAAGATGTGTGTTTCAACAAGCGCAACGGAGGACAAATAATATATGAGGAATACCATGTGGTACAACGTTATTAAACATAACATACATTGAACATTCGAATAGAAAAAGGGGGGGGGGGCTGGAAAAAGGTCGAATGGGAAAAGTCTCTTACGAATTAAATATCCAAATACATACGGGCATTCTAGCGAAAAATCTCTCTTCTGATAAATAACACAATCGAGAAAATTCTGAATCTATTTTAAAAAACGGATAATTCCATCGGTTAAGTAAGAGAGAACAGAAATGCCACAGCTAGAAAAAATCTAGTTACTGCAGACAATTTATCTTCTCTTTCACTACCTACGACACAAGTAATGAATCGCCTATCATGTTCCGGGAAACATGTCAGTCACGAGCGACTACCTCAATTTGACAATAGTGCCAAACTTACCCTATTTCACAGGTTTCGGGGTTGGCAGAAGACAGATCGCTGTAGGAGGAGTACAGTAAGTTATCACAATCCATCCAGTTCGTCTTGTCTTTACCGGAGCCGTCGAAAACGATGAAGCGTTTCTCTTCATTATCTTTGAAAAAAGATATCTTGACCTGAAAATAAGAAAGTTGTATACAACAGAATGCTCCAAATATCTACATGTATATACGTATTTAAACATATTGTACAACGACCTCAACAACCGGGGACAAAATATGCCAAGTTGTCATTAAACAATTACCAAAATAGACCAGGGTCAACAAATAAGCTTTTACGAAAAAGGACAAAAATATACCGCAGTTATAGAGTACAAAGTCAACTAAACATGTAACCCAGCTTCAACACCTTAAGGATCCCCGTCTTAGCCAGAGCAAAACACTAAAGAATTCTACTGTCGTTTTTCAGTGTTAGAGTCACCTGCCCGTGATTATCATTTCGACAATGTTGTTATCTACGTATACCCTTAAATAGATTTCGTTTGAATAACGTTTCGACTACAGAGTTGTGTCCCTTGCGTTAAAAATCTCCAATCGCGAAAGTGTGGGCAAAAAAAGGTGTCGTAACGATGTAAGCAACGTCGTGGCAGTGATGGCCGACATGCAAGCCCGACGTACAATCGGCCGTTTTAAATGTAAACTAAACGCATTAACTGACAATAATAATAACAACGATGTCCAATATCAACTGCTAGACCACGACTATGCGACGAAACAAAGTGACACTCGTTCACACATTGAAGAGACGCTGGCTACTGAGGCCCCTACTACTGTACTAAGCTTACTGACAATTTTACTGATGAGCCGACACCGACGTCCGATGAGGATCCCTCCAGTACTAGTGATCACGAATACGCCAATAACGTTTTAACCTTGTCGCAGGGTAGACGAGTGGTTCAATTCGCGATGTTATCTGAATACCTGGACCAGAAAGGTTGTAGTGATTGCGGTACTAGGCTACGGTTGAATACCCACAGGAAAGACATTTTGGCCTGGGAAGTATTTTATACATCACAATAGTCAGGATTATAGTACATGTGTATGCCCAATATGCCTATACTTCGAGTTCATATTTTACATAAATATACAACAGTGTTATTTTTACAATGTGATATGCATGCTTATACCTCAATATCTTATGTTGTTATTTGTACATAATGTAAAAGTTTATTATTGTCGTATAGTGTGATATTTGTTAAACCACAATATATGTTGTTATCTGTATATAATGACAAAGTTTATTATTGCTATATAGTGTGATATTTTTTATATCACAATATGGTATGTTGTTATCTGTACATAATGTGAAAGTGTATTATTGTTTTGTTCAGAAAGTAAAAGTTTAATATTGTTGTACACAAATTAGTATGTTATTTGTACAGTATGTAGAAATATATTATTGTTGTGTAATGTATGTGGAACTTTGTTATTGTTGTTCATTGTGACACTTTTGCTATGACACAGTAAAGTACATTGTTTGTTATAATGTTATTCATACACATGTGCATTTTTATATTAGTTATTACATTTGAAGTAATTGTATTGGTTGGTAATGCCTGCTGTACTATAGTCGTATATAAAAAGTGCTATATTGTATGTTGTAAATTGTATATATGACTTTTTGGGATTTAGAATTATTATTGGTACAAATGTAAGAGTTGTCTCTCTTTTTTGTTTAGTTTTTTTTGTATCTTTATATTTATTTTGTATAATAAGTCCGCAAGTTATTTGTTTTTTTGTCACCTATATTTTCTTTTCGTTCTCCTAAACGTGTTGGATTGGCACTCGGAATTTTATTGATTCATGTAATGGGTATTTTTGTTTGTTTTAGTATTATTGTTAGAAAATTACTCAGTTTTTTTGTGCTTTGTTCATCTATATGTTTTTTTTTGCGTAATATTTCTAATAAACCATTGTTGCATCAAATAGAATTTCTTTTGTTTCATTTTGTTCCATTGAAAAAAAAACCCATCGAAATTTCATAATATCCCAAAAAAATCTGAAGAGACTACTGCAAAGTATGACTTATTGTTCAGAAAGGGTTTGGTTATGCAATAGCGATGTCGTAGAAAAAAACAAATGCCTCATTACATTTTTAGGCGGGGGACGGGGATCCTTAAGACAAAATAGAGCAAAGTTTTACAGTAACAACACAGACAAAATGGACCATAGCCCAGAAATACATGAACAAAATAGAAAAATAAATAAAAATAACTTAGTCAGAAATTATACACACGTAAAAAACATACGGAAGAAAAACAATGCACTTCCGAAAGAAACTGTTTCAAAATGCGTCACTTGTCCATTTGTGGCAAAGCAAGCTTCCACTATGGTTAGTGATTTTGTAGGGGAAAAACAATTGGACTTATTGTTATAGTAATACACATGCAAAGGCCGTGTTGGTTTCGACTTTGAGGCGACCTTGGTTCAGCCGCGATTTTGTTTTGATGGTATCGTTTTTATCAGTTTTAAATCAGACCTCGATTTCAACGCTTCGTAAATAATATCCGTCTTCCCTGAAGGAAACTGTATTACATAAATCGGGTATTTTGGAACGCTGGTATTCACCTGAGATCTGTATTGGCTGTTTCACCGCACACATGATAGGCATATCAGTGATTCGTTAATTCACATCACGTGATAGACAATAATACAGTACGTGTTGCATAACGTTGCACAAAACACTCCTAAGAGATTTAAGGGTGTGAGTTTGGCGATATTGAGTGCATTCGGCTGATTAAATACGTGTCATGCAGTTGACTACAGTGCCAACAATGTCGCTTCAGGGATTTAGAAATGTAATCTTCGTCCACGTTGTTCATAGGTCGGAACCGTGTTAAAGGGACCTTTTTGGATTAATGTATTTTTGGTGCAGTTTGTTTTTTATATATATAAAGCCAGGATGACACACGGTGGTACTTGTCCGGATTACAAAAAATATAATTACGTGAAAACCTATATGAAAATTTTGTTTGTCGATGTAGGAAACTTAAAAAAGTAAACGTTTTATTAAACCAAATGGACGATCTGTGTATTTAAGACTCACCAGGGGCTCGAAAGTTCAGATGAAATAAAAACAAAACACGTGTCACGTGCTTTAAAACTAATTTTGAAATACTACAAAAGGGGAAAATTGCATATAAAATCCTTTTGAACGTTATCTATTTAGCAAATTTGGCTGTAACAGATGACCTTTACCTTAACTATTATTACGTATACATATAAACCGGTCCTGGATATATTAACGCTTCAATGTTACAGCCAACCTCCGGGTCTGATATTCCACCTCTCCAACACCCTGTTTCGTAAATAATCATAAATAAATAAGTAAAGAAGCACCTTTTAGAAAAGTTAATTTAATGTTGAACATTTTACTACACCACAAAGGGGTTTATGTAGAACTCATCAGTTATACTTAAAGTCGAAAGAATAAAAACCAATCACGTCTTCAGTGTTCCGAAATACAGCAAAAAGGGAAAAGTGCCTATACAATTCGTAAATTACAAGTTTAACAGTCTAGGCAACGAGATAGAAACATGTAACAGTTTATGCATATAGTCTAAATTTCTAAAACTTTTTTAAAAGGTTATCGAATGTGTGATACCCTACTGATGCATGTCAAATATGTCATAACCCACTGATATATAGGTTATCAAATGTGTGGTAACCCACTGCTATATAGGTTAGCAAATGTTTGGTAACCCAATGATATATAGATTATCGAATGTGTCGTAACCCATTGATGAATAAGCTGTCGAATTTGGCAATACATATGCCGACCACTGATATCATTCGTCGTGTAATGCCTTATACAGAATCAAATAAAACTTAGTATTCTGTTAATGGAACATATTAGCAACAGACGTAGGTCGTACAGAGCCTAGGTGAAGCATATGATTGTATACATAGGCGGAGACTAAAAACAAAAGCCTTCATGAAACTGATAGGAAAGGAAACAACGAAGATCACGTGTATTGCACTGTCGAGATACTGCTGTTGTTTTAGATTTTATTTAACTTTTCACAAAAAAAGAAAATTAAAGGAGCATTTCGATTTCCTTTTCACTATTTGTATTGTTTATGTTTTGACGAATTCTGAGATCGACATATGGACAGTTATTTTAATGAATTGTTACTTCAAAGAAATGTCCGACGTAAAATATACGTTTTCATAACAAACGGATCCATTATGTAAGCTATAACGGAGGCCGACTCCTGCTAGCCCGCCCTTGACCCCGAGTTCTGTTTTTGATGTCCCTGCCAAAGTTTACTGTTTCCGTGGACGTGCCTCGGCCATGTCGTGCGCAAAGTAACTTGACGGCGGGTCGAGCATTTCTGGTTTATCTCAGAAGTTATGTGATCTGACGGATTAATTAGGTGATACGACTGACCAGGTATGTGTACACGTCCGTGCGTGACGGATGACACGGAACAGAGCTGTCATCATCAACAGCTGGGATAATTAAACACATCCATCTCAATGACATAATGTATTTACACACATAATCAACTTTCTAAACTTCACCGGCAAGGTACTTCACCCATGTTTTCAAGACAATCTGCAAAACACAGTCAAGTATGTTGTGCTTTTATTCCTTGAAGATCCGTCTAAATAATCGCCCACGATATGCAATGTATCCCCGTTTTATTAAGCATTGTATTCTCTGCTCAGTTGATACAAAACAACGTTCAAAAGAGTAGGTTCTGTCGACAATCCAATACGCATTGACAATACTACGGTTTAAACTCTATGTTAATACCGTTGACTTTTCTGTACACATCAGGAATTCTAAGATTCGATAAAAGACTACTTTTTATGGACAATAGTAAACATATTGGCATTACTAGGGCGAAAGTAAGTTATGTTTTAAGTACGTTATTAAAAGAATCGATTGCTGGCTCTGATTTCAATTGTTGTCCATTTAGTTTGGATCAAAGTAGCCATACCTTAATCAGGAATGTGTTCTGTTCCTGCTTACGATCCAAAGGCCGTTAATACCAAATGTTCTACTGTAGTTATTTTCTAATGTAGCGCGCATAAAGGCCCTTCTAGACAAAATAGTCCCGTGAAAAGGTGCAATGTTTAACGTCGAGGATTGACATTTTTTGACCGCTTTTACCTGTATAACATTTATGTTCCTGTTCAGTGTACGCCAATCTAGAGCAGGCGAGATGTCAAGGCAGCATACACATAGGCTGCGCAACTAAACGAAAACAAAACGTTCCACGCTAACTTGCGCGTGCAAACATTCCAGGCTCGTGGGTCGGATAGAATTTTCCAGCGTTGCTGGAATACATATATCTCGGTCTCGTATGTAAGAATATTTCGGAACTCAATAACTAAACAGGCATGGCTCCCATGAAAATAATAAAAAGAAAATTGAAATTCTGCTAAAGCAGCCAATGGCACCAGGGACTGCGTCAAATTAGAACTATGTTTTACAGCGAGTAATACAAGGGAATAAAAATCGACTTTTGAAAGATTGTCTTAAAAAAACCAATGCATTTTGAATCTAAATTTGGAATTTTAACTTCTATGAAACAACAGGCCGGATATTGTCAGTATTAATTGTTGCTAGAAACACACACTATGAAACGTCAAGTTCTTGCCTAGGGACAAGACTAACGTAATGAAATTCTGGCATGTATTCCTTGTTGACGTTTTGTTTTAGCTGTATATTCTGTGAAACATGAGTCTGTTTGCTTTTCTTTTTGAAACACAGGTAACAGAGTCTAACTGTATTTCTTCTAAAAGGACAAACATGACGTTAAAACCTAAAGGAATGAATCCACCATTTTCGTTATGGCTTTTAGCAGATTCATTATTACTTGACTTTTTGTTTTAAACTACTACTTATTGTTTTGTTTATAATGATTATTTGTTTCCTTTGGAAAACAAAATCCAATACATTTGCCACGTAAGTATTGTTTGTTTTTCAAAACCAAGCATGATCAATACACACGCGACTACAACGATGATCAATACACACGCGACTACAACGATGATCAATACACACGCGCCTACAACGATGATCAATACACACGCGACTGCAACGATGATCAATACACACGCGACTACAACGATGATCAATACACACGCGACTACAACGATGATCAATACACACGCGACTTCAACGATGATCAATACACACGCGACTACAACGATGGACATCCACAAAATAGGCATACATCAGTTTTCAGTTTGAGTTTAATTTGAAATCAAATTGCACTCACAGTTATTTGAAAAAAAATTGCGCTCACAGTCACCCGTAACCTTGACATAAAATTAAAATTGGGTAACTAAACGGAAAAATCAATAATTTGTGTGTTGAGCTTGGTGGTCAACGTGTGGCTAGCCTACAATGAACGACGAGTTAACATAATGACAATACACTTCCGACATTTATCTTAATTTGTCTGTCCTGTTAATACCATGTGAACATATAAACCATCAAAATGAGTTTCATTTAACTTTTTATTTTATTTTAGTGTCTCTGCTTTATGTAACAGAAAATAAACAAAAAACATTCAAACAGTGCCAAAAAGTCGCTACATCAATACAAACATAATCCAGTCAACACGACGGGTAACAGAAACATAGTAAACTCAACGGACACAACAAGAACATAGACTAAACAAAGGTAACGGCAAGTATTTACGCAACACAAAGATCAACAGAAAGTCCATACACAAAACAAAGATCAACAGCAAGTACATACACAACACAAACATCAACAGCAAGTACATACACAACACAGAGGTCAACAGCAAGTACATATACAACACACAGGTCAACAGCAAGTACATACACAACACAAAGGTCAACAGCAGGTACCACACAACACAAAGGTCAGCAGCAAGTACACACACAACACAAAGATCAACAGCAAGTACATACACAACACAGAGGTCAACAGCAAGTACATACACAACACAGAGATCAACAGCAAGCACATACACAACACAGAGGTCAACAGCAAGTACATACACAACATAAAGGTCAACAGCAAGTACATACACAACACAATGGTCAACAGCAAGTACATATACAACACAAAGATCAACAGCAAGTACCACACAACACAAAGATCAACAGGAAGTACATATACAACACAAAGATCAACAGCAAGTTCATACACAACACAAAGGTCAACAACAGGTACATACACAGCACACAGGTCAACAGCAAGTACATACACAACACAAAAATCAACATCAAGTACATATACAACACAAAGATCAACAGCAAGTTCATACACAACACAAAGGTCAACAGCAGGTACCACACAACACAAAGGTCAGCAGCAAGTACACACACAACACAAAGATCAACAGCAGGTCCATACACAACACAAAGGTCAACAGCAAGTACATATACAACACAAAGATCAACAGCAAGTACATACACAACACAAAGATCAACAGCAAGTACATACACAACACACAGGTTAACAGCAAGAACATACACAACACAAAGATCAACAGCAAGTACATACAAAACACAACGATCAACAGCAAGTACCTACACAACACAGAGGTCAACAGCAAGTACATACACAACACAAAGATCAACAGCAAGTACATACAAAACACAACGACCAACAGCAAGTACCTACACAACACAGAGGTCAACAGCAAGTACATACACAACACAATGGTCAACAGCAAGTACATACACAACACAAAGATCAACAGCAAGTTCTTCCACAACACAAAGATCAAAAGCAAGTACCACGCAAAACAAAGTTCAACAAGAATATTGGAAACAAAAGATTATGGTCAACAACAAGGACAAAAACAACAATAATAACACAAAGAACAATAAAAACATCGCGGAAGCTAAGGTCAATACGAACAAAGGTACAACAAAGCACAACGCCCTTAATGAAGACAGTTGGCAAAAAGGCCAAGGAAGACAGTGCAAAAGTATGAAAAAAAAACCAGAAGTAATACTGGTGAAAAGATTAGTATTATGAGCCCAAATAAAAAGGTGGACAAGCGGGAGTACCGGAAGCTTGCTTCATTGTGTGGCTACTCGTGAAATGTTAACAATTACACTCGGATCATGACTGATCGAAGGTGCTGACATTACGTCATTAGTATATACGCTGACATTTTATTATTCTGGATCTGGTCAGGATGACGATCGTTAAACATATTGAATGTAGATGAAGACTAAGAAGTTATCCTGGCGACAAGTCTTGGTTCTTACTGCTGGGTGTAAAGAGAAACACATAAAAGGGAAGGGATGGCGTAACGCAGTGACAGAATGTGTGGCAATACAGTAAGTACATGCTGGTTTCTTTAATATACTAATGAACACGGCGAATCTGGTGACGGTTCCATATAAGTATTTTGTAAGTCACAGTCTAGATTTTTTCGGTCTAAAGTGTTTTAGAAGCAGACATACATGGTCCATATTTCTGCACAGAAAGTCCATAAATGATTCAAATCACGAAAGTTCTCACCGAATAAATTTTTTAGAAGAAGTGAATAAGTGTTAAATTCCTTAGTCTAATGGTCCTTGCACGATGATGAAATAATTGATATTTTTTCGAGATAGCCAGATAACATTACCAATAATAGTAGATATCCAGCTACAGTTGTTCTCGAAGTAAATGTATGCTCTTATACCCTAAATTTTGCGAAAAATAGATATTATTTTATATATCTTTAAATTTTCATTAAATTCATCCTCAGTTGTAATAAGTGATACACTAAAACATAACACACGATTTGTCTATCATATTGTTTCTGAAGTGCGTTATGTTGCTCTCAATAGAGAAGAACATGTTATTTGAACATTATTAACTGAATAAAAAAGAAACAGTGCCTTTCACATTATAGTGTTAATACACCGGATGTACGATTTGGCGGTCAATTTAAAATCAATTCCACCCTGTGTACCCCTGATGATCTTTAATTATAGAATGTACATTGTACCACGTGACAACATTGATGTGACGTCAAGACTTACATTGCTTTGGTTAAAATAATACACCAGTAAGCTATATCCCCTGGTGACTTTTGATTATAGAGTATAACAACTGAAAGCATTAATACAACATGTACGTTTCAATGGTAACAGTAGATCAGTGGAAGGTATATTTAAAATAATTTACTACAGTAACCAAATCAAGGGAGGTTAGGTACATACTATTATGATATATTCACGCTGTGCCACATCTCTCAATATAACAAAGGTGAAGATATTTTTCAATTACTATCAAATAGACATTGGTATTTACCACAGGGATTTGTCATTAATTTCAGCAGGGATTACAAAAGGTTAAGCTACAAATCGAGACGACAGCGGACGTGTTTTTACGGACTGGCTGCCGAACTTCATTTGGAATCACGTAACGTTATGTCGAGGCGCGCAATGAAATCAGATGGTATGGCCTAATGAAATAAAACTTGGAATCACAACAATTAATAAGAAGGACCATCGGTGTGTCGGCCAAAGCCTTCCCACAGGAAACATCGCCCAAAGCCTTCCCACAGGAAACACATTGGGTAACAGTACATGTTCTCCGTCTGCTAGAGAAGCGTGTAGCGAATAACATTAAAGGCGCTCTATCTTGAGTCTATCTGTAACGTCGAAACACAGTAAAACATACTAGACATTAGCAAGCTGGAAGCAGGCTAACCAAATAAGTGACAAAAATATGGAAGCATATAGTTTAACCTTTATCACACCCATTTTTATCGTGTTGATATTGCACATAAATAGTATGCATATATATATAACGTTGCTAATTAAACAAAATTAAGGATTTTTTTAACCAAACTTTGCGTCAAATTAAACATAGGCTTCTCATTTATTCAATTCGAAAACAAACTTTTACCTTTTTAATGATGAACACTTAAGTTAAATAAAACCTAAGATAATATCGCATACTTTATTATCGTGGACTATAATTACTTTAAGCCCTCTTTAATCTGTTCTGTTATACTCTTTGAATTCTTTGAGTGCAAACGATCAGTTGATTCCCTGCATTAAATCAGGTTTGTACTGCAGATTTGTATCGCTAAGGAAGATTGCATCTATTAAACACACCAGTATGTCTTTGAATGTCCCCAGAGTCGACCACGTGTGACACAAACTCCTTACGAGGCAGACATATACACAAATTTATCATATATATGTCTGCCCTTTAGGAGGCTGTCGTCTGTACTTCTACGAAAGGTTAAAATTATTGCATAAATATTCATTATATTTTGCCTAACCGCATACAAATCTAAGTTTAAACAGGTTGTTCGGATGGATGGACGCCAATTTTACATTTCTAAACCATATTGTCGACGCCGCTCATTTGCATAGCATCCCATAAACAGGCTTCTGTATGTCGTACCTTTCTTAACCTACCTGAGTTACGACCTTTCGCTGATTGGTTTAACCGAACAAATATGTGTGTTGGTTATTTACTTTTATACCATTGTATACGTAAATAAACACATCGGTTAATAACTACGTGCACGAACGTTTGAGCGGATCCGAATAGACGGCGGTTATCTTGTTACCAACTCATACATGTTTTACACCTAACGCTACTTTCGCTTTTAGAGTAGCCGAGTCGACGGCGATCGTGTTGTTCCTAACTCGTACATATTTTACACCTTAGCTACAAAAATGTTACCTTTACCGGTCACTTGTTGAAGGTGACATAGTGCATATTGAATCAGTCATCGAAACGTCACAAATGTTGATGGTTGTGCTTTACGAACTCGTCCGACCCTGAAGAAAGTGTTTTGAATCGGTGACGATAAATTATTTTTCAAAAAAAGAGAAACAATGCTTGTTTCACATGAGATGCACATATTGTGTGCTTACAAGAATGTACAAATATTTGAAATGTTAAATTTATCAACACGAAAGAGCCTCCGTGGTAAGCTCGGTATAAACAGCACTGCTTGTTAGAGTTTACTGCTAGGAAATTCAGTAAAGACCTTATATACCAAAGCGTTTATTAAACATAACTCATCGTTGATACGCATGGTCAAACTGGAACTCTGTGACGAACGCCTGGGACCTATTTACTCCCACAAGTCCGGACAAAAACAGGGCGCCCGTAAGGTAACGTGTTTCCAGCACAACACCTTGAACTATTCGCCATACAAGTGAAATCTTAGAAAGAACGGCAACATTCGATCAATAACCGGATAAACATATACCTTAATCATGTTAAAGGAAACACACACTGGAATTGTGCTAATTCAGCCAACGTTAAAATGTTACAGTATTGCCTTGCTATTTTTCATCTTAATAGAACCATGCATCACCTGACTGTTTTTAGAAATATGTTCATGCATGCTCTCATGCGCTGAAAAATGTGTAACAGTATGCTTACACGTGAATCGGTTTCGTGATGGTGCAGTTACTCTTGCATCACATATAAGAACACGTGACATAACCGCATTGGTGCAAGTAATGTGATTAACGTATACCGTTAGTAATGGTGAAATGTCTTACACTACTGTAACACAGTCGTCAAGGTTACCCATAGTTACCATAGTTACATTACACAATGTTTGACATACATTTAATAAACATGACTCAATTTGAAATAGTGAAAACTGTCTACTTCTGTTCCAATATCAATTTCAAATTTCAATTTTGATTATTTAGAATTATGGGTCTGAAAAGCTGAATGACAAAAAAGCAGCAAATATTGGTGCGACCGAATTGACTGAGTGTTCTTAAAGACGGTAATGGATTGCAAGTTCAGTAATGAATGTACTGCAATACATAAACAATGTTTAAGCTTCCTTTCGAAAGACATCAATAAAATCCTGTTACACAAAGATAAACATCGGTGCCGGTAGTTTTGCGGATAGTCAGTGTTCCAACACAGAGGTTCGTTCTACTATACCGTCACGTACCATGGCCCGTTATTCGCCGTCGTGATTCTAAAACAAATGCATCATAAAGATAATGCCATATTTCATGAAGAATATTTTAGTCCTAACCAATTTACACTACTGTCACATCGTCCGCTCGTAAAGAGCATAGCGTAAATGGCCATAAAAGAATTATGTTTCCCAAGAGTGTCATGGATTGACTTCTTGTTCCAGGACGAGTGTAGGACCCGGATGTTTGACGGATGATGATTGAGTGTAAACTTCACCCAATCATGTTCTAACTCATCACCCGCAGCTGATGTCGAGCGGCAATACCGATAATTCAGATATTCTATTGGATATTAATCATCAGTTATCTCTGAAAAGGTCATGACCTTTTTACAGCCAAGTGCCGATCCGTCAACATAACTACATTAGGTAGCCAACATATTCGGTGACAGGCAGCAACTATTGGTGACTTTCTGTTGTACTCAGTATCAAAATAATACTAATAAGTAAGGACTAGCACAATGGCGCATTAGGAGATCCACACTAGGTATCAAACAGGACAAATGGCTATAGTCTTGGACAACAACATAAGTCTTACGACAGTGCCTGCCGACCTTGTGTTTCGAAGGTTTTATAACATGAAAGTCCAGGTCCGAACGGCTTACTGTTCGAGATCCCGATAGTTTAAAGGTTGTCTTATTTTGAGCTAAAATACTTTGAACGACATGCATATGGGATAAAGCATGTAAAAACGTTGAAATGAGTGCATATACTTCTCTTGTGATAATAAGTAACTGGGCAAACTATATGATATGTACGCTAGATTCCCAACTTTGCTGCAATAGTTTATTTGTGTACGAAATGAGAAATGTGTACTGTATTATTGTGATGTATTATTCCCCGATGTTGCTGTTACTGGTGGAGAAACGCGTATATCCCGACAACCTCATCATTATATAACAAGAGTGCAATCGATCTGTGGTTGTCATATAGAAGTAATACACTCGGTAACTAACACCAGTAATCCGCAGTCAAATCACTTTCCCACAACAAACACAGACCCGTGTCTGAATACCCGACTTCCTCCATAAATAAACATCTAACATGTACACGTCTATGTTAACAAAAGTCCCACATCCCTTCAACATGATCAAGATGTAATAGGAAGAACTGAAAATGAAGAAACCGGCTTACAATATATCAACATGCTTCAGTTTACATCGTATTCCTCCCTGTATTCTCCCCACCTTACTTCCCAGGCGGTCCCGACCCCGACATTAGCACATCAATCTTGTCTTCACGCTGAAACGTACCGTGTCGACACTCTGATGTATCGGTTAGCACACAGGGTAATTACGTAACGTCTAAGTACACATGCATTCATGGTAATTATCCATAGCAGACAGTCACGTGACTAAATGCATACCCTGTCATTTCTAGTAAATGTTAAATGTATTACCACGTAGGTGTGCACCTCTATTGTGGAGGGTTACAAATCAAACACAACCCGCCCCTGACTGTAATGTAGCCGTCTCTTGCGTATTGGCACGTGCATGTTTGCTACCAGATGATACCGTAGTGAAAATGAGTGATGAGTGATGATCACCGAATAAACAAGTTTACAACTAACAATTACGTCATTCATTTTCGTTAAAGCATTTAAATTGTCTTCACACTAACACATGATCACATACGCGTTACCCTTATCGCAGTTTCTTAATAATATGTAAATATCTGTCAATCAATTAAATTCATTATACAAGGCCAATCTATATCTAAGTGTTCAATTCGGCTTTAATTCCGGTCCATCTCCGCTGTCGTTATAACCTCCGGGTGGTATTCAAGGCCTAATAGTGTCATTCGTCTCTTCTCATGTCACACACGTTCGACCTTGACCATTTGGCAACTGCGTAATATCACAATATTCTAGACTTAGTCAGTAAATATTATAACCTGGAATCGTAACACTCGAATTAACACTTTGATCCTAACATATCTTACCTACTCTTTTTCCAACTGCGTGTATTTGTGACCTGGTCGGGTTTTATGCTACCCTTTCCGGGCTATTTCATTGAGATGACACGTAAAAACGTTGCTGTGACCTTCACTGTCGCAAAAACATTAAACCCCTATCAACCAATCATATCATGCTACCGGGTTTAAGTTATATTACAAATTTAAGGACATGGTTTCCCGCTGGTTAATTGGGAGGTTCTAATTGTTTTAATGTCCCCTCAGTTCATGCTTGTATCGTTTTCTAATTGAGCTCCGATATTGTCCCAAAGTGTTGTTGCTGCCGTGACGTGGTTTCAGTACTTGACCTTTAAACTCGCATGTAATCAAATTAACGTATTTTCCCCATTGCCCTGCTGTATCTTACCAATTATCTCCGCTGCCTTTCTGTCGTGTTCCCCTGGACACCTCTGGCCTCTGTCAGAATGACAATATTAAATGACCGAGTGAGGTATACTGCTCCCGGTGTAAGATGTGCCTCTTCAGTGGAATATTAGATTGCTTTTAAATTTGTATCCACCTTCAGTGGACGCCATTTCAATGACATTAACTGTTACAAAAACACAAAATGCTAAAGATGTCTTGGCTCTGGAATGGCCCATCTTCATTGGACGTAGTCTTTACAAGACATTGAGTGCCGCAAAAACTCCAAATCGTTAAAAATTATATCATAGGTCTCCGGTTGCTCAATTTTCAGGGGACGCCGGCTTCCTATTACGTCAGTTGTAACACTGCAGATATTAAGTGGCGTGGGATAATCGGGAAAACAGTGCCAGATAACTCGTATTGATTGAGCTGACAGATTAACTATATTTTGAAAATAAACTCCACATGTTTTATTTTATAATTGATACTAATATGGAGATGGCGGACGATATCTGTTTTCAAAAATACGGAAAATACATATTTTGTAGCAAAATTAATCTATTTGTTGATCTTGAATTCTATGGCAAAGCAAATCCCGACTAGACAACAGAAATTTAGTCTCTCATTCAAAATAGCTTCCGACCTCAAAATCATGAATATCAACTGCACAATGACGTCCAGTTTTTGATATTGTTAAAGTGTTCATGGTTATTTAGAAATAAAGTTTTACACGCTATATGGATTATTGTTAAGAAACCTTAGCAACGGGCTTCATTGTGGTCCCATAAATATCCTCTAAACTGATAAACGAAGTCAGACGTTCTGGGGGTTCGTGTTGTCTGTTTTCGTGATTTCATTTCCTGTTTCCTCGTGTGGAAATTGATTTCATATTTCGTCCTTATGATGGCCTGTGGAACATGGTTGCCTCTCAAACAAAGAGTGGTAGTAAGTTCTATTTTATTTTCAATCGTACTGTGTCCGTGTAAGGATGTGTGGTTGCCTGTCGCGAGAATTTAAAACGTTTCAATCGACGACTATACTGGACAGGAGAGTTCGATCTTCTACTGTCCGAGAAAGTACCGGAGATAGTTGGTGAAAGACCAAAATAATACTTTTCGACCAACAGAACCAGTTTTTGATCATTCCTATTTAAATGTTTTATGTAATATGCTATCAACGTTACAGCGAGATTAGTATTATGTCAGACACGATCAACTAATACCGACCTCGTTATCTCGCATGAAATGGTATTGTAAGAAATTATTAAAATCACTAATATTGTTTTCGAAATTGTGAACACAGTGTAAATAGCTAACCACGACCACACTAAAACGTTTACTAAAGCAATGCATATTTTACCAAATAACGATAAACTTAATGGAAAATGTAAGTTTGTCAGCAATAGAAATGTGAGTTATAGGACCACAACAATATTTGCTAAAATATTCATTATTTATATTGACATTGATAAAGTAGTTACGCTTTATTTAGTTATTTCAAACAGCAAATTAAGTCTTGACAACAATGAAAATTGATGACGTCACAATAGAGATTGATGACGTTAAAATGTAATGTAGCAAATGTTGTTATTTAAGGATTGACCTTCATTTTGACTGCGTATACGGTAGTATGAACGCAGTTGGCAACGAACATATTCTATGTAGCCCGTTAGCGCTCCATAAAGAATATGTTCGTTGCCAACTGCGATCATACTACCGTATACGCAGTCAAACTGAAGATCAATTCTTATATTTACATATTTTCGTAGAATGATGGTACACTCAGAATAAAGCAAACTCCAATACATTTGCTTTTATATTGGTACAAAGCCTCCGTAACGTGCGTAAATCCAAACAAACGAACAGCCTACAGCCTGCGAGCAGCGATGGATCTCCAACGTTACCATTATGACGTCACAATGTAAATTACGTCATCAATAGGAAACAATGGTCTCCAAGGAATCTCACTGGGTATCGCAGTCACGGTTTACACAGCTTCAATGGGAGCGAATGTAAATATAGTCTCATAACAGCATTTCCCTTCTCAATGCATTGCAATGGAAGGATGCAGAGCAAATGTAGATATAGATTTATTAACTGTTAAAAAGACAAAGATAGCAGATTTGTACATAATGTCATGACATGATATCTCCTTATCCGCCAACCTCTCTACTTTCCCTCGGTGAATTTTCTACCAGTCTCGGTTATTCAAATGCCGTCCTCGTCCCCTCACTTTTCCTTCCGGCCACATTTCTCCTTACGCACCTTGCAGGATATTCACATTTCCCCATCCAAATTTTTGCCTAATTATACCTGCGGAGATATTCTTTTTTTCCTTCCTACTGTAACCCCCCCCCCCCCCCCCCCCCCCCCACACACCTTGTTATACTTTATGCGGCAAAACAAATCACCATTGAGTTGCTTAAATATTATCAGCTTGCACCATCGTAATGCGGCTTGATGTTTTGTGGCGAATAATAAATATATGGAAACCATCCCAATGAATCCCAGTGTTCCTACTTCATGATAGCAGATTCTGGCTGTATATGTTAGTCGTCCTCCACACAGCTAAGGTCAAGTGAAGACGGTTATTAACCACACAACAATTTTATAGCGCCATCTGACGGATTCCACAGAGTTCTATGTACCTACATTGTACCATCATTTGATTATGATATGTATTTTGTTTTCTTGAAAACGATTGTTACAATTTTTCATTGCCAATATGTTGAATTGGGTATTGGAACTCTAACAGCCTGTTACCAGCGGGGTAAATAAACAGATAGTGTGAACAATAGAATAATGTGGTTGTTAGTAATATAAAAAATAAATCACTTTATCATAGGGATATATACAATAGCTGTCAAACAAACGGCCGGCAATTGTATTATGTCGATGGTAAAAGCATTCATTGTTTTAAAATGTGAGTGAATTCAATATCCGGAAGGGCAGAAATAAATGTATTCCACCTATTGTGCTGTCAGATGGTACATTCAGTTTTAATCAAATTGTCAATTTGTGTATATCTGCTCTGATCAAACATCGAAATGAATGTTTTGTTTGCGTGTTAGCCGACATGCCATAATGACGTCAGAAGCAATGGAATTGCAGACCATTTCTCTTTGGTGTCAATGGATTGAATTAAGATTTTTGCTAGTGTAACCATACGCAAAGGCAAATGTACAACTGTCACTACGTGTGGATTTCAGATATAAACAATTTCTGTCTATATACATGTAAGGATGATCCGTGTAAATTGTGACCTTAAGTAGCTTGATCCCTTACCTGTTTGCGCAAGGTTTGGGAAAGAATAGGACTGCTGTATCCGCTACATTGTCACAGGACGTTACTAGATTGAGACCAACAGTATCAGGGGAGACCTTAAGTATCTTCTACCAGGAACCATAGAAGATGCAAAACGGATTTGCTGCACCAGTCTCATGAATTGGAATCTTTGTTTTATTCGTTTTTTTCTTTACATTAGAGTCTCTTTTCGGATGCCTGCAATTTACATTTTATATTCTACGATGGTTCGAATGGCTGTGTCGGTATCCTGCAGATACGAAACCGTGAAACAATAACTGGACAATTGAATCGGAATTTTAAGTTGTGACATCGATTTTGGAAAGTAAACAAATAAGTTAAAAAGTGCCTGCTGTTCTCATGGTAACACTTGGAGCCTACATTGTACTTTTATAAAAGGTGTATGTAAACTTTTCATAGACTGATATAATACAGATAACAGACTTCTATCTGCCAGTTTCGTATACGTGTTATGCAAATAACTCATATAGTGCATACTTAATAAGTTCTGGGTATGTAATAGGAATAGAATATTAACTTCCTGTTCTGTATGAAAAGGCCCTGGAACTTTTTCAAAGGTTACATTCTATGCTACTTTCGGTTCTGTATTAGGGCCTTAGTATATCGCGTTCACGCATGTATTAAAGCCGTGTAACTGCGTCATTGATAACTCATGGTATCACTTCCGGTTCGTCATTAGGGTTATGATTATGCTTCATCCTCTCCATACTAAATAATCTCAAAAGTGTGGAAACTGATGATATCTAACAGAGGGGACAGTATTGTTACGGTTTTTCAATGAAAATAAACAGTCTGGAAATAAGATAACGGTGTAAAACAAAACTGACTCTAGCTTCCATTGCTGTCAATCAAAATATGTCCGCCATAACATTGTCGCTTCAGCGCACAAGAAATGAACAATATTTACATGTGTTTACCTACTGCTAACCCTTATACTAACACTATATAGTACATAAGACATATACAATGTCTACATATGTCTACTGATGTAAACCTTAATACTAGTACTCTATAGTACATAAGACATATACACTGTCTACATGTGTTTACCTGCTGTTAACCTTAATACTAGTACTCTATAGTACATAGACATACACAATGTCTACAGGGGTAAGCCTGCTGTTAACTTGAATACTAGCACTCTATAGTACATAAGACATATACATTGTCTACATGTGTTTATCTGCTGTTAACCTGAATACCAGTACTCTATAGTACATAAGACATATACGATGTCTACATGGGTAAACCTGCTGTTAACCTGAATACCAGTACTCTATAGCACATAAGACATATACGATGTCTACATGGGTAAACCTGCTGTTAACCTGAATACTAGCACTATATAGCACATAGACATACACAATGTCTACATGGGTAAACCTGCTGTTAACCTGAATACTAGTACTCTATAGTACATAAGACATATACAATGTCTACATGGGTAACCTGCTGTTAACCTGAATACTAGTACTATATAGCACATAGACTTACACAATGTCTACATGGGTAAACCTGCTGTTAACCTGAATACTAGTACTCTATAGAACATAAGACATATACACTGTCTACATGTGTTTACCTGCTGTTAACCTGAACACTAGTACTATATAGCACATAGTCTTACACAATGTCTACATGGGTAAACGTGCTGTTAACCTGAATACTAGCAGTATATAGCACATAGACATACACAATGTCTACAGGGGTAAACGTGCTGTTAACCTGAATACCAGTACTCTATAGCACATAAGACATATGCGATGTCTACATGGGTAACCTGCTGTTAACCTGAATACCAGTACTCTATAGCACATAAGACATATGCGATGTCTACATGGGTAACCTTCTGTTAACCTGAATACTAGTTCTCTATAGTACATAAGACATATACAATGTCTACATGTGTTTATCTGCTGACGACCTTGATGTGAGTACTGCATCAGACAGTTCTTATTGGTGGCCGTGATATAAATACATGTACTAACCTAGACAGTTGCTATATGTACATTGGTAATCCCCCGGCGTCGGTTATCCTTGAAATCGAGAATATTCATACAGAATTGGACTCCTGAGTACTATCATCGAATGGGGTAAAATATGGTTCCCCCGACATAAATCGAGTTTTCGTCTGTCCTTTTGTTTAAGAACTCAAACATTATTTACATAAACCCTCTTTTTCTGTCTTTATTTCTCTCTTGCCTACTTTGCCCCGTAATCTGTGGACATCGTCCGCATTTAACCTTCCTATTGCGAGGACAGACATCCGATAATCACCTCCCCTGTTTATAAGAAAGCACTACCGCAGTCTACCTAAATCATTGTATGAGGCAACTAATGTTAGTGTTTTGCCCTTATACTTGTACCCATTCTAGCTGACACTGAATAAACCCAAAGATTAGACAATTGTCGTCAAAATTTGATCATTTGCACCCGATCCTCTAATTAAGGGAAACATCGTTGCTGATTTGTAAACATGTTACGATGCATCAAAGGCAGGGTTTAATTAGTAACCATACAAGCAGTTTCTATCGACATGACAAAATGACGGTATGTATAGAGACGCTATTCCGTGGAATGTCTGCGACGTTCAGAATTGTGTAATTCACTTTAAAGGTCGAGCGTACTACATTTCTGTATAAAACGCTTCCGGACAGATAATAAATTCCATTAATACGACTTAAGTGCTTTCCACTGCTTTGCTGAACGATTAGATTTTTGTGTTTCTCAAATGTCTCTTAAAAGCCCACTAAATCTTCAAAAAAATCACCAAAAAGCGCGAGAACTGAAAATCAAACAAAACAGAAAGACTAGTATTGCCCATTAATAAATGCGGTTTTGCATGATAAAATGATACCGTACCACACAATTTTTTTTTTTTATAAATAATAGACACGTTTCTGAATTATCAGTGATTGTTGCAAGCAATTGCAAATTCAGCAATTTTCAAATTAAATTTGTTCTTTACAGAAAATTAAATGTAGTATACATTAAGAATTATACAATGAACATAAAGTCCTCCGCCGGCTTTCTTCTTTGTATAGTAATGTCTTACGTTGTTCATATAATATTCGATTTCCATATATCACATACATGTCCCGGCCAACGAGCAAGGTTCATAGGCTTCTCAAAATTAATAACTTAAATCAACAACATTACGATAACTCCATATACAGATGTGTGCCTCTCTTTATAACCATACAACCCTTAACAAGCAATACTAGTTTAATTTCAAATCTGTGTCGTGTACCGCAATCCGGAAATCAAGATCAATGACATATTTTTTCGGGAAACTTAATAACGAGAGAAGTGTGGTACATGCGCAGTACATTTTCCTCACGTTGGTAAGTATTGATTATGAAAAGTTCTTTTTACACAACCAATAAAACTCGTTTACATTTTACACCTTTGTATGCATTCGCTTCATTGGTCATTTGTCTGGTGCAGGTGACAGTGTACATAAAGTACAAGTCATCGAAACGTCACATATAACATTGTATTGGTTGTGTAAAAAGAACTTTTCATAATCAATACTTACCAACATGAGGAAAATGTTTAGAAATACGGTTTAGTATTGTATCATTTCGTTATTGTGAAAAAGTAAATCGTTGCTATGAAAATATTTCGGCAGTGCTACTTACAATATATATGTCTTGCGTTATTTATCTAGCTGTGTTCTTTTTTTTTTTATAAAATCAGAGAACTATCACATTAGGCTTTGTACTATGTTTCTTCGTAATCACGTGTATTTCACTTAAAAGAATCGTGGAAAAAATCATCAATTTAATTTCCTGCACTCAACCTTGACTTTTTTTAATATCCGATTCCGAAATTAAATTGCCAATTTCTCTAGTCTTTACAAGAACGTTTGTATGATCCTTCAATTACATGAGTCAATTGTTATAGGCACGAGACCTGCATAATAAAGTCGTTATCCCTCCACGAATTACTGTTCCTGCTAACTCGAGACGACCTATATCTATAGACTTCATTTATATAACGCCTCGCTCCTGCCTTCATGTCGCCTTCCAACCACGCCCACGTTTCTAAAACCCTTTCAGCAACACTACAGTAACGGCTTGCCCTTACTTTCTCACATTCGTCAGCACCAAATAGTCTACCACTTTTCAGTAGCCTACAGTCAATCACTTACTCTTATTTTCGCACACTCTTCAGTCCCCAATATTCTATCGCAACTTCTTACTTTCTCATACCGCTGACATCGCCCTACATTTATACATGTAGCGTACTCTCGGGTGTACCTCCTTGTCATCTGTATAGAGGAAATTGAAGAAATCTAAGATGGTTTGCTGTTAACAGTGGACGTTTTCTTCCTCTACGTTCTCTTTCTTTTCTGCAGTGTCCTACAAGGCATCCGTCTTCATACAAGATGATACCTGTTTCTTCTCACTGTATGAACTTAAGAGGCGATTAATGCGCCCCACCTCCTTGCAGACTTCGGGATGGTTTTTTCCTTGTTTTCTGTTATGGGGACAATGAAGAATACACAACATAGACCTGCTGTTTCTCACCGCACGTGTATCGAAAAGGCGACTAATGTAGGACTCCTGCAGAAACGAGGTGTCTTTAATGCTTCTTCTACGATGAGAATATCCCCCATCGCAACCCTTTTTCGTTTCCTTTCTTTCTAGCTCGTTTCATTCCTATCTGTTTCCGGTAGCGTGTCTTTAAGGACCCGTCCTCTTACTTTTTAACCCCACCAAAAAATGTGTTCCAATTTTTAAAGCCCCGCTCTCCTGCCATTCTTTTGAATTTAACACTGACACCGAAGCTTCTTTTACCATCGGGTTTTTGTGTTGCATTCTCCATACTAACGTTACGTTTTATATTCTCATTGTATTACAAAGGATTTTTCGTTAAGTGTCTTTTTGTTAGCTAGTAGTGGAGTAGATAGTAGTAGGTGTGCGTTCGTTACTAAAGGAGTGAGTCGGGACAGGAGATGCATGAATTGTGTTTATATTGAAATAATAAAAAAAAATGCATGTATTCATGTAACTCTGCTTTTGTTGGTCAATCCCTATCTATCACATTGCATTCAAAAATCATTAATATTTTCAATTTTTCAACTTTAAAGTTAAACAATAGCTTAACCTAAACTGGTTGGTGCAGAATTGTATTCATTCGTAGGTGTGATCGTAGAGTTACTGGAAATTATATTTTGTCATGCAAGTAAATGGACCCCCCCCCCCCCCCCCCCCCTCTATAACATATGGAAAGTGGCAGCCTAGTTTTGTTTACAAATAACGTTTGCCATGTACTGTATGATTGAAAACATTTCTAGTTTGACGTGTGTGCCCTCGTAATTATGGTTGAACGATATTAAAACAATATGTGAACTATTATTAATGATGTAAGGCACTTTTTCCGCCGCGATCAAGGCCTTACTGACAGGCATGGCACCACGTCGCGACAGTACAAGGTTACGCTGTTATAAACCAATTAAGGAAAAGTGAGTTCTGCTGCCATTCGACACAGCTTACACATTTATAATATATACAGTATTATATGCAAGGGTGTCAAGCATTTGTTGTTGGACGCGTGGATTACTATACGATAGGTTTCTTGATTTTTTTTTCTTGTTATATCCTTTCTTATGTATAGATATTTCGTCGAACGTTGTTGGTGTTTAATTCAAGGTTGAGACTTGAACAATTTATATGGAATTAATGATCGGTTAATGAAAAACAATACATGATCGAGAATGGAAATGACTATCGGAACGATGCACGTGTGAGACGTGAATTTGATACACATGTAAACAGTATATTCACAAATAAACATATCATACAATACAATCTGTCTAATGTTTTCTTACTGTCCATGTACATACTTCTTTTATTCAATTGACAGATGTGCGAGAAACATACGTCTGGTGTTTGGAATGTCTTTCGCCCTCTGTTCATATAATCACAATCGGAATAATACGACGGGGCGCTTTAACACGTGCGCGTCAGTGATCCGTCAGAGCACCTCAAAGGATTCGGTTACGATTCCGGCGAGTACCTCGCTTAAAATGACGAGAGCAATCCGAGGGCGACATGCACCATGCTTTATTAAAGATTTTCTTTGTTGGGGATGCCAGATGTTCTTGTGATGTAACTAGTGAGAGACACACAAGCTCAGTTACAGATGAGTTAAGCATACAAAATGTGTGCACGCTGTGTTGTAATGGGACAATGCGTTGTGATGCAAATTGGTGTATTTTAAATGCAAATGTTTTCCGTGATAACATTTCATGTTGTAATCAAAAGCAATGATACACCGCCCAATTAAATATAATTAAAGGGTTATAACAGTACATGTAAGACAATATGTTCATGTTTTGACATGCCGATGACAAAATTCGTTCTGATTTGACTACGCTAGACAAAAGATTATACCGTATTTTTATCATTGAAATATTTATCGTTGTGTTTCGTGTGAACATAAGGAGGTATAGATTTCACAAACGTATTATAAAATATACAAAGAAATGTGTACTAAGAGGACTGAAGGGTCAGGTGGCGCACTCGCCGCTCACCAAAACGGCAGGGGTTTGATACCCCGATCAGGGCCCGTTTTCATGAAACCGTCATTCTCAAAGTCAAATTTGTGCTCAAGCCTAATTGCTTATTTTGGTGACGTTTTACTGCAAACAATTAATTTCAATGATCTGGAAGGATTTGGGAGAGAATGAAGAGAATGGGAGAGATGAATACCATTCGATGTTTAAACTTTGACTTTCTGATGGTGTAACATGAATTTAAGCAAGCGGCAAGAAAGCAGGTTTAAGCACAGAATCCATTCTTGATCACGAAAACGGTTTCCGCGCGATTATATCCGGTACAACAGCATTATCTATTACCAATTTATCCATGTTTGTTAAACTATCAGCGTAATATCTGCCTTGTTGTTCCACAGTAAGGACTGACTTTGTGGATTTGGCACGCTGACATTGAGCAGCACAGATTGTGTCTTAAAATGTACATCCATGTAGTAATGCTTGCTAGACAAGCTTCCAGGATTATGATATGATGTCCCAGCAGCCGTGTTGTTTGATGGTATCAGTATAGTAATATACAATTGTTTCATGGCTATTTGGGGAACAGTCAAAACTATCATCCCGAGGTAGGGGGAAGCCCTGGGGAACTGTTTGCCCGAGGCCGCTAGGCCAAGGGCAAACAGTTCCACAGGGATTCCCCCTACCGAGGGATGATAGTTTTGACTGTTCCCAAAATAACCCTGAAACAATTGTTTTATTACCAAATAAATATTAGTATCAATGCTGCATGCAATGTTGCCATTGCTTCAACACTGAGTCGCGGTCACCGAATCGCTTGAACGGGGCTCTCGAGGGGGGATTTCTGCGCATCGAATTCGCGCCGGGTAACAGTTCGCTCTGACCGGGAAAACAGTTTTGACTGTTTCACCCCTACAGCCGAAATTGGACAAAAGGCCAGAAACAGTCAAAAATAACTAATTCTAATTTATATAGACTATTGAGTAATAACAGTGAATGTGACGGTTATGACAACGACATACCTTTCCGGTCAGTTATGAACACCATTGTTTAGTTTTGCTACCAACAATTTCTATTACAACATACTTTTTTATTCACTCAGACAATGGCATGCTTTTCAAACGTCTAGGCCACTTAGATGTTGTGACTGGTGATGTGCATTAAAGTCACTGTACGTGACATACTTGGTGATGATTGCGTTCCGTTAGTTTATATCATTCCTAACATTACATGTACCGACTGTGAAACCTCGTTATGAGATATAAACAGCTAAGATGGTAGTCCATGCTTGTTGTTGTTGTCTGTGATCATGAGAACCCGTACCTATCTGTAAGAACTTGAAACGTTATCAACATGGTGGCAGCGGCGAGAGAGGTAGGAATCGGGCCTAAAGACTTTATAACTGTTAAAGTCGACACTCACTAAGAAAAATCACTCTGATGTGTTTTTTGGGAACGCTGTGAGCGCACCGCGTGGTTTCGACTATATTCCCGCGATGGGTGAGTCAGTTATCCAACACATAAACTCTAATCTGAGATTGCCTACAGAACTTAATCTGACAACCGGTAATGTCAGTGAGAATTACAAGGTATGGAAACGCAGTATTGAGATTTATCTAATAGCTAGCGGAATCCAAATGTTAAATAAGGCGATAAAAACCGCGACGATCATAAACTGTGGTGGGGAGACCCTTCTGAAAGTGTACGATCATTTTGATTGGACTGGCAAGGATAAAAATGATCCTAAAGATGTATTTGAGAAAATAGAACAATACTGTAACCCTCGGCGGAAAGTCATAAATTTTGGTCTGTGAATTATTTCGACCCATTTGACCAATTCCTCACAGAGCTCAGATCTAGGACATCATCATGTAACTTCGGTGACAAGGAGGAACGGATGATTCGTGACAAAATCGTTTTCACAACTACTGGGAAAATGCAACAGCTGCTGCTTCGAGATGACAACCTGGATTTACGCAAGACAATCAAAATATGTCAATCCTATGAGCAGGCCAATAAACAGGCACAGGAAATGCAGACTAACTTGCATTCGAACAACCACCTGCACAAAAAGGTTAACAGAGAGAAATCAGACCAAGGAAAACAAAACAAGGCACAGGCACAAAAGAAGGTTGTAAAAATGGATATTCAAAATGTGAAATCATGTAAATACTGTGGAAAATCACAAGTCATGGAAAAAGAGGAATGTCCTGCCTGGTTCAAAACTTGTGGAAAGTGTGGCGGACGAAATCACTTCAAGGTTAAGTGTAAGAAGATACACCGTCTGGTTGCAGAAGGGGGAGGTCACTCTGAATCTGACTCTGATGACTGCTGGTTAAATGCAGTAAGAAATGCTGATAAAAAAGAGCGGATCACTGCTCGAATGCAGGTGAATGACGGTGATGTGCGTTTTCAACTAGACAGTGCTGCGGATGTAAACACTATATGCAAACGGTATGTTCGGCGTGAACAGGTACGTGCATGCACGACAAAGATTCGCATGTTTAATGGCAGTACTCTATGCCCTGAAGGTGAAGCAACGCTTAACGTACTGAATCCTAAGTGTGGAGAACAGCATAATGTAAGCTTTATTGTGGTCCCTAACAAGCTACAGTGCCCCCTAGGACTTAAAACAATTAGAAAGCTTGGATTTGTGACTGTGAATCAAGAAAAGTTCATTTGGAAGATTGAAACTACAAGTCAACCAGGATATTTGGGTGAGGTTACTCTTACTATTGACCCCGAGGTCAAACCCAGATTCCTGCCCTGTAGGAAAATACCCATCGCTCTTTAGGATCGTGTAAAGTCTGATCTTGACAACCTTGTTGAGAGAGGTATTCTGATACCAGTGACAAAGCCCACAGCCTGGGTCAGCCAGATGGCTGTAGTACACAAACCTAATGGCAAATTACGAATCTGTCTAGACCCTCAAGGTCTCAACTCTGCCCTGCTGCGAGAAGGTTATGCCTTACCAACACTGGATGATGTATTACCTAAGCTACAAAATGCACGTGTATTCAGCAAATTGGATGTTAAAGAGGCATTCTGGCATGTCCGTTTAGACGAACTGTCTAGTGAACTAACCACTATGATCACACCTTTTGGTCGCTATCGATGGGCACGCCTACCATTTGGATTAAATGTATCCAGTGAAATTATCCAACGCAAGTTAAACGAGGCTCTTGAAGGACTTGATGGAACATTCACCATTGCTGATGACATCATCATTGCAGGACAGGGAGAAACTGATGAGGAAGCACACCAGGAGTTGTATAAACGTTGTGATGAAAGAAACATAGTGTTAAATGAAGAGAAGAAGGTGATAGGACTGAAAGAAATCACTTTCCATGGTCACACCATCACAAATGAGGGGGTGAAAGCTGACCCCAAGAAAATTACAGCTATCATTGATATGCCAAGTCCTGTGGATGTTGCAGGTGTGAAAAGATTTTGTGGTATGATTCAATACATGGCAAGGTTCTTACCTTGTCTCTCAACAATGTTAGAACCAATGAGAGCTCTGACTCGCAAGGACACTGATTTTAACTGGTCATCAACCTGTGAAGATGCATTCCGAAAGGTGAAACAGAAGCTCACAAGCGCCCCAGTACTTTCATATTTTGACCCTGGGAAGGAAATATGGCTGCAGGTTGATAGTAGCAAAGATGGACTCGGTGCTTTTCTACTCCAAGATGGGAAACCCATTGAATATGCGTCTCCATCTCTAAATCCCTCGCAACGCAAATGGGCACAGATTGAAAAGGACGCTCTGGCTGTACTATACGGTGTAGAAAGATTTGACCAATACACCTATGGACACAAGATCATAGTACAAAATGATCACAAACCACTAGAGTACATTTTGAGGAAACCTATCAGCAGTGCTCCCCGTCGGTTGCAAGATATCATGTTAAAACTCTTAAGGTAGGATATTGAGTTTAGATTCCTTAAAGGTGATAAACTTGTCATTGCCAATACTTTCAGCAGAGCAACGGTCGCTGACCCATCTGAAAACCGTGATCGTATCATGTCAGTGAGCGTAAACGACAACCTAAGTGATAAGAGACTTACTGAGATAAGGGAGGCTACTCTGGAAGATGGAGATCTACAATGTCTGAAGAACAATATCCGGGCCGGATGGCCAGATGAAAAAGGGATGTTGAGGACTGTTGCAAGCCCTATTTCGACATGAGAGACAGTCTAAGCGTCTATGAAGAAATCATTGTTAAAGGAGAGGCAATAGTAATCCCCAAGGCCTTACGAGCTGATGTGAAATCTCGACTACATAGTTCGCACACCGGCTATAACTCAATGATGCGGAGAGCGCAGCCCAGTATCGCTGGACGTGAACACCGCCCAGTACGCCAACGAAAAGAACCTGGCCATTTGAAAGACTTTGTTCGTTACTGATTTTCATATTTATTGTTTATAAGTTTATGTTAGTAGTTTCTAGGTAGCCAAGTGACAATCCAGGACTCTGTGAAAAGTGACATTCTATTTTGCTCTAGTGCCAATTTAAATTTATTTTAGGTTCATGAACACTGGTAAAAAATAATTCATACATTTCCATTATGGTGAAAATTGTCAGTTGATAAAGATATAATGCGAACTGCATTTAAGCTTGTTAAAAGCAATGAATTTTATTACTCAATATTCTAGTCTTAAAAATTTGAGTCATTCATTGGTATGCTTAACTATGTCAGTTTAATAATAATTTGTGTATGTCCATTTCATTTTGACACTGACAGTCATGTTCTTCTAAATAGGGGGATGTTGATGATTGCGTTCCGTTAGTTTATATCATTCCTAACATTACATGTACCGACTGTGAAACATCGTTATGAGATATAAACAGCTAAGATGGTAGTCCATGCTTGTTGTTGTCTGTGATCATGAGAACCCGTACATATCTGTAAGAACTTGCAACGTTATCAACAATACTTTTCAAACATTTCAGCTTCAACTATTTGGTGTCTGGCATCGGTCTGTGAAGTCACTGTGCCTGGCATACTTTTTAAACGTATTAAGCCATTCTCATTCGGTGACATGTTATGCGTTATTGAGGACCCCGTCTTACATGAATGAACGACGACAAAATGATATCATATAATAGTATTTCGTATCGACATAATATGAGATGATGTGGAAATAAACTGAAGCCTATGTCGGCTTTTTTTTTATTTACCTGTCGACATAATTAATCTAAAATGATTATCTAGGAAGCCGGAAACTAGGCTTTATATCGTGTTTGTGCTCGGATGTGACACCAGATTGTCAGTTATTTATGTCGACATCCTCACTCAAATATGCCGACATCTGATCTGGAAATAGAAGAAACAGTCCTGAATAAACACTTACCTCCGAAAACACAAGCAACGCCAAGAGCTGCTGATGAGGATTCAGGTCTGTTTCTTCCAGAAATATGTCGCCATAAATATGTGCTCAAATAAAGAGCTCATCACATCAGTGATATATATTCGTTGCACAAATGACCCGTACGATGTAGACACAATACAAAAAAATGAAACACACGCAAACGTAAAAAGCACTAACTGGAATAGCCCCCTTTTATTTACTGGAGCTTATCAAGATTACTTTGATGGGACACATACTCCCTGTGTTATTTTAACAAATCTTGTATTTAGACCTCAGGGAAAACTCATTAAAAAACGAAGACAGATTTCAAAACTCGACTGTTTATGTTTTGCATTTAGCCTCTTTATGGTAGACGTCTTCTAATTATAATGTCACCCAATATACCCAGGAGACCGATAGGCTGCATGCTAGTTGTATAGTGTATGTTTATAAGCCTAATCTGTTTCAGCACCAGAATGATTTAAAGAGATACTGAAAAGCGCATTGGAGAAATTTTGTAAATTGGGCATACCGATACATCAATGTTTATCGCTCCTATTTATTATAATCATTGTTTAATACCGTGTGAAAGTAATGAAAAGTGCTTATTTTATATAAATCAATATGTGAGCCATTTTAGAAGGAAATACAAACATTCACGTGAAAAACTGAAAATCGGCAATTATGAAATATTGAGTCACACGAAGCTGATGTCCAAACTTTTCTTGAGAACGACCAAAACACCGAAGAGGAAACACTTGTTCTATACTTCTTGTCGAAAAGCCAATGTGCACAAAAAACCTAAATGTTTTGAGGAACAATAGAAGTGTAATAATAGCAATACACATATGTCACCTAATGCCGACTTCCTTTCCTTCAACTTCCGCCTAACTAAGGACATTGTGTACCTCCTTTTGTAAATTCAAAGAATGATGCGAGTGCGTGTTGAATTACAAGCTGTCACAGCAGTTTACAAACACACCAACTACAGCAGTACGCCTTATAGCGGACTTTGAAAGGAGAATTCTAGGATTGGTAACATATACGTGTATGACTGGTACACCTACTCGATGGCTATCATTAGCGCTTTGTATTGATTATCGCATCCTTTGTTTCTCCTTCCTAAAACGGAAACTACTTATTACCGCAGGGGCGATATATCAACACTGCATAACTGGAACAGGACAAAAAGACTAATTATAACCAATTTTTAGAGCAAAAACTGATTTCTTTTACTTGTATTGCCCGGGGGAACTAGACACTCTAGGTTGTGGTCATCTGGTCATGTTCCATTCGTGTTGAGGGGATTTTAGACGCAAATACACTCGATCTTTTATATAAAGCAGGACGATTGTTTGACGTTACACACAGCCGGACTTCGATTAGTTTCCGGGAAAAATGGTATTTGGATTAAACATCTACATGGAGAAGGGGATTACAAACCAACTGCCCTGTTTCTGTTAATTAAATACGTCGGATTCTAGCGGCGTATATCATTGGTGTGACTGTAAATATGCGGGCCTGTAAGCCCTTCCGAAATCACATCCAAAGTACAAAGAGGCAGACGTTAGAACACGCAGGCGAAGTGACAATGTCCACATTTTCTACATGTGTATACTGTTAAAAAGACAATGGTGACATTTGATCACTGATATAATTATGTAGCTTTGATTCTGATGCGACATTTCGATAATCCGGAAGGGGACATGTAATAACACTGTCAAATAACGGTGAAACGTTTCCGATGCGAATAAATGTTAAAGTACGTACTGTGTCTCAAAGAAGCTAGAGCTACATAGCTTTGGTTTCGATTGGTCTGATAGAGGTTTACGCTGAACAGCAGTTAAAGTGTTTCGGTGTTACGATTTAACTGACGGAACGTCGGTAGTAACACGAAATCAATGAATAAAGTAAATTTAGATTTACGTATCTGCAGTGTTTACAGAGGAATAAAGACTGTGTAACGCCTTATATATAGGTGGTCGGTGGCGTCGGACACTCTAGCACAAAGATATAGCACCACACTAATTATCTCTACACCCCGATTGGCTGTATATCTCTTTACAGTCGAGGATTACGACCACAAACTTACATTTGTATTGGGCTGACGGGGGTTTACATTTGTTTTGGTGACAGAACCACCAAATCTTAAGGACAAAAAATGAATGGAGGTCGACGTTACTTTGTAAATATCGATGAAGGCACTGCCAAGGCTTTCACCATTTAACGGTATTGCTTTTGTTTTAATTCTAGCGTGTAAAACAGTTTGTACAATAGCTAGTAGTTTTTGCTTATGTCTTTCTCAGTTTCAACACCTGCCCATTGTTGTTAAATATGTTGGTACTAAGAGAGAATAACTCTTTATCAGTGGACGTGGTACGTCGCTTTATTTTCTACCGACGACTTTAAGAAGGAAGTCTTTTAATTTAAAATTCGTCGTATTTCCCCGCCTTTTGCTTCCAGATTTCTCGCTATTCCCCGTTATTGTCCTTTTTAAGTATGTATCGTCTATTTCCTGCCTCTCTGTCTATGGTAACGTCATCATATCGCTCGCCTTTGTCTTTCTGGAGGTCTGTCTTTCTTTAACCGTCAATGCATGATTTTCTAACAGGGTACATGTATATGGTTTTGTCATAGTTCTCGCTCACAAACACATTGTTAAAGGTCAAATCTAGAAGGGGGCGTTATAAGTCCTTGCCTGTTGCCAAATTCCTTTTTCACGTGTATCTACGATCGATTTGAACAATAAAAGATTCCGAAATGAATAGTAGGCAGTATTTATCATAATTTTAAAGTTTAAACTGTAAGGATGACACTTGTCATCAAAGGCAGTAATCATTGGTCGAGTTTTGTTAGGAACAGATTTTGTTCACCTGGCGCAGTATATTTTATTAGACGTGAACTGTCATACCACTGATTAGTCCTAAATTGGCGAAATGATCATGTGGTACAATAAAATGGTTACTTTGTATGAGTGTCTACAAACAAATTTCAAATATGTGCGTATTTTGTATGACTATTTCACTCAATTTATGTTTCTTTTGACAAACCCTCAGACACACCAACAAGCCAACAATGGTGTTGCAAAACAATAACAACAATACGCAATGCACGTGAACGTGTTTCAGCTGTGAGCTGTTCAGTCGTTCTGTCATAGTGTTGGAATAATCGGGGACCAAACATGGCATGCACTCAAATTAAAATTAGTGACGGAAATTCCGGAATTGTTATCGGTAGAGGTTTATCACTTACTTGGAATGACAACTATAGAAAACAAGTTATTGCCATGCAAAAACAGTTTTTTTCTCAACTTCCTGGTAAACATTTTGTTAAAATATTTCATGAAACAAAACAAAATACACAGAAATATAAAACAGAATTTGATTTGTTGTTTTGTACATAAATATTAGGATTTATATGCATCTTGTCAACATTTAGGTAGTGTACGCATAACCATATTCCGAGTTGAACTGTAACGTTTTAATGTATTCTTAAAGACGGAAAATATTTAACAGGTTTGCGTTGCATAACATTATAAAGTTAAGAACATGTATCTCAATTCTTAAATGAATTGCATGACTCTATATGCTAGTTTTATCCAACGAAATACGACATTTTTTGAATTGTTCAAATTAGAAATTACGTCTTGATTCATCTTGGGAACTCTATGTATTGTGGAACAGACGGGAAGGTTTATTGGAATCGGCAGTTTTCCCAAAACAGCTCAACGTTCCTTTTTATTTTTTATTTTTATTTATTTTAGAATCAATTTAATCATTTATTTGTGGAGTTGCGCTATAATTCTGTCTTATCTCGTTATTGCAGAAACAACTAAAAAAGACGAAAATATAATTCCCCTAGCAGGCATAATCGAGTTCATCGTGCACCTGCACATAAGTCAGTGGTTTGTTCATTGACGACAGGACGAGGATCCCATGATACCTTGCGTAAAATATATACAACATTATTTAATCCCGAGAGTTCAACCAAGGTTCTGTGGTTGTGACTCTGATTTTATCTATATCTTTCTTAACATTTTCCTCGATATGGTACGTTTTGTAAGTACGGATTATGAAAAGTTTCTTGTTACACAACCAATCAGTGTTTCTATGTGACGTTTTGATGACTAGTACGGTATGTACGCTGTCATCTTCATCAGACAAATGACCAGTGAAGCGTATGCACACAAGTGTGAAAATTGTGTACGAGTTGTCCATAAATCGATGTCGATTCTGAAAAGCTGTAAGCGTATGTACAATAGTTGTTATGCATGTACCGAAATTACTCGATTCATCTACGCTTTGTCTAATACTTGGTCATAGATGTGCGAGAGTCTATGAGCCCCTCATCTCGATTTAGAACTTGCCCACTGCTGCGTGTCTGCCGCTTGAACAGATTGCTTTCTTTGGAGTTATCGCTGTCAATCAAATTATTTTTCTATCTGAGACTCCGACTGCTTCCTTTCTGATCCAGTCAGTTTTGGACAACTCGTACACATTTGACACTTTTGTGTGCATACGCTTCTGTGGTCATTTGTCTGATGAAGGTGACAGCGTACATACCGTACTACAATGTAGTCATCGAAACGTCACATAGAAACACTTATTGGTTGTGTAACAAGAAACATTTCATAATGTATCTATATCTTGTGAATTTCTTACAATCATATGAGTTATCTCAGTCGAACAAATTGTATATTGAATACTTTTGGAGAAGAAGTTGTTGCATTCGTGTGTACTTTCGGGATTATAGGAGAATGCTGTATTAATAATATATGCCTACTCACCGCCTGGACGCTGATCTTCTTCTTTGTCCAATCATCTAATAGGAGGGATTTATAAGGCTTGCTGGTCTTGCTGAAATCCTTGACTGCGGTTAGGTCGTCAGCGTGCAGGGTATCGTCCGCCTCGTACAGAGAGAAGAGATCCTGGTACAGCCCACTCGGTTTGTTGTGAACAGCCTTGAACGCCAGACGCCATGCTGTAATGGAGGACAAGATGCATCGTCAATAGCATTAGACGATTATTTTGATGTCTCCATTGTTACAGATGAGCATAACCCACACAGGTGATTGAACTGTTAAAATGTGGTAGCTGATACAGTATGCCAAAATGACTTACAGCTGTCTAATAAAAGTGCGATAACATGGAAATATAAAACACTCATGAAGGCCTGAGTAGGTAGAGCATATAGTCGGTTATTCCGTGCTATATTTTTGTACTACTGTCATCCATTGTGTATTGCATTCGATCAATCTATAAATGGTTTGACCACGTTCCGGGGAGATGAAAGGGATGTTATAACTATTGTGGCTTATGATAGTTCGTCTTTCGGCTTTGTTGTCCGCAAAAAAAAGCCAATCGACAAAATAAAATAACGTAAAGACGAAAAAATCCATCGAAGCGAAATAGAAAAAATAACGCGAAAGCGAAAGAATGAAAAGATGAAAACCGGCCAAAGTAAAATAGCGAAAAAAATCCGAACCGAAGTTCATATAACGCCAAAGCGTCGAATAAAGTTGCGTCGTTTCTCCCTCCTTTTGCCGTTGTTTCGTTTTTATATCTTTGATGCTTTTTCGTCTTTTTGTCTTTTAGCTTAGGCCGGTTTTCGTCTTTTCGGGTTTTTTTCCGTTTTGTCGCTTGGCGTCTTTTCGCGGGCGACAAAGCGAAAAGACGAAATTTTATATACAAGCCACCATATATTACTAAGTACTTTTATTTTGCTTGGGTACCAACGGCCTAGTGGCGGAGGGATACCGGTCGAAGATAAACGTAATGGCACCTTCTTACCAATTGTCATACAGGCAGTATTCGCTCGGTGACTGTTTGTGTGGACATATGTTTTGTCGAAGCAAATAAAGGTAATCTGAATTATCTACTACTTCGAGTGATTAGCATAAGAACGCCAGGGGTCATACTTATAGTGTCGCTGTGGTAGGACGCGGAGCCAAGAGGAGAACAGAAGCTAAGTGTATTAAACACAGTCACGTGTAACAAAGTTTTCAGGTGCAAAAGATATCGATGAAATATTTAAGCGGTTAAAAAAGTTCTGTTACGAGTAATACGACGCGATTAAAAAAGGTCTGTTACGAGTAATACGACGCTGTTAAAAAAGGTCTGTTACGAGTAATACGACACTGTTAAAAAAGTTCTGTTACGAGTAATACGACACAGTTAAAAAGGGTCTGTTACGAGTAATACGACGCTGTTAAAAAAGTTCTGTTACGAGTAATACGACACTGTTAAAAAGGGTCTGTTACGAGTAATACGACACTGTTAAAAAGGGTCTGTTACGAGTAATACGACGCTGTTAAAAAGCTTCTGTTACGAGTAATACGACGCCAATTTATGATGAACACACAACAGTAGACAATAATCAATTGAGGTATGTATCCTCAACTTATACAATATAGATTTAGAGTATGTTCACTCAAAAGTAGACAAGATTCGATTAAGTACTGTACGTGTACACCAAAAAGAGACAATTTCTTTTATTCAATTTATGTACCACAAACTGTAGACGGTACAGTAGCAGATTTAGTGCACAGCAATATTAGACAAAACTTCATTTAGCACATGTACACTCAACAATAGACAAAACCCGATTTAGTACATGTACACTCAACAGAAGACAACCCGATTTAGTACACATATACTCAGAAGTTCATCATACTCGATTTAGTAAGCTTATAATGAAGTAGAAAACAATCGTTTAAATACATGTACGCTCAACAGTAGTCAATACCTGATTTAGTAAATGTTCACTCAACAGTAGACAATGCTCGATTTATTGCATGTACATGTATGTGTGCTTGTACAACCAGCAGTAGACAATACTAGATATAGAACATGTGCATGTACACTCAACAGTAGACAACATTAGATTTAGTATGTACACTCAAGAGTAGATAATACTGGATTCAGTACATTAACACTCAACAGCAGACAAGACTCAACTTCGTGTATCTATAACAAATAACGAGGTATCGCCTCCTGTCAGACATAGATTTCGCAAATCGAACGTCCAGATTTCGTGCAAAATATTGTGGAGATATTAAAAGGAGAAATTTAAAAGCATTTAATTGCAGATGTACAGAAGTGCAGTTAACTACTCGTCTTGCACATCCTTGTACCTCTTTAAAGGATGACAATACCAAGTGTCAAGCTCGCTACATTAACACTTACTAAACCACATCCAGGTGGCCGTACTCAGTGGACAGTGGACTAAGCTGGACTCGATATCTTAGATTTCAAGATCCTGTAGACAGGACGTTTTATTTAATTTATCCAATGAAACAAAACCCCGAAGCCAACTATTAACTTGAGTTGCTCGCCATAAAATCACATTAAAGACTGAATGGATTTCACAGAATTTAATCCAACAAATGGAAAGGGTAATCGCGGAGTTCTCACCAGGAGACAAATCGTTGGTAGTAAGATTGCAAATATTAAGATTAAAATAAAAAGAGTTAAAAACTAAATGATTCTTAATTAATTAGCATGACCTTGGGATGCTAACTGAAATGTTGAAAATTTGTTTACCCGGGGGACGTGAACCAGTCTGAACGCCGTCTGCCATAAACAAATATGGCTTTCTTAACCTTAAACTGTGTAGAGGTGTCGAATTCACAGGCGGAGATGGCGCTGACGTAGTGATATTGGTAACTAGCCTGGGCAACGCGCCTAATGCTTAATTAACCCGGCGATACACCTATATTTACAGTTATTAAAGGTAAATAAACTAGGCTGAAGAATCGGATAGGGAGTTTTGTACACGGATAATTCCAGATGATGATGGCTTTTTCAATTAGTCATTCTTATACCTCTTTAAAATTTCTCCTCTCTCAAGTAATGATCAATCAACATTCAAGCTTATAATGTATGTCACATGTACAATTTACATTACATATTATATTCCGTCTTTGCCTATTCTAGAGTTATCTTCTCTTGTAAGCAGGTATTGATTGTTACGTCATTGGTTTGTGAGAGTAACGTCATCAATTTTTGAAAAAACGACGAAATTGTTTCACACAAACAAATGACATACCAATCAATACCTGCTCCCAAGAGAAGATAACTCTGCAATACGCAAAGACGGAATAATCTGTTACTAATGAATCAAAGCAAGATACTAAGGATGTTTAAAAGAATTTCATTAAATAACTCAGCTAAAATAAGGCTTGTATGCAATGACCTTGAAAAAGGAAAAACTAGATATCTATATGTATTTTTTCCCCGTTGTTTCTCTAATGAATCTAGAATTTCTGTTTAAAGTCTAGGATTATCCCTCTGCGCTGTCTCCCCTTCGTCTTTAGTCTCAATCCTAAACGTCTTCTGATTTGTATTCGTTACGCATTTGAAGGAAACCACTTTCAACTTTTGTAGTGTTAGGCAATTAGACTTTGACAAATCGCATCTTAGGCAAGATCTGTCTTTCGCCAAAGTAGTCTACAGAATTGCATTCGTTTATTTTGCTTCTTTTTACCCCTTTCTGGAGTGGGATCGTTTGTCTAATTAGTGTCTAAAACCCACATCAGAGCTAAAGGTCCCTATATATCAAGAAGTGTTATTTCCTGAATTTAAAGCAAAGGTCGTGACAAATGTTCTTCAGAATTCGAAATAAATTGAGAGTTTCTTTAAGGGTTAGTTGTGATTGACCTATAAGAAGAAAAATCATGTTTACATGGGAATTGTGTCCTTTGAGGAAAGTGAGACCTCCCCCTCTCCCAATAGATACACGTCAATACATTTCAGGTTAGTCGTATTAAGGACGGAATTCCTTTTAATGCCTTAAAATTTACTTGAATGGCAATATATTAAATTGGAGGGACTCCTAATCCCTGGAAAGAGAGTTCCGGTAGATATTTCGAAAAGAACCAACTGGCGAATGGAAAGAGAGGAAATGTTCGTTTACACAGATAACTATGCTGTACGTTAAAGTTCATACGTGTTTGAAGTATTAGACACGTGCGAGGACAGATCACAGATAGATGTGTTGTAAACACATTATTATTTTAAATAATCTGATTTAGTTAATAGCATGAATCTACTTTATGCGTTATTGTCTGGAGTCTCGTCTCAAAGTCTCGTCTAGGAATACCGCGGTGGCAGAAATATGTAAACGATGCTTTAAAGTGAATTAAAACGCAGACAGTACTTTAGTAAATGGACGTTAAATGTATCTAATTGGCTGTGGTACTGTAGTAAATATATTAGCCGACAGTTAATCTTAGCGGCGTCAACCTTTACCTCTAAGTGAGCGTCCCGTACCGCCATTAACACGCCTAACATCGTTACACTGACATACGTTTGCATATATCGACGTCGTCCTGTCGCGCTACCAGATACAGAAAATATGTTTAATATTCCATAAGCAATTTTAGTTCGATATATCCAATATTGCAAATGCTCTTAGAACATTTTTATGACAAAATATGGACATAATTCGAAAAGATAAGTGGCATTTGTTTCAGGATACGATCCTATTTGCATACATGTACTAGCATATGAAAACTGCACACATGTGTTCAAAAGAGTATACGCGCACATGGAATTGTATTCGTCTCTAATATTTAACAACAGATACAAATGAAAACTTTAATAAGTGTATAATAGGGAAACAGATAAGATGTACAGATTAAAACCTAAAGTAAGTATATCATTTAAAATATAAACTTTAAAACTTGCACTGTACCGCTTTATTCAACCACATTCACATTGTGCAGCATTACTGAGCCTAGACGGGTAGTTCAAGTGTTCTCTAGCACTGTTGATGATTTGAAATGCATATTCCTACGTGTAAATATATATGTATGAGGATATGCAGTTTTAATGTTTACCTTTAACAACAAAGAAGTTATCATTTCTACTGGGTTTTTTTTCGGTTCTTGTTAAATCTATAGGTGAGCCCTTTTTCTATATGTTAACGTCAATAAAATCTGTTTCCGGCAGGTGCCCGAACGTCAACAGATACTTTTTTTCCGGCAGGGCCCGAACGTCAATGGATACTGTTTCCGACAGGTGCCCTAACGTCAATAGATACTGTTTCCTGCAGTTGCCCGAACGTCAATACATGTAGATAATGTTTCCGACGGGTGCCCGAACGTCAATAGATACTGTTTCCCACAGGTGACCGAACGTTAATTGAACACAGTTCATGATTTCCAATAATCATTATAACTTGACAAATGACAGAACAAATGACGGTAACGCCCGAATTATTTTCTTTTAGAAAACATTCAAGAGTCTTGGCTTTGTTTGTTCACAATCGTTACAGCATTTTGAAATGATATGTTTATCTCGGCTGTTTAAAATGGAAATTGGGCTATTTGGTAATATTTTTAGTCGATATACTTGTTTCCATTTTGGTGTGTAATCGTATCCAATCTGATTGGACGTTAACGTTTATACAAAGTAACTTTTACATTACCAAAGTCGCCTTATCTGTATTTCTGTGATGTTTTGGTTCTTTGATCTCAGGAATGAATATCATATCTCGAATAAGGGGTCAAATTATTAACTTTCAACTAATTAAACACCAGGAAAGTCGAGATTTGCGTACAGGCAAATATTTAAAACAAAACAAAACAAAACTTCAAGACACATGGTTCTTGTTTCATACGTAAGAACCGGAGAAGTACTGCGAACTGGCGAATTTGGTGTCATGAAACATTAGACAATATAACTGTACACAAATATTTACAATCTAATGCAAGTCAGTGGAACACTTTGACGGTTTTACATGCGCGCAGAGCTACGAATGTTGTCGTGTATGTGATACAAAGGTTTATACAGTAAAATATCAGAGAATCTAAACAAATGGCAAAAGTGACGACTTTGCAAATGTCATATGTACAGAGCATTAAACAAAACTGCTCGTGTCGTCAACTCGGCCCACGCATATATAACAAGTAACACGTAGATCATCTATATATCATTTGGGTGCTCTTATATTTTATCGAGAAAAAATACCACACCTTTCGCTAGGCTTGGCAGATATATTTTTTCACTTTAACATAAACACACCTTTCGCTTCACATTTTATTCTCTATCACCCTAACACCAAGTCTCCCATATATATACCCTCGTCCTTGTCAAGCTCATTGTTCGTTTGTAACAAACCGGTACTTTTGGGGGTGCCACCAATTCTTACTGTAAACGTTTTACTCCGGGACTTTTTGGTCATGCGCATACCGACTCATAGGATTAGTAGAAGGCTGTGCCGTGTAATTGCATTCGACCGAAAGAAATTGATACGTAAACTTTTACATATTTACGTTAGAAGATTAGTAGAAAGTTTTTAACTTCATGTTTATTGTTTTTGGCATTTCCTTGCCTATGATGTGATTGAAAATTGACAACGATATGGGTAATGCAGCTTCAGATCACGTGGTGTTATATCACATGTTGTTAATTCACGTGGTGTTACTTTTACCTCACGTGGTGTTATATATTACGTGGTGTTACATCAAATGGTGTATATGAAACAATATATTTCAACCATCAAATTCGGACCAAATCGGTGAATACATCGTGTGACTTTGAAATATCTCCTGTTCAAATGATAAGTTGACGTACTGTTGCAAACCGCTTCACACGTTCCTTTGGTGACACATTGTATCAAACTAGAGAGATCATTGCGACTTATTGGTCATAACCGATTGTCCCTAGACAGACATTACGCAGGGTTAGATTATATATCAGTCTATGGTGAGTAATCGGTATTTCCCACGTGTGTACACATTTTTCACGGAAAGCATTTCAAAATCTCATCACAACTCTCGTGAGATGTGATAATATGGCAGTTCAATGTTCTAGATACAACGATTCATGTATTCCGTCTTTGCGTATTGCAGAGTTATCTTCTCTTGGGAGCAGGTATTGATTGTTACGTCACTTGTTTGTGAGAGTAACGTCATCAATTTTTGAGAAAACGACGTAATTTTCTCACACAAACCAATGACGTAACAATCAATACCTGCTCCCAAGAGAAGATAACTCTGCAATACGCCAAGACGGAATACTTGTACAAGAAAATATCCCAGGGAATATATAGAATGTATATCTGTTTAACCATTGACTCCAGAAGCACCAATTGATATATTGTCTCTCTCACTCATATATCTCAGTCCATGTGTATACCGGTCTCTATTTGTCTTTGTCTCTCTTTGTTTCTCCACCTCTCTGCCTCTCCATCGCTCTCTCCTTTATCCTCTGTCTATGTTTGTCTGTCTCTGTCTGTATCTGTCTCTGTCTGTATCTCTCTGTGTGTCTCCATCTCTGTGTATCTCCATCACTCTGTCTCCACATCAATCTGTCTCTCAATCTCTGTATTTCTCCCTTTCGTTTTTTTCAATGTTTGTCTGTCTCTTTATGTCTCTGACTCTCCATCTCCACAAATCACACTGTCAACCTGTGTATTTTCCCTTGATTTCCTATGGCGACATTTCACGACTTTACCCTGGTTTATTTACATTCCAGATGATCCATTAGTACATATTATTATCTCATTCCAGCTTTCTAATGACTTTCCGGGATGATTTATTAGGAAACATCAGGGTGTGCAGTAGTCCGTCTACAGGGGACTTCCATCTAAACGGAAGTGTTTAGAGGTTTTACGTCAATGTGATAATTTCCAAGTAAGGATCTACTTGAAATCCATCAATAGTTTACGTGAACTGATGTCTACAATATATACTAAGGTGATTTAACATAACACGTGACGTTCGTTATATGTTTACATTGTATAACACACTGTAAAATTAACCTATTCTCTCTCACAAACTGTATAACTTTGTTCTGTCATATTCAACTGTGACGTCATTATTTATGGCAATAGTTTCCCCGATCAGGAAAAACCAGAATAATTCATTTCCACTGGGAAAAAAAAAGTTTTCTAAATATATGTATGTATGAACATTATATGAGAAAGATAGGTGAAGGCTCGTTTTCACGGTTAATTTGTAACATTCAAGTTCAAGCGACCGCAAAACCCTAAAACATTTTGTTATAAACTGTTTATCATCTATATACAATACTACCTTATATATTTATCCATTCATAAAAAGTCAAATGAATACCGTATCCTCCAACAGGCCTAACCGAGATCCTTGGTCTGTGACAAACGTATACAAATAGAAGATGTGTGCGAAGGAATACCAAAATCCTTGAAACTATGAATAAAGATATTTCTACATAAACAAGTATCGCAATCACAATATTATACAGATTTGCCTATGCTAGGATATTCACTTACGCCCAACACCTTAGTGTGGATATCATTTCCATTGCAGAATGTTACCTGGCTAGAGCAGACGTTCTTTTATGAGAAAATGCATTCTCAAATGGGACAATTTATTCTAAATTCATTTTGAAGCCGTTCTCAACTTCTTCTTGAGTATTCACATACTGACACCCAATGATAATGAATATATCATGCTACGGGTAGGTGGTATGAAGTAGTACAAAGACGATAATTGCATACACCATACGATAGCAAAATAATGGGAAAAACTTAGTGCTGACTTTCATAAAAGCCTTTCCAACGTACCTCTACAATATATGGAATGACGAAATAAAGCCAACTGGTGAAAACAATATAATAGAAATACATATAATACACATGCATGTAAGTGGTGAGAATATCAGTGATTTGTACAATGATTGACAAGTTCACATACTACATCGCCATTAAAGCCTTGTGTTATACCATAGACCTAAATTAACTTTAGGTCTCTGGTTATACGCAGTAACAACGAACAAAGTGTAAAAACGAGTATATCGTGCAATCTAAAATTGAAAACAGACCCCAAATTGCGGAAACACTTCCGGAATCTCTCGGGAAGTTTCCTTTACTGAACGGTGATTGTCATTTAGCTGTGTTACATACAGGATCCAATAACATAGCAGTCCCAATAACTGGTTATTATATTTTCATACCCAACTATATATCCATTTTATACAACATTACTAACGTCCCAGTTATGTACAACTCCCTAAGGTTATATCGCAACCTTACATTGAATGTTATGAGAGAATAATGTTATTTTTTTAACTTCGAAAATAATTTCATACATTTTTGTGATGAAAAGGTAACTCACAAATTGATCCTAAATATTGTTGTACTGAAACTGACACTGCAATACTTAAGACGATAATTTACACTTTAACAAGTAACACAGCAATTGAAACTTAAAACAAGCTACACAACATAAATTTTGAAACCTGCTGCACAGAAATTGGTACTAAAATGTAACACAGTAATTGATACTAAATATGTAACACAGTAATTAATTCTAAAACATGTGACACAGTAATTGATATCAGATGATGACTAAACAGTAGAATGGAGTCGAGGGGTTAAATAGGTCTGCTGTATCCGACTTCAGTGTCGTAGGAGACCACTGATGTAGAACCACACATTGCCATACCTAGAACTTTGTTTATTTCCCCTTTTTGTAATGTCAGAATTACTTTACTCTCATGGCACGCTTATGTATGCCCTCATTATAGAAATTGGCCGTTAAAACTAAAACATGAATTACTAAAGCTATTATTTACTAATAAATTTTGAGATTAAGTACATTCGTTTTATATTCGGTAAATCGATATTAGGGCATTTTTTTAATGGGAAGAAAAAGTGTTTGGGATTAAACAGAATCTCTGAAAAACCATGATTTGCGTGAACACTCTTTATTCCGCAAACAGGTCAGTAATCTAACCAAACTTTATATTATAATGAAATTAATTTACCTTTCAGGGAAAACGTGCATATAGTTACCAAACCAAACTGGACAATTGTTTCCGGATTTAGATTACATTGTTTAGAATATCGAACATTGAGGAGCGAAATAACTTTGCTGATTTTTTGGGAAAGCGAAACATTTCAATCTCCTGCAGTTTGTGTCTGATGCTCTCTCTGATAAGCATCAACCAATTTATTGAAAAGCAGCACGATCGAAGGCTCTCAGTAACTAAGTCTTGAACTATGTACAATAATGTCGCCATACCAAGCGTTTGAGAATTTTAGAAAATAATTAGACTGCTGTACCATTTTTATTTCTGTGCCCTTTCATTGAATACACCAAGGAGGGCCACATTGATCCGCTACCCCTATTGTAACCCTGCTGATGTTGTACTCTCCCCTAGCTACTAAGGTTTTCGGCGTTTTCTCCTTATGCATCCATGGTTAGTTAACCCGGTATCAGACTAACGTGATGGACCGAGAAAAAAACATGCTACAGTGTCAAAGATTGCAGACTTTGTTATGTGCTGGTATCACATACTCTGTAAGATGTCTACGCAATATTAACAGTAGGTGACTTTGTAATGTGCTGGTATTACATACTCTTTAAGATGAATACGCAATATTAACAGTAGGAGACTTTGTAATGTGCTGGTATAACATACTCTTTAAGATGTCTACGCAATATTAACAGTAGGTGACTTTGTAATTTGCTGGTATTACATACTCTGTAAGATGTCTACGCAATATTAACAGTAGGTGACTTTGTAATGTGCTGTATTACATACTCTGTAAGATGTCTACGCAATATCAACAGTAGGAGACTTTGTAATGTGCTGGTATTTCATACTCTGTAAGATGTCTACGCAATATTAACAGTAGGAGACTTTGTAGTGTGCTGGTAATACATACTCTTTAAGATGTCTACGCAATATTAACAGTAGGAGACTTTGTAATGTGCTGGTATTACATACTCTTTAAGATGAATACGCAATATTAACAGTAGGAGACTTTGTAATGTGCTGGTAGTACATACTCTTTAAGATGTCTACGCAATATTAACAGTAGGGGACTTTGTAACGTGCTGGTTTAACATACTCTGTAAGATGACTACGCAATTTTAACAGTAGGAGACTTTGTAATGTGCTGGTATTTCATACTCTGTAAGATGTCTACGCAATATTAACAGTAGGAGACTTTGTAGTGTGCTGGTAATACATACTCTTTAAGATGTCTACGCAATATTAACAGTAGGAGACTTTGTAGCGTGCTGGTATTACATACTCTTTAAGATGTATACGCAATATTAACAGTAGGAGCCTTTGTAATGTGGTGGTATTACATACTCTTTAAGATGTATACGCAATATTAACAGTAGGAGACTTTGTAATGTGCTGGTAGTACATACTCTTTAAGATGTCTACGCAATATTAACAGTAGGGGACTTTGTAATGTGCTGGTTTAACATACTCTGTAAGATGACTACGCAATTTTAACAGTAGGAGACTTTGTAATGTGCTGGTATTGCATACTCTGTAAGATGTCTACGTAATATTAACAGTAGGAGACTTTGTAATGTGCTGGTATAACATGCACTGTGAGATGTCTACGCAATATTAACAGTAGGAGACTTTGTAATGTGCTGGTATTGCATACTCTGTAAGATGTCTACGCAATAATGACAGTAGGAGACTTTGTAATGTGCTGGTATTACATACTCTTTAAGATGAATACGCAATATTAACAGTAGGAGACTTTGTAATGTGCTGGTTTAACATACTCTGTAAGATGACTACACAATTTTAACAGTAGGAGACTTTGTAATGTGCTGGTATTGCATACTCTGTAAGATGTCTACGTAATATTAACAGTAGGAGACTTTGTAATGTGGTGGTATAACATGCACTGTGAGATGTCTACGCAATATTAACAGTAGCAGACTTTGTAATGTGCTGGTATAATATGCACTGTGAGATGTCTACGCAATATCAATAGTAGGAGACTTTGTAATGTGCTGGTATAACATACTCTTTAAGATGAATACGCAATATTAACAGTAGCAGACTTTGTAATGTGCTGGTATAACATGCATTGTCAGATGTATACGCAATATTAACAGTAGCAGACTTTGTAATGTGCTGGTATAACATGCACTGCGAGATGTCTACGCAATATTAACAGTAGCAGACTTTGTAATGTGCTGGTTTAACATAGTCTGTAAGATGTCTACGTACTATTAACAGTAGGAGACTTTGTAATGTGCTGGTATTACATAGTCTGTAAGATGTCTACGCAATATTAATAGTAGGAGACTTTGTAATGTGCTGGTATTACATACTATGTAAGATGTCTACGCAATATTGACAGTAGGAGACTTTGTAATGTGCTGGTATTACATACTCTTTAAGATGTCTACGCAAAATTAACAGTAGGAGACTTTGTAATGTGATGGAATTACATAGTCTGTAAGATGTGTACGCAATATTAATAGTAGGAGACTTTGTAATGTGCTGGTATTACATAGTCTGTAAGATGTATTACATACTCTGTAAGATGTCTACGCAATAATGACAGTAGGAGACTTTGTAATGTGCTGGTATTACATAGTCTGTAAGATGTCTACGCAATATTAAGAGTAGGAGACTTTGTAATGTGCTGGTATTACATAGTCTGTAAGATGTCTACGCAATATCAATAGTAGGAGACTTTGTAATGTGCTGGTATTACATAGTCTGTAAGATGTCTACGCAATATCAATAGTAGGAGACTTTGTAATGTGCTGGTATTACATAGTCTGTAAGATGTCTACGCAATATTAATGGTAGGAGACTTTGTAATGTGCTGGTATTACATACTCTTTAAGATGTCTACGCAAAATTAACAGTAGGAGACTTTGTACTGTGCTGGTATTACATACTCTGTAAGATGTCTACGCAATATTAACAGGAGGAGACTTTGTAGTGTGCCTGAAACGTTGTTGATTTCGTTTATGTTTTTGTTTTTTTATTCTACTTTTTGTTGAGTTTATTAAGCATTTTTAGGGGAAAATATTATTGTTTTTGTTATCGATTTTGTTTCTGAATTTGTGGCTTGGAATGACGTTTATCCACATATTTGTTACACATTTCTAGCTGACCTTGCCGTTTTATTATTTGTACTATTGTTGTTAAGTAAAACCCATAAGAAACAGCACATTGCAAAATTATGAAATGGCGCCAACAAAGTGGAGGTTATTTTCATTTTTTGACAGTGAAAGTGTTTCGCATCACATAATATAGAGATCGGATCTCGTAATACTTCTATTTCAAATGAAATTTATATAACGAATTATATGTAACGAATCATAGACCATATTTCCATTTAAACGAGTGTTAACTCACATCTGAATTAAAAAGCATTTTCGGAATTATATATATATATTTTATATTAACTTACATGTATTTAGTTACAATTATATATAAGGTGATGATGTTCACATTGCAAGAAAACTTTGACCTTATACGCCTTTAATCTCTTCAATAAGATTATACTATGCTCTATATAGGAGACGATAACTACAGGACAATCAGTCTTATGTTGCTGTTCCGTCTATTGTACCAGACAGGCGATTGACAGTGTAAAATATGAACATACAGCACTGTACATCAAAATGAAGGACAGGTCCATTTTTGGAAAGAGACAAGCTGAAATCTGTCTGATGGATGACACAGACTGATGTCTCCAGCACTTACACCACATGACCGACTGCTATGTCTACAACGTCCTGTCGTGTCCTTGTCGTCACGGACATTCATTTACCTTCATGTCTGTCCCCCGTTCCCGTTGAGGGAAGGATAGAATGCGTGCGCGAGGGGCGACATATATAATATGTCATTCCAAAAGCGCTCTCCACGGACATGTACTTCATTGCCAAACAATGACCGCCATTTCGTGCCAGACCGCCTTGATCGCTGTCTTAACTTTAAACAGCGTCTCGCTGGTAAGTGGATAGTTCGAAACATTCATGGAGGTGTATTTATATGCACAGATGCTTAAGGTCAGGTCGCTTAGTTTGTCTTCACAAACAGCCAACGACATCAATTTTTTCCTCACAAAATCTGTAAACACTGGCGAGTCCCTCAGTCGAATAGCAGCGTAATGTTAAAAACTCCTGTATGTGATATGTCACAGAAATGGACTTATGCAAACAGGACGGCTGACTAAGTGCCGTACAATCTACCATAAGCTACATTGTTCGTGTTCTCGAGGCAGGAAGAAGTAAACAAAATTTCAATGTACTATGGATAGGAGAAACACACCGGAAGCACACACCGGAGCGCCACTTAGCTTACATTGTACTTCATATTTACACTGTACATATACATTTTACCCCTTGCACCACCGTATGTTAATCAAATTAGCTTAAACTAAATTACCGCGGACAGATCACCTACAATGTAATTACCGTCATGTCAACATGAGTTCCGACTGTGATTGTATGCATTTTGTATGGCAAATTTGTGATTTTTATCCAACATTTCCACTGAAAAGTCAATACGGGACGGATGAAGCAAATTAGTAAGAACATAATAAAACGTCAGGAGGTTCTCTTATTAATCTAATTTCCGCCATATGATATATTCAGCCGAGGCTTCCAAATAGTGTTTTCAACCTCTGTCATATCAGACAATCCGATTCAGTGAGAGCTAATCCCAAGTTATTACTATCTAACGATGTTATATATCCACAGGCATATACCCTTATTTACCGAGGGGACTGCATTTTACAACGTGCTAAATATTTTGCCTCATAAAATATTGCTATAAAACTATTTTTAAACTTGGCAGAGATAGTAATATTTCATAAAACCACTTGAAACTTTCTTAAACAAATGTTTGTTTGCATAAAGGTTACAGTTCAAATTTCCCATAGTTCGAAAGTAAACAATCAAGTTTATTTTCAAATATTTAGTCCAAGAGAAAACATATATCGTCTATTTCTATGTATAAAATGAAAACACGGATATACATCACTACTATGTATTTTAACCACTGTGGGTTTTTTCCCTCTGGGAAGCTCTTTTGTCTCAACAATTTCGAAATTACGCGAGCTCATCTTGTTTCTGTTTGCATAAAGGCTTCCCTCGTTCATTTTGAAATATATATCTCCGAAATTGTCAAAATAGACAGAAAATGTATTTATACTTAGGCTGGCTTCTTAGTTACAAAATACATAAAAATATGATGCATTTCAGTGTTACAGTAACATAAATACCTCGGACAAAAGAGACTTCGTATCTAGGCTTGTTTACACTTGTATTAATGGTAGAATCGGGGCGTCGTTGGTTCGGAACCATAGCTTCAGATACCTTTCTTTTAAAAGTTGGTATTTTATTCAACTAGGCCGGTAATTTTTGCTGTTCCTACGGTAACTTTGTGTAACTATATAAGCATGCGTCCAACACGTCTCCAGACATTGACGTAAAACGCAAACAAAATTAATGCAATATAACGGCCTAGGGCTTACTATTATAGTGGACTGTAAAATGTTTGCTTTGTTTGGCATTCTGCGTCGACAAACTTTGTTTTAGTTTTGATAAGCGCTGCCCTATTTCCTTTTTCTAGTAATTATTTCAAGTTCGTTATCAACCCATCATATATATTGCATTTAATTTTGTACCTGAAACACAAAAAAAAACAGTTTGTCTGGATAAATAATCGATGCCATTGTTAAACGGAAAACAGAGGATTGCACGGTGTAAATAGGGGAAATGAATGTCGTCTAGCTGTGCACGTGTATCGCCAATAAATTACCAGTCGTTGTCCTTCTACCACGAAATTACGTACACAAAACTGCATCCATTACCAGATCTAAACGTATGTGGCTAGTGAGTTTTACCAAGGTTCCATTACAAACGCTCGTCTACCCTGAAACTTCCTAATTCACGACAAATTCTAGCTTATGGAATACTTTTTTTTCTTCTTCCTGTTTCTTTTAATTCCATTGTTTGTCAGCAGCAAGGGTTCAGGGCCGATATTATAAATTCGTTTGCAATCTGTCACAGCTGCAGTCTAGCTTAATTGGTTCTGTTCTTGTGTAAAGTATATGGGAACAGGAAATGATGCAGAAGCCAGGGTCTCTCGTGATCTCAAACGAAGGACACAAGTAATGACACAGAGGCCATGGTCTCGCGGGACCCCACACCATAGACACAGCAGGAAGATGTCCAAATAATGCCGAAACAAGGACAACAATGCAGGCGCTTTAAGATATCTTCACTAATAGTCAGTAATGAGCGACCAACGAATCAGTGGTATACGAGAGGTCCCCGAGCAATTCCTATCCAATGAAGCATCGCTAGCTATATGAAACACACCCACACCTTGATATAATTACAAATCAGCTTATTGTTTGGCTAAAACAAGGAGCTTCATTGGGCATAGGTGCACAAGTGATACGAAAAAGTGTGATGCTGCCAGGGACTAGACAATAATTTCTCCCACCCTTCACAGGTGTGTCTCCTGTTTTAGCTGAGAAATCAGCTTGTTACCCCCTAGGGGGAGATGGCCTCGTGCCGATTAGCAAGTGTTCAATTGTGACGTCATTAAAATGCGTCGTCGGTAATTATGACGTCATCAAAAGTGAATGACGATATGCTTACCCCACATGTGTTTTTGTTTAAAAACATGGCAGACTACTGTCGGTGGAGCTGTGACTAAAATAATAGGATGGGAGAAAAATAAGTATACCCTACCTTGAGGGTGTAACAAAGAAATATCCAACCCTCGGGGTGATTTTTTTGGTTGTCTAACCCTCGGCAGAACCTCGGGTTAGACAACCAAAAAGCATAACCCCTCGGGTTGGAGATTTCTCTGTCACACCCTCAAGGTAGGGACAGATTCTATTATTCTGCATTACTTTGTTCCAAAACACAATTGTTTTATACTGTACTGTTTTAGAAAAGTGTTGCATTATGTTGTTTTGGTGCAGAAATAGTTGTATACTATATGATGTTATAGTTGTATTCGCAGTATTCTTTAACTTTGCTGTAATATAGTTATGTTTTGCATGTGCTGTGTTCGTAATGAAGTTACATTGTGCGACGTTTGTAATAGAGTTATATTGTGTTATGTTTGAAATAGAGTTATGTTTTGTTATGTTTGTAATAGAGTAACATTGTGTTATGTTTGTTATAGAGAAACATTGTGTTATGCTTGTAATAGAGTTACATTGTGTTATGTTTGTAATAGAGTTACATTGTATTATGTTTGTAATAAATTTGCATTGTGTTATGTTTGTAATAGAGTTACATTGTTCTTTGTTTGTAATAGAGTAACATTGTTCTGTGTTTTTAATAGAGTTACATTGTGTTATGTTTGTAATTAAGTTACATTGTGCTGTGTTTGTAAAAGAGTTACATTGTGTTATATTTGTAATAGAGTTACATTGTGTTATGTTTGTAATAGAGTTATATTGTGTTATGTTTGTAATAGAGTAACATTGTTCTGTGTTTGTAATAGAGTAACATTGTTCTGTGTTTGTAATAGAGTTACATTGTGCTGTGTTTGTAATAGAGTTACATTTTGGTATGTCTGTAATAGAGTTACATTGTGATATGTTTGTATTAGAGTTACATAGTGCTGTGTTTGTAATAGAGTTAAATTGTACTGTGATGGTAATAGAGTTAATTGTGTTGTGTTTGTTATAGAATCACATTGTGTTGTGTTGGTACTAGAGTTACATTGTACTGTGATTGATATATCGTTACATCATGTTGTGTTTATAATACAGTTAAATTGTACTGTGTTTGTCAGAGAGTTTATTTGTACTGTGTTTGTTATACATTAAATTGTCCTGTGTTTGTAATGGAGTTACATTGTGCTGTGTTTGTAATACAGTTAAATTGTACTGTCTATATAATGGAGTTATATTTTGCTGTGTTTGTCATAGTGTTACATTGTGTTGTGTGTTTAATACAGTGACATTATGCTTGGTTTGTAATAGGGTTACATTTTACTGTGTTTGTAATGAAGTTAAATTGTACTGTGTTTGTTTTACAGTCAATTGTGCTGTGTTTGTCAAATAGTTACATTCAGTTGTGTTTTTAATATAGTAGCATTGTATTGTGGTTGTCATATAATTATCTTGAGCTGTGTTTGAAATAGAGTTACATTGTGTTATGTTTGTAATAGTGTTATATTGTTCTGTGTTTGTAATAGAGTTACATTGTGTTATGTTTGTAATATAGTTACATTGTGTAATGTTTGTAATAGAGTTACATTGTGCTGTGTTCGTAATAGAGTTACATTGTGTTATGTTTGTAATAAAGTTATATTGTGCTGTGTTTGTAATAGAGTTACATTGTATTATGTTTGTAATAGAGTTACATTGTGTTGTGTTTGTAATAGAGTTACATTGTGTTTTGTTTGAAATAGAGTTACTTTGTGTTATGTTTGTAATAGAGTTACATTGTATTATGTTTGTAAGAGAGTTACATTGTATTATGTTTGTAATAAAGTTGCATTGTGTTATGTTTGTAATAGAGTTACATTGTTCTGTGTTTGTAATAGAGTTACATTGTGTTATGTTTGTAATAGAGTTACATTGTGTTATGTTTGTAATAGAGTTGTATTGTGTTATGTTTGTAATAGAGTAACATTTTTCTGTGTTTGTAATAGAGTTGCATTGTGTTATGTTTGTAACTAAGTTACATTGTGCTGTGTTTGTAAAAGAGTTACATTGTGTTATGTTTGTAATAGAGTTACATTGTGTTATGTTTGTAATAGAGTTATTTTGTGTTATGTTTGTAATAGAGTAACATTGTTCTGTGTTTGTAATAGAGTTACATTGTGTTATGTTTGTAATAGAGTTGCATTGTGTTATGTTTGTAACTAAGTTACATTGTGCTGTGTTTGTAATAGAGTTACATTGTGGTATGTTTGTAATATAGTTACATTGTGTAATGTTTGTAATAGAGTTACATTGTGCTGTGTTCGTAATAGAGTTACATTGTGTTATGTTTGTAATTAAGTTATATTGTGCTGTGTTTGTAATAGAGTTACATTGTATTATGTTTGTAATAGAGTTACATTGTGTTGTGTTTGTAATAGAGTTACATTGTGTTTTGTTTGAAATAGAGTTACTTTGTGTTATGTTTGTAATAGAGTTACATTGTATTATGTTTGTAAGAGAGTAACATTGTATTATGTTTGTAATAAAGTTGCATTGTATTATGTTTGTAATAGAGTTACATTGTTCTGTGTTTGTAATAGAGTTACATTGTGTTATGTTTGTAATTAAGTTACATTGTGCTGTGTTTGTAATAGAGTTACATTGTGTTATGTTTGTAATAGAGTTACATTGTGTTATGTTTGTAATAGAGTTGTATTGTGTTATGTTTGTAATAGAGTAACATTGTTCTGTGTTTGTAATAGAGTAACATTGTTCTGTGTTTGTAATAGAGTTACATTGTGCTGTGTTTGTAATAGAGTTACATTGTGGTATGTCTGTAATAGAGTTAAATTGTGATATGTTTGTAATAGAGTTACATTGTGCTGTGTTTGTAATAGAGTAACATTGTGCTGTGTTTGTAATATAGTTACATTGTTCTGTGTTTGTAATTGCTTTACTAGTTCAGTATGCATAGAAGTACTTTTAAACTTATGTCCAATTTATCCAGTCTCCGTTGGCGGAGTAATATATCATTTATTGTATCTTTCCATATATCGATAAACCTATCATAACGCTGCGTGGACTTTAAGTTGTAAACTAAACGGTAAGACATTTGTAATTTGATCATCGCGGCGACAATAAGGTTACAAGCTATGTAAGTAGTCCACAAAGATGTCGTATGTCCCATGATGCACCGTTGTAGTTACAGTACGATTCATTGTCCTGCAGACCATCTTTTTTTTACGATTTCTAACACCAGATCTCTACTGACAAATAATTGAATTTCAATACGGTTGGAAGTATTCCGCCTTCTTACTAACTTACTCTTGTGTGCCTTCGGGAGTTTGTAGATGTACAGAACCAAACAAACAAATTAAAATGACATTTGTCGGAAAAGCTGTTTTCCATGAAATGTCATGAGAAATTATCTGATGAAAATGTTAAGCGAGCTGTAGTGTCTCGTCTGGTAAGTTTAAACAACGACCCTTTATCAGCAGGCATTTAGAACGCGTTTAATAAGTCGCATTTTGCAATCTGTGTGCATTATGGGAAATTATCTGTATTATACACCTCAGTAACTTTGGAAGTAGAGGAGCACGCGATCCTCTTCCATATAAGATTCGGCCTCCCATACATTAGTTTTAAATTAAAGCTACTCAGAATAGCTACGTATGTAATCTGAAATCAAGAGAAATTGGAAAAAAGTCACGTAATTACGTGATTTAAGATCTAGGGGATGTAATTAAAAGAATGGATTCTTCCTGTTATGAATATGGATTTAGAAAGAAAATAACGAAGACATGCGTTGCACTTTGTCTACATTGTATAACAATTATCCACAAAAACGATTAATTATTGTAATTAAATACATGACACTGTATTTTTGTCAGATTTCCGGTGGTTTACTTGCTAGGAAACTAGGAAAAGTAGGGAATTGAAATCAATTTAGATAGACTAGGAAAAGCAAAGAAGCGATATTAAATAGATGAACAATTGAAGGGTATAGAACTAAGATGACTATTGATAGACACTGGAAAAGTATAAAATTGATATCAATTAAGATGAAAGTAAGAAAACTAAAGACTTTAGATTAATTAAGATGCACACTGGAGAACACAGAATTGAAATTAATTTAGCTGAACTTAAAAAAAAGTAAAGACATGCAATATGACTACTTGACAAATATTTATTTTTCAACAAACGATTAAAATTAAATGACGTTGTTTAAACTGAAGCGTGCTATAGCCTGTGTCATGGAATGTACTTGGGGGCCGCTATCTACCTGCGTCCATCTTTTGTCGTCCTAGATTGTTATAAATAAATCATGATTGGTACATCAGACCTAAAATCATATGTGTGTCGTTGTGTGGGATGTATTTGTCTGTTATGATTTGAAGTGCTGTCTGCTGACTGTAATATACACTAAGGTAATTTCCTTTGATTATACCTCACTGACGTCCGGTGGCCAGCTCAAATTCCCGTCTGTATATCTATTATCAGACAAATTATACTAATTTGTCTGGCGTACAACAATTTCCTTACGTTTGTATACACATCAAGATCTATGTCGCTTCTCACAGTAATATTTTATATCTTTTTGATTTACTTAACAATTATCCTCTAAGCTGTAGTACATATTATATACATTTTGATCAAATACATCTATAAATGAAATACAGTACACGTACCCCGAGCTTTATTGTTTTACTTTGTATAATAATAAATGTATAATTATCTTTATCGCGCGACTCTACCATATTAATATTTCACGTGACAATTTCGTCAAGGAGATAAATTACATTTTGATGTTACAATCGATTATGAGATTGTCTAGCTAATCGTTTAGTCCTTACAAACACGCTGTTTATAATATCCTATGTAAGTCAGGAATCACAACTAGTATTAAATAATATATCATTTATTAATCAATCCTTTTAAGGCAAATTAAAATCTAGCACAGTATGACATAAATTACAATTATGACAGAAACTTCAAAAAAGTGTTCCTGACATAACTGCAGCTTGTACCACAAAACACAACCTTCTTCCAGTAAAAATACCTGTCCAATCATTGCGTAAACCAGCTTCTTTACACTGTGTCATGAAGCAAAAAACGTCAATTCAGACGATCTAAAGGTAAACATAAGGATTGCAATGCTTTGTTTGAACATTTATAGTGGTATTCGACAGAACCTGAGCATTAAAAATCATGGCTAAATAAAATAAAATGATTCAATCATAAATGGTTAAAATATGTGTTTCAATTTTAAATCAAAAGCATTTTTTATCACACACGTACACACAATTCTTTTTTCTGTAAACATCTGAACGCATTGCATTCTTTCATAAACATTCAGACACTACGTTTTCTGTTATAAACATCTAGACACCACACTTTATTTCATAAACACTTTGACGCAATACTTTCTTACATTAACATTAAGACACCACACTTTCTGTTATAAAAACCCACACACCAAGCTTTTGTTCATAATTTTCTGTATAAAGATGTATAGCTATTGGTGCTTTATTTCTAATAAGATGTGCATCATAAACTTTAAGACGCCACGCTCCCTTTCATAATGCTTAGACAACTTCCAAGATATACACTATCACCATTGGTGTCAAGCATACAAACGCTGCATTTTGACAAATTATAATGTATAATGTTGCTTGTGATTACCAATGCTTGGCACTTAAACGCATGGATGACGTCCCGTTAGATGTTCCCGATTACGTTACATGATCAGCTAGATATATAGCCGTTAAATGATATGTTCGTTTTTTGTTTATTGTGGACATTTCTCACTTGTTGTATGATTGTTAACACTTCGTCCAGACAGATAGAAGAGCGGAAGTTCTCATAGTTTTTACATGTTGAGTGGTACTTATCTGATGTATCAAGTTCATATCGAAATAGTCAGAACAATGAATTCAATTAAATGTCAAATTCCAAGATCATTTTCTAAACGACGGGTATGTCGGTTAAACAAAATTTTTCCTTCCTTTAACTTATTTTTCGGAACTATGGAATGTCGCGGACGGATGATACTGCACATGTAAGCGGCCTTTTAACGTCGTTCTCCTCCATTATAGATATTCATTCGCGATGTAGTACCATATGTTTACATTTACCAAATGAATATTCAGAATTGATTCAGCTGTAGCAAAACTAAATTATTTAAGGCAATATAAAATAAAATGTTGAGGCGGAACTGCTAACTATTATGTAACAAGGTGTATTTGTTTTTAATACCAATAAGCAAGCGTGTCCCTTATTACTGGACAAATTCATAAACGGCCTGACTCTTCGTTTGTGAAACAACGAAGATGATCACTACAAATGAAAATTAATGTAGAAAGAAGTTCAATAGTTTCTGAAAATTGTTTACGCTAAAAGTAGGTTTCGTTTTCAAATTCGAAAATTAATTAAATGCAATTGAGTCGTTTTTGAGCCTCTGCTTACATAAGGCAGGTGTTTCCATCATTTTACAATTACAGTAATGTCAAAACTAATCCACGTCCATCGTTAAACACGGTAGATGATGGAAGAGATGTCAAGAGTTGTCATCAATTTATATATCAAAATAAAAACAATGTCATTGATCAAGTACAAGGTTGAAAGCTATACCATCTTATCGCATGAGGTGTACAATGAACGATTTTAAATCGTTATGTATGAGGTATGCATTGTATTAGTCATGCATATATCAGTATCGCTCTTTGTTTCCAATCTCTATATCTACATCTCCGTCTATTTCTGTCTTTTTGTTTTTCGTTTATCCTTGTCAATCACCGAGTCTTACCCTACCATATCTTGGATGTAGGAACAGCCTTTGCCTTTCATAAATCTGGACACTGACATGAACATTCCGTAATCCTGGTGTCAAAACAGTGTGACAGGATGATGTGTCACATTAGTGTATCAGTTCGTACCGTTTCGGTACAGGTGCCATGCTTTTTGAGAAGTAAGTTCGCTGGTGGAAACTGTAGCAAGGTAACGTAAGCTGTTGGGAGGACATTACACACCCGGTATCATCTCTCTTCTTCGGAGCCTCTTCCCGAGTCCACGTCTTTATCTTCCTTTTATGTATATGTCTGTCCCATTCAGCCATCCTTATTCTGTTCCATGTTATTGCAGTTGTTAAACAACGGTTATCGCTAATTAAAGTCAAACATTTCGCTTTATTTACATTGTACGTCACACTGGTACAAGACATACGATGGACTTGTCAGTCATGTATTGCTATATGGATTCAACAATGTATGCCCAATTTAACTTAGGAGACAGCTCCATCATTTCCAGCTTCACAATTCCATTATGAACACAGATATATAAGCGAAACAACGAAAAGCAAAAAATCCAATTTTCTAGCAAAATGACCAATGCCCCGAAGTAACCGATATTTGTCCAATTAGCTCAAGGCCGATTAAAGCTGACCCTTTGGACATACATATCGGAGCCCACACTTACCGAGGTCGTTCTCGACTAGAAATGTGGTATAGAGAGAGCATGCGACTTACAATACAAGTAGGGCCGAAGTGTAAAACCCGTGGAGATTCCGCCACTTCACTGCTGATGTAAGCATAGACAAGAGAGACACGTGGACTACTCGTATTGTTATACAACTAATGAATGAAAATATATTGTCAGGTGATTTTTGTAAAGATGAGTTAGGCTTAACAGTGGTCCACGGTACACGACGTTTCAATCACAAGTGAAACAGCCAATGAGGTACTAGTACCATTTAAGCGTGTTGAGCCGAGTCATGTTGCATGTAACAAGGTAATAGAGATAAACTTCATCTAATGAGTATTTGTATCTGTAAAGTTAAAGGATAATCTATCACATGGTCCTAAGGTTATGGTTAAACTAAGCTATTTATCAGAACTTAGAGCAATAACGTTTGCCACATATGAAGATATTGCATCGTGTTACCACCGTTAAGAAGTAGAAATAATAGAAACAATAGGAGTTTACTTCATAATATTCAGTGTGGTGTTTAATGCAACAGACGTTGTAGAACCAGCCGAAAATACGAACAACAGCATGCGTCCTTAATTTGCAAAAGCGCATATTGGATAACCTGCCTAAACCAATTTCTCTCCGCTATACTGTCTTCTCTCATACTGATTTACGATTTCAAAGCTAAATGGAAATAATGACAACCTTGTTGGTTTAGGAATCGAAACGGCGAAACGAAAAGATTTACTCACTACGACGCTGTATTTGAAGTACAAATTATCTCAATAAACTATTGATATTGAAATCTTAAATTGGTTCCAAATAGAACTTACACGGACCGCCTCTTAAAGTGACGTCACAAATATGTTATATGAAATGGTCTCAAATTGTTGTAACGTTGGTTTAAAATTGGCCATTAGTCAAATTCCAAGGATAATACTATAAGGAAAGCTTATGCGTGTGCAGTGGTTGAATACATCACACTTCCAAAAAATACCGGTCGGCTGTCAGACTCGATATAACTCGGAAAGCAGGCTTATCCCCTGACGACTTAAATCTTAGACAAGAACATATCTTTTGATATCAACCGTGAGATAAAGTGGATCAATGTTTGCTTGAATGTCAAACCTCAATCTCGGTTAATCAATATTTACTCAAATGGAAAGTGTCATAATAATTATTGGAATTTTACAATTTGACCCAAGAATCAGTTCCTAAGTTGTAAGATATCTGGGGCAATAGTTCTAGGAATCATTTAATGGCGTTAGCTCTGGTAAACAGTGTTGATGTGACATCTAGTAATAATCAGCTAAGAATTTTCCGGCTGAAATCGTTAAACTTCTACCATGAGTCAGACCTAACTTATACAATACACGGTTTCTACGTACTAAATTCAGTAAAATCCGACGTCACTTCCGGATCCGCATTAAGCAGAAAAGGTCGGGAATCCGTATTAAAATCGTTGTCGTCTGTGTCTGATGAACGTTTGTATCGCGTGAGAGATAATTGACAACAGGATGAGATTTGTCGGGAGGCCTGAGAGGAAGGCGCCATTTGTCACTGTGAAGCCCCGCGAGGTGGCACCGTCACCCTGCCGTTGGCATGTAGGTTGTTTACTGTAGGCTATGTGTGTGTCGTCTGCTGATGCAAACAGCAAATGAGAAAGGAGTCAGTGAGGGAATGAAAGAGAACACAGGCAGAGTACGGAAGGAAGATATGCACAAAAGAAAACAGGTACTTGAAGGAGAGGAGGAGAGTTTGAAGATTGCATTCCCTGCTGATACCCTTTTGTTTCAGTACTGATGAAGAAGGAGGGATGAGGGATAGATGGAGAGAGGATATAAGAGACGACTTCCATCTTTTGTCAAACATCAGTTAAGATTTATTCACACCCATTTACATTATTTGTGTATATAAAAAAATCTTTCAAGACATACGGTCGAGGTTTAATGACCCTTTATCGTTTGTTAATGGTTGAAAACAGTTACTGCTTTAATAGACATAGAGAGCCGGTCATGCTGTTAAAACTGTGTGACTAAAATATGCCTTTCTAAATATTGCTTTGGTTTTCACGAAAAATACGTCTTCAAATATTACCTATAGCTAAAACTTATAGAATCAACATTAGTGTAGCACTTCCTTATCAGGAATACTATATATGTTGGTGATCTATGTCGAGCCCTTTCGGATTGTCCTTCATAGCTGTCAGATAAAAAGAAGGAACTAAACGTGTTCCATCATAGTCGCTGTTTGAGGTAAAATCCAAAGTAATTTCATCCATTTGACCGAAGCTTGCATGAAAAAGTGAACATGTCACTTTACAAAGAATAGCTCGTAACGGAGAGAAACCTGCGTATTTTACGCAGGATTTCCTCCCTTAAGAGTTATTTGTTGTTATCAAGTCACTAAACTATCAAATTCGTTGTTATTAAGAATGTTAAATTAGGATTGGGACAAACGATGGCATGAAATCCATGGTGTACTAAGGCGTCAAATAAATGGTGTGTATTCAATTTCGTTAAAAACTATTATTGCTTGTCGAAATGCATAATAAAACCTGGATGCAAATTTGCTTACCAAATTCAGGCTCATTAGGCTGGAAATAAACTTCTGTATAAGTAAAGGTCATCTATTGTGTTAAATTTGACGTTTTGTCAGTTTTAAAATATATGTATTGCTACTGGAACGAATTTGTATTATCATCAATCATTCAACATTATCATTTACATTATTTCTATTTTATTGAAATTCGACCACAACCAACAATTATCTGTGCGTGACTGACGTCAAAACCGGTCAGGACTAGTAACTTACGCTACACGTCAGATATCAACATCCATGACATAAACGTAAAAATAGCTAGGTAAAATTCAATCGTAACAACATCTATACATATTGCAAATGCCTTATGTAATAAAACAATGGAACATACCATAGTACTACATGTATAGCTTCTATTCGTTGAGGTAACATGCCTATTGACGATGTCACGTGTAGCTTCCACAAAGTAAGCTACCATGGTGCTAATGCCATGTGTGGCGTTCTATTAGTGTATTACCATGGTGCTAATGCCATGTGTGGCGTTCTATTGGTGTATAACCATGGTGACAATGCCTAGTGTGGCGTTCTATTAGTGTATTACCATGGTGACAATGCCATGTGTGGCGTTCTATTAGTGTATTACCGTGGTGACAATGCCTTGTGTGGCGTTGTATTAGTGCATTACCGTGGTGACAATGCCATGGGTGGCGTTGTATTAGTGTATTACCGTGGTGACAATGCATGTGTGGCGTTTTATTAGTGTATTACCGTGGTGACAATTCCATGTGTGGCGTTCTATTAGTGTATTACTGTGGTGATAATGCCATTTGTGGCGTTCGATTAGTGTATTACTGTGGTGATAATGCCATTTGTGGCGTTCGATTAGTGTATTACTGTGGTGATAATGCCATTTGTGGCGTTCGATTAGTGTATTACTGTGGTGATAATGCCATGTGAGGCGTTCTATTAGTGTATTACCGTGGTGACACTGCCATGTGTGGCGTTGTATTAGTGCATTACCGTGGTGACAATGCCATGTGGGGCGTTGTATTAGTGTATTACCGTGGTGACAATGTCATGTGTGGCGTTGTATTAGTGTATTACCAGTGTATTACCATGGTGACAATGCCATGTGTGGCGTTGTATAGTGTGGCGTTCTATTAGTGTATTACCATGGTGCTAATGCCATGTGCGGCGTTCTATTAGGGTATTACCGTGGTGACAATGCCATGTGGGGCGTTGTATTAGTGTATTACCGTGGTGACGATGCCATGTGTGGTGTTCTATTAGTGTATTACCGTGGTGACAATGACATGTGTGGCGTTGTATTAGTGTATTACCGGGGTGACAATGCCATGTGTGGCGTTGTATTGGTGTATTACCGTGGTGACAATGCCATGTGCGGCGTTGTATTAGTGCATTACCGTGGTGACAATGCCATGTGCGGCGTTGTATTTGTGTATTACCGTGGTGACAATGCCATGTGGGGCGTTGTATTAGTGTATTACCGTGGTGACAATGCCTTGTGTGGCGTTGTATTAGTGTATTACCGTGGGGACAATGCCATGGGTGGCGTTGTATTAGAGTATTACCGTGGTGACACTGCCATGTGTGGCGTTCTATTAGTGTATTACGGTGGTGACAATGCCATGTGTGGCGTTGTAGTAGTGTATTACCGTGGTGACAATGCCATGGGCGGCGTTCTATTAGTGTATTACCGTGGTGACACTGCCATGTGCGGCGTTCTATTAGTGCATTACCGTGGTGACAATGCCATGTGTTGCGTTCTATTAGTGTATTACCGTGGTGACAATGCCACGTGTGGCGTTGTATTAGTGTATTACCGTGGGGACACTGCCATGTGTGGCGTTCTATTAGTGTATTACCGTAGTGACAATGCCATGTGTGGCGTTGTATTAGTCTATTACCGTGGTGACAATGCCATGTGTGGTGTTGTATTAGTGTATTACCGTGGTGACAATTCCATGTGTGGCGTTCTATTAGTGTATTACTGTGGTGACAATGCCATGTGTGGCGTTGTATTAGTCTATTACCGTGGTGACAATGCCATGTGTGGCCTTCTATTAGTGTATTACCGTGGTGACAATGCCTTGTGTGGCGTTGTATTAGTGTATTACCGTGGTGACAATGCATGTGTGGCGTTTTATTAGTGTATTACCGTGGTGACAATGCCACGTGTGGCGTTGTATTAGTGTATTACCGTGGTAACAATGCCATGTGTGGCGTTGTATTAGTGTATTACCGTGGTGACACTGCCATGTGTGGCGTTCTATTAGTGCATTACCGTGGTGACAATGCCATGTGTGGCGTTGTATTAGTGTATTACCGTGGTGACAATGCCATGTG